>NC_034175.2:53367355-53720793 GCF_002021735.2 Oncorhynchus kisutch | reverse complement strand
AGAGAGAGAGAGAGGGAGAGAGAGAGAGAGAGGGAGAGAGAGAGAGAGAGAGGAGAGAGAGAGAGAGAGAGAGAGAGAGAGAGAGAAGAGACCACAAATACAAATTCCATCTAGACACCGTTGCCCTGGAGCACACAAAGAAATATTTGAATCAGTTAAAGACCCACTGCCCTTGTGAGGTCTGGGGTCCACTCACCACCCAATAATTCACCAAATGGGACAAACACCAAATTGAGACTAGGCATGAAGAATTCTGCAAAAATATCCTCGGTGTACAACATTAAACACCCAATAATACATGCAGAACAGAATTAGGCCGATACCCCGCTAATGATCAAAATCCAGAAAATAGCCTTTAAATTCTACAACCACCTAAAAGTAAGCGATTCCCAAACCTTCCATAACAAAGCCATCACCTAAAGAAAAATGTACCTGGAGAAGAGCCCCCTAGGCAAGCTGGACCGGGGGCTCTGTTCATAAACACAAACAGACCCCACAGAGCTCCAGACCAGCAACACAATTAGACCCAACCAAATCATGAGAAAACAAAAAGATAATTACTTGACACATTGGAAATAATTTATTTTAAAAACCTGAGCAAACTGGAATGCTACCTGGCCCTCAACCGAGAGTACATAGTGGCAGAATACCTGACCACTGTGACTGACCCAAAATTAAGGAAATGTTTAACTATGCACAGACTCAGTGAGCATAGTCTTTCTTTTGAGAAAGACCTGCATGGCTCTCAAGAGAAGACAGGCTATGTGCACACTGCCTACAAAATGAGGTGTAAACTGAGCTGCACTTCCGAACCTCCTGCCAAATATATGACCATATTAGAGACACATATTTCCCTCAGATTACACAGACCCACAAAGAATGCGAAAACAAATCCAATTTAATAAACTCCCATATCTATTAGGTGAAACACCAGAGTGTGCATCACAGCAGCACGGGATTTGTGACCTGTTGCCACAAGAAAAGGGCAACCAGTGAAGAACAAACACCATTGTAAATAAAACCTATATTTTTGTTTATTTATTTTCCCTTTTGTACTTAAACTATTTGGACATCATTACAACACTGCATATAGACATAATATGACATTTGAAATGTCTTTATTATTTTGGAACTTTTGTGAGTGTAATATTCAATGTTAATTTCTTTTTGTTTATTTCACTTTTGTTTATTATCTATTTCACTTGCTTTGTCAATGTAAACATATGTTTTCCATAACAATGGAGCCCCTTAAATTGAAAATGCAATTTTCAGAGAGAGAGAGAGAGAGAGAGAGAGGGGGGGGGAGTTAGAGAGAGGGAGTTTAAAAAGAGAGAGAGGGAGTTTAAGAGTGAGAGAGAGAGAGAGAGAGAGAGAGAGAGGGAGAGAGAGAGAGGGAGAGAGAGAAAGAGGGAGTTTAAGAGAGAGAGGGTGTTGAAGAGAGAGAGAGTTTAAAGAGAGAGAGAGAGTTAGAGAGAAAGAAAGTTTAAAAGAGAGAGGAAGTTAGAGAGAGGGAGTTAGAGAGAGAAATAGAGAGAGATAGAGATAGAGAGAGAGATAGAGAAAGAGAGAGAAAGAGAGAGATAGAGAGAGAAAGAGAAAGAGAGAGAGAGAGAGAGAGAGAGAGAGAGAGAGAGAGAGAGAGAGAGAGAGAGAGAGAAAGAGAGAGAGAGAGAAAGAGAGAGAGAGAGAAAGAGAGAGAGAAAGTGAGAAAGAGCAAGAGAAGAGACAAACAAAAAGCATTTTCCTATGTTAGGTGTTCTCTGTTTGCCTGCTGACACATTAAAAGCAGCTTTATCTTAACTGACCGTGCAGAATTACACATCGTTGCCTTGTTGTTCTACTTATTCATGCACACACAAATCGGCTAAATCAAGATGAAGCTTTAAGTGAGCGTTCCAGCTGTCCTGAAGCAGTCAATATCACTCAAAGCCCCTGCTGTAATTACATTGTAAACGCAGATTAGCTATGAATAATTTAAACAGGGATTACTGAACGAGAAAAAGAAAGAAGAGAGAAAGAAAAAAACAAGAGAGAAATTTGCCCTTTAGCGCCCCCGCAACACGAAACACATGAAACGCTCTTCAGAAGGTGGAGCGGAGCGTGAGCTGCTTCCATGGTTGGGTTTGCCAACCTATTATTATTCTTTGATTTGTTCCCCACTATTATTAAGGAGCCAAGGAAGAGGAGAGGGAGGGAGAGTGGGAGAGAGAAAAGAAAAAGTAGAGAATAAAACAAATCACCCTGACTTGTCAGACACTTCAGAGGGAATAACAAGGTTGAGAGAGACCAGAAATTATAAAGGCAACAATTATCTGAACATTTAACTCTAAACATTGTGCTAATGAGTGCGTCTTAGAGGAGATTAGCCATATTTCCATTGTCATTCTAATTATTTCCTCTTTTGTGAAGCGCACAAAGAAAACAAAGGAGAAAAGTGTGTGGGAAGTACTGTATAGACGAGTGCAACAGTCATAGAAAGAGAACGAGGCTGTGGATTATCAGAGTTGATGCTGTCAATCCCCATTGAGGCTTCACCCCTCTGTCTCCTCCCCCACCCTTCTGTCTCCTCCCCTCTCCCCCCTGGTCCTCCCTCCTTCCAGCCCTCCTGTCAGTTTAAACCTTCACAACACACTCGTCAAAAGGCCATTCACTCCGCCAACCCTGCTAACTGACAGACAGTCCCTCAGCCTCTGGTACACACACACACACACACACACACACACACACACACACACACACTAGATGGATGCATTTGGAAGGATCTAGACATCTGTATTGTTCCTGCTCATTTGAATAAATCTCTATTGAAAGATGGGTCATAACACTAAATGTACTGAACATGTCATAGACACAGAAAGACAGAGAGAAGACGATGTTTACCAGTGCAAAGCAGAGCAGTGTGGTGCAATGCAGGCCTGCTAGCTACCGGTATGGGATAAACACTAATTGGCAGTTCCTGTACTGTACATGAGATCTAATTTATTCAGCTGCTATACTATATGTCTGTAAGCCAGTGTACTGTAAGGGGTACTTTCCCAAAAAATTCCAGGTTTTCCAGAACAGGAAGGATTAATAAACAGAAAATATCGAATCCTCCAGCCAGGATTTCTGGGAAATCTTTTTTTTGGCCATCCTAGTACTGTATGACAGCGGTCATATATAGTACCGAGATAAAGCCTGTAGGATATAGGATGTGTCAGTGCTGCTGGCTTCTCTCAGTGGGAGGGCTTCCCCCATAATACAATAGACATCCTAATTAAAACAAGAAGAATTGATTCCACCACCGAGACCAGATTCTATTAGAAATTCATCTTGGCAAACATGTGCTGATGTCATTTACATTTTCCCTCAAAATCATTATACTCTGTAAAAAGAAAAAGATGATAATACTTGACTTGAGAGACACACACACACATGCACAAGCACAACACACACACATGCACAAGCACACACACACACATGCACAAGCACACACACACACATGCACAAGCACACACACACACATGCACAAGCACACACACACACATGCACAAGCACACACACACACATGCACAAGCACACACACACACATGCACAAGCACACACAAACACACACACAGATTCAGAAAAGGGGAAAGAGCATCCCTAGCACCCCTGGGCAGTATTCTTGGCTCTCAGCCCATACTCAGACACCCTGCAGTTAGTGTAAATTGTCATTCCTACACAAAGCCAGCTGGCACACTAAGACTGGCCATGTTGTGAGCATGTACCAGGGTAAATAATGAATAAAAACAAGATTTAGATTTAAGATTTAAGATTCAAAGAGAGGAGAGTGGAACTACTGAGACCATAGACAGAGCATTATGACAAAGAACAGGAGAGAGAGAGAGAGAGATAAACAGAGACAAAAAGACTGCAAAAGAGGGGAACTCACAAGGCCTAATCAGAAGCACAGTAGTCTATTTGTCTCATGTAGCAGATTAAGCCGAAATCTCACATACATGATTTGCAATCTCATGTGCAGCAGTAGGCCTAAAGGCCACATGTGATGAAGTACCAACATGTGATGAATTACCAACATGTGATGAATTACCAACATGTGATGAATTACCAACATGTGATGAATTACCAACATGTGATGAATTATCAACATGTGATGAATTACCAACATGTGATGAATTACCAACATGTGATGAATTATCAACATGTGATGAATTACCAACATGTGATGAATTACCAACATGTTATGAATTACCAACATGTGATGAATTATCAACATGTGATGAATTACCAACATGTGATGAATTACCGTCCAAACAAAGAGCTGTGGACCTCGGGCTTGGATGGTGCTCATAATTCTACGAAGAAATTATCATCCTCTGCCCCTCCTTGTGCGTCTAGCGACTGCACACGCAGTATATGAGTGTATATGGGGATCCAAATATCAGCTAGGCTACTGTATGTATGTCCTCTCTCTCTCTCTTGTCAACACTTACTGTATCTAATACTGGGAAAACAACCAACAAACATTATATCTATGCCCTATCACCCCCCCCCCCCCCCCCCCCTTTATAAGCCACTTTACTCACACACACACACACACGCACACGCACATGCTTTCACTGAGGAGCCCGCTAGTCTGCTTTCACTGAGGAGCCTGCTAGACTGCTTTCACTGAGCAGCCTGCTAGTCTGCTTTCACTGAGGAGCCTGCTAGTCTGCTTTCACTGAGCAGCCTGCTAGTCTGCTTTCACTGTGGAGCCTGCTAGTCTGCTTTCACTGAGCAGCCTGCTCGTCTGCTTTCACTGAGGAGCCTGCTAGTCTGCTTTCACTGAGCAGCCTGCTAGTCTGCTTTCACTGAGGAGCCTGCTAGTCTGCTTTCACTGAGCAGCCTGCTAGTCTGCTTTCACTGAAGAGCCTGCTAGTCTGCTTTCACTGAGGAGCCCGCTAGTCTGCTTTCACTGAGCAGCCTGCTCGTCTGCTTTCACTGAGGAGCCTGCTAGTCTGCTTTCACTGAGCTATGGAGGGGATCGCCTGGGAATCAAAGCTCACTATTCTTCCAGCTGAGTGCCAGAGACACAGAGGTCACATCATCTTTATAGCCAAAGATTTTAGAGGAATGAATAAGAGGGTCTTTGTGTGACGGTGGTGTATTGCCGTGTGGGCAGAAAATGACACCATTATTTTTTGCTTTGATAGAAAGAAATGGAGGGGAACACATGTAATACAAGTGACGTAGTTGAGAGACTGTGAAAGCCACAAGCCAAATATATTCCCATTCTCTGCTGTCCAGACTCCCTGCTTGAGTCAGTCAGACCATGTAAACATTTAGATGTACTGTGAACTCAAGATTGGCGTAATAAGAAAAAACAACCAAATGTCAACCAAACAACTTGTCCTTGTCATTTCATCTACTGTCGTCTCTGTTTTTGGGGATATTCAGCGTAAAAAGGACTGCTCATATGGTTTATCAACATTGCTACTTGGTTGTAAATTGGTGATATGGTCACTATGACCCAATGTCAGAATATTGACACTATATGAACCAAAGACATCTTAATGCCAGACATTAAAACATGAAAACTTGAAATTACCTTCATGTTGTGTCCTTAATGTACATTAATTACAATGATATAGCTTTTCAAACATAGTACAACCAAAATTACCGGGGTATATAGGCCTAGGCAAACATAAAATACGAATCATGAAAAATTATCAAAACATCCAAGCATCCACTGCATTCCATTTCCCTTGATAAGGCTCCAAATTAAATGTGAGTTTTTTTGTAATTCAATAAATATTAATAGGACTCAGACTCCATACATTTTTACCTACTTTAATGGAAATGTCCCTTCTTTTAAAGCAAGCAAAAACAAACAGCATCTGAAGGGAGAAAAAAGGGCAAACACAACGTGTCTGAAATGGAAACCTAATCTATTCACTTGTCACGGAGCTGATCTCTTACAAGTAGGCCTACTATGTTGACAATAAGTCAAATATTAAAACAACTTCATGGAAATATGATTGCAACTATTTAGGCTACCTTTTCACTCATTCATTTGTTTTAAAAAAATGTATAGGCCTTTCGGTCCCCAGGACCAGGATGGAAAACCACTGGTCAATGGTATGAAGGCAAGAGCCTCCTCATAGCCTTGCAGCCTGTGATTGGTCTGTGTCAGCATGTGGTCCTGTTTGAAGACAAATGTAGTAGTTATAATGGATCACTTCAATAGCCTATCTCGATTTGTAGCAAAATAAATGATTGAAAATAATTCACCATGAGGATCGAACTTGATCATAATAAACATTTTAGAGCCCAAAACGTCCGTCTACAAGATATTTGGGCCGTTCTGGCGATCGTAATTTATATAGGCTTTTTAGGGCAGACCAGGGCTTTTGGCACTACTAGGTTGCTATGCAGTAGAGACCGTCAGAGCTTGTGACTTCACGCTCCAAACCGGATACTGCGGAAATGATTGTGACAGAAAAATGGAGGTGAGTCCCATGTTTAACTGTGTTGTGGCGCATTCCCACCTGTTTATTGGTTGATTTCCATGATGAAACGCATCATGGATAAAGGTATTTCAATCCTAACTTTTTGACACGGTCATTTGGCCTGACAGAGGACAGTCATGTTATGAGGCCTGGTCAAGTCTGTGCTTGTCAGTAACGTTGCTCTTCGTCCTGTTTGCTGTTGTGTAAATACTGTGATGAGGTTAGACCTACGTTTGGCACCTTGAAATTCCCACCTTGCAAATAAAAGCCTTCACGATGGACTACCTGCCTACCTTACATCACCATATAGCCTAAATGGGATACTTTTGACAAGAGCCCTACCTCTATAGAGTACCGTTTCGGACGCAGCCAAGCAAATCTGGAGAGTGTAACCACCCTCTGTAAAGTGTGTCATGCCAGAGGTGCAGCTGTGGGACATCGGGACACCCAGAGGCACACATGGCAAAGGTGAAGTCAAGTGCTGAGGTAAGCCTCTCCCTCTAGCCCTGTCCCTTTTGTCTGTCCCTTTTGCCTGTCGCTCTCACTTGTCCTTCCTGCCTGTCCCTCTCACCTGTCTTTCCTGACTGTCCCTCTGGCCTCTCCATCTTGCCTGTCCCTCTGGCCTCGCCATCTCGCCTGTCCCTCTGGCCTGTCCCTCTGGCCTGTCCCTCTTGCCTGTCCCTCTGGCCTCGCCATCTCGCCTGTCCCTCTGGCCTGTCCCTCTCACCTGTCTTTCCTGACTGTCCCTCTGGCCTCTCCATCTCGCCTGTCCCTCTGGCCTGTCCCTCTGGCCTCTCCCTCTGGCCTCACCATCTCACCTGTCCCTCTGGCCTGTCCCTATGGCCTGTCCCTCTGGCCTGTCCCTTTTGCCTGTCCCTCTGGCCTCGCCATCTCGCCTGTCCCTCTGGCCTGTCCCTCTGGCCTGTCCCTCTTGCCTGTCCCTTTTGCCTGTCCCTCTTGCCTGTCCCTCGCCTGTCCCTCTTGCCTGTCCCTCGCCTGTCCCTTTGCCTGTCCCTCTGGCCTGTCCCTCTGGCCTGTCCCTCTGGCCTCTCCATCTCGCCTGTCCCTCTGGCCTGTCTCTCTGGCCTCTCCATCTCGCCTGTCCCTCTGGCTTGCCCCCCCGGCCTCTCCATCCCACCTGTCCCTCTGGCCTGTCCCTCTGGCCTGTCCCTCTGGCCTCTCCATCTCACCTGTCCCTCTGGCCACTCCATCTCGCCTGTCCCTCTGGCCTGTCCCTCTGGCCTCTCCATCTCGCCTGTCTCTCTGGGCCTATCCCTCTTGCCTGTCCCTGTCCCTCTCACCTTACCTGTCCTTCCTGCCTGTCCCTCTCACCTATCTTTCCTGCCTGTCCCTCCCTCCTGTCTTTCCTGCCTGTCCCTCTGGCCTCTCCATCTCGCCTGTCCCTCGGGCCTGTCCCTCTGGCATGTCCCTCTTGCCTGTCCAACATCATACACAGGCAAGGCCTACTCCTACTGCACACACACACGCTGGACACATACGCATGCAAACTGAATAGACAATGACTCACACATAGTGAAAGTATTTTTTTAAATACACGGCCTCCAGCCTTGAGAGACAATATTTGGGTTTCATTTCTGGGATGATGATCCTGATGTTTCTCCTTCTCTGTGTCCCATCTTCTCTTTGAGGGGATTTAATCCAAAGTAAGCCGATTAACACTGATATTTGTATTCTTCCACCACCATGCAACCATTTTATGTTAACTTCTAAATGTCACAATACTGCTTGATTTAAATGCACAGCCCACTGCAACTTGACAGGATAGACATATCTTCTTTATGTCAAGCAGGATGTTGGATTTACTTGACTGAGACTGAACTGCATAAGAATAAGGCATTATGGATAACAATGCTCTCAGCAAACTGCAGCCGCTGAACCATCACATATATAGAAGCGCAATTGCCATAGGCCTACAACCTCTTTCCAATACAGAAAATATATGAATCAATCCCGAGGGCTCCCGAGTGGCGCAGCGGTCTAAGGCACTGCATCTCAGTGCTAGAGGTGTCACTACAGACATCCTGGTTTGATTCCAGGCTGTATCACAACAGGCCATGATTGGGAGTCCCATAGGGCGGTGCAGAATTGGCCCAGCGTCGATCAGGTTTGCCAGTGTAAGACTTCATTGTAAATAAGAATTTGCCTGGTAAAATAAATAGATAAAACATTATAATATATATGTATGTAATTGCCTGGCAGGCTGGAGTGGAGGCTCGCTAGACAAAATTACTACACATGTTGATTACAACATTTGATTGTTATAATAGGTCTAATGTTCTAATAATTACTAATGTGAAAGATAACATTTTAAAAGAACTAGGGCTAACCAATTAAACGGGTCTTATCAGGAATACAGCCGACGGTTTATTTCTTCCCTTCCCTGCTCCCTTCTCTTTGTTTAGTAGACAATTCAATCAACGTCTTGTCGCCCTGGGGCAGTGCGGGTGCGCTGTATTACGCCTTTAGCTCTGAACACACCGCATGCAGGTTGTGTAGAATGTGAGGCGCGCGGAACAGTGTGGTGCTGTGGTGGATTGGTTACTTAGAATATGTGATTCGATATTAAACGAGAGTTGAAAAGACCAGCTGCGGTGTATATGCTACCTACTGGACAGAGACAGAAACCCTACACCCAGTGCACATACAGAAGGGGATAAACACCTGCCAAATACTAAAAATCGTTCATAGTAGATATTGAACGGAAAAACCACTCTGAAATATCGGGGTGTGTTTGTGTTTGTGCGTGCGTCTGTGTATGCGTGTGTGTGGCGTTTGTGTGTATCAGCGCGCGCTCTCAGTCCCTTCCCTGGCGCGGAGCGGAGAGTGTTTCTCTCTGGTTCATACTATAGACTACCATCATGTGAAAAGCTGCACTGCTCCAAGCACGGCGCACCATGCGAGCGATGTGTTAAAAATCTGATTATAGTCAAATGTATACAGTATTGTACGTTTGAGACGAGTCATACCCTCGTTAGCACACCACTCAACTAGCCTACTTGCTTTACTATAGGCTTGGCTATTTTATACTATTATGCCTAAAACTAGTCTACTACTAACTGATAATAATACTAGGCTAATAATAATAATAATAAAGACTAGGCTAATATTAGTATAATAATAATAATAATAATAATAATAATAGCCGGCTATTGTTATTACCTATGAGTACAAAGTTAATAGATAGGTGAATTCAGAGAACAAATGTGCCTTTTCAAAGTGACAAAAGTACCTGCGACTTGTAAACCAAAGCCAACATAACACGATTTTTATTTACCGGAATCGAATGTTGTCTGAGAAAACAAAAACACACACACACAGACGGACGGACCAATGCCCACTATAAATGCCCACCACCCACTCTCACAGTGCGACGGACGACGCGAGACGAGAATAAAGCAGGAGCCAGGACTCTATGGTGGACTTGGTCTCAGTCTCAGTGATGTCCGCTCTTTTTCAAGCCAACGGACACGTGTGTCGGTGATTTAATGCTCCTTATTCACAAAATAATGAACAGTGCCGCTCTCTGTCTGTGCTTGTGCTCGAGGCTGAAAGCAGAAACATGTTGTCCGTTGAGATTCCTCGAATTTCGTTAGAGAGAAATACATAAGGAATTCAGAAATTTTACCAGCCAAACACAAGTCACTCTTTCATTTCGGATGGTCTGTCATTGTGACAATAGAATAACCTAGCTAATATATACTGATATTTCTCAATATGATCTCTTTAACTTAGAGGAGAAGTGTATGGGCTACTTTAGGCTACTCTTCAATGTTCTTAGATAGAGTCAGGGTGATTTTAAAGTGGATATGAACGAAAATCAACATAGTGGGTATAGATCATTTGAAGGGTAACCCAGAGAGTTTGTAAACAAAACGGCCAAATTGTGTGGGGACTGTTGGAAGAGGCATACAACACACTACTTGTTCAGTGCGCAGCGCGCAGACAGTTGTGACAAGAGTAGCCACAAACCTCTTGCGCTGTGCACCAGCCAGCCAGACACCGAACTGTCACTCACCTGCTTGTGAAGAGATCCCCCGAAACAGCGCAGAAGTGAGCAGAAAGCCCAAGCAACACAGAACCGATGCTAGTAGCTTCATTTTCAGGGGTTCGCAGTAACTCCTTTGATTCACATGTCCAGAAGCAAGATCCCTTTCGGATTGACAAATATGAAAATGTAGAAGCTTGTGTCAGTTTGCAGTTAGGTTATTGATTCGAGTTAGTAGTAGACTAATTAGTCCAACTCGGTCTTCTTCTTCTCCTTGTCTGGTTTATGCCTAGTGAATAAATGTGAATAAAAGTTCAAACCGATATTAGGTAGCGTATGTTCCAAGGTAGCGCATTGATATGGCTTGTCAAAAATAGTAAAGCAATGCTCATGCCATTCATTACTCTCGGAGTTGGATACCGTACTAAGCGACTGCGTACTGTCTAGAGACACACCCCCTTGCAATTTTGTCTCCTCCCACAGTCAACAGGATTGGTTGAAGGTTGCGCTGATTGATTTAAGCCCTCCTCCTAGAACCAGGGATTTTTAATGTTGCCAAAATCCTTGAATTTGTTGCGTAGGTCCCTTGCAACAGTCTAAATCTACAAAACAGTATTGCTTGTCAAAATGATGCGTTATATGCCTACCTGTTTTGGGAGACCTACATTTAAGCATAATAGGCTACTCTAGCATTTATTCTTACCACTTAAAATGTATTTAAATTGTGGACTATCGTTACATTTCTGGAGACATGTCTAAATGGGTCTGGAACCAACAGGACCACGAACAGTTTCTACCCCTAAGCCATATAAGACTGCTAAATAGCTAGTTAAAGATGCACTATGCAGAAATTGCTCCGCAATTTCAAGGTGGTTTAAATGATAAAAAAAATAGCCTAATTTCAGTTTATGTGACACAACAAGCAACTATAAGGGTAGAGAATCATTGTACCATTTAAACAGCTGTGAAATATATTTTACATGACCATGCTAGGTTGTTGTCTTAGGTCTCTCTTTATGTCGTTTTGCGGTGTCTCTCTTGTCATGATGTGTGTTTTGTCATATATTTCATTTTTGAATCCCAACCCCTGTCCCGGCAGGAGGTCTTTTCATTTTGGTAGGCTCATTGTAAACAAGAAGTTGTTCTTAACTGACTTGTCTAGTTAAATGAAGGTCAAATAAAACAAAATAAAGCATTTAAATATTGTATTTTCTGCTGTTTGAAGCTGGTGTATAAACCCAAAAGTAAAAGAGTCAAAAACGAAACTTAAGACCAGGAAGCATAGAAACAGCACACATATAAACTATCTACTAGACTAGCTTTCAATGAGAATGACAGATCTATAACTAACATTTCTATGTGAATTTGGTGGGGTTGCCCAAAAAGTGACATATTGCAGCTTTAAATAGCTAGCTGGACTATCTGCAATGTCCCTTTTTACACAAACTTTGTTTGACTCATCACAGACTGTACACTGCTGCTACTGTTTACCATCTGTCATCTTATTCCTAGTTATATGTACAGTATACTGTATATCTACCTCAATTACCTCTTTCCCCTGCACATGGACTCAGTAATGGTACCTGTTGTATATAGCCAGGTTATCGTTTCTCATTGTGTATCTACTTTGACTTTAATTATTACGTATGTTAATTTTCTATTATTTATCTATTTTCTTTTTCTCTGCAATTTTGGGAAGGGACGTAACTAAGCTTTTCACTGTTAGTCCACACCTGTTGTTTATGAAGCATGTGACTAATACAATATGATTTCAGTCAACAGACATTCCTGTTTTTAATGGCCTGCCCATAATTTTTATACATGACCCTGAGAATAATGGGATGGTAATTGATTAACTCAGAAACCACACCTGTGAAGCACCTGCTTTCAATATACTTCGTATCCCTCATTTAGTCAAGTGTTTCCATTATTTCGGCAGTTACCTGTATTTCCATGTTGAAGCCAATAAAAACAACTAGATCGGCTAGGCTACATGTTTGTTATAACTAGGCCTATTGTCATAGCTACTGTATACTATTCAATAAACTATCTTCAATGGATAGGACAAACATCCATGGCTCCTGCAGAAGAGCCATTAGGCCTACATTGCTTTATGCTCATGGAACGAGAGATTTATGATATCCTGCTTCTGACACTATCCTATTTAGAAATATTGTTGTTGTTAAAAAAAAACGGATTGATTGTTAGTCCACACCTGATGTTTACGAAGCATGTGATGAATACAATTTGATTTGACACATATTAACATAATGAGGGTAGGTTATAGGGCAGGTTATTATCTTAGAGTAGGTCTATGTGTTGTCTAGAATTAAACAGAATACATTATTATTAAACTTTGACTTTTGAACTTAAAAACAAACTAATTGCATCTTAAGTTGAAGTGACTGGATAAAATATAAATGTTTTCTGTCCACATCAGAACATGAGAATGACCTACCTCTCAATAACACTCCTCTCTCTCTCTCTCTCTCTCTCTCTCTCTCTCTCTCTCTCTCTCTCTCACACACCACAAGAGAGGGGAGAACACCCTCTGAGTTGCAATATGCCAAAACATCTGGTCTGAAAAGCAAATGTTCTTATGTTTGGCATACATAGGGCGTGCATGGACACACTCACACACACACACACAAGCACACACACACACTCGCAGGCACACGCACGTACATATACACATACGCTCACTTTTAAGAAGTGTTGTAGGTCTACTGTAGCCTAAAAGCTTTATGAACATTTTGTATGTTGTTTGCCCTTAATACAACTGTATTAAACATATTAATGTTAAAGCGAACTGTAGAATCAAGGTAAACAAAAAGGTAGACTGAATTTAAACTTATTTATACAAATAACATGGTGAAGAACCACGGAGAAGGAGATGAAGGACTGTGGCCTGTCATGGAAAGCCATCCTGAAAAAAAGCAGAAGATCGACAGCTAGGTCACGCTCTCATGGAAGCCTTATGATCCAAATAGGAACAAGAGGATTAAGTAATGTGTTATTGCATGATTTGTTATTGCATGAAATGTTATGTCAACTAACACTATATTATTGCTTATATTATCATGTTATAGAGAAGCATTACATTTGATGGCATATCTTTTTTAGCATTTGCCTATAATGATGAATGTCATATATACACTATAGTTCAAAAACTTGGCGTCATTTAGAAATGTCCTTATTTATGAGAGAAAAGCACATTTTTTGTCCATTAAAATAACATCAAATTGATCAGAAATACAGTGTCGACATTGTTAATGTTGTAAATAACTACTGTAGCTGGAAACGGCTGATTTTTAATGGAATATCTACATTGGCATACAGAGGCCCATTATCAGCAACCATCACTCCTGTGTTCCAATGGCATGTTGTGTTAGCTAATCCAAGTTTATAATATGAAAAGGATTATTGATCATTAGAAAACCCTTTTGCAATTATGTTGGCACAGTAGAAAACTTTTGTTCTGATAAAAGAAGCAATAAAACTGTCCTTCTTTAGACTAGTTGAGTATCTGGAGCATCAGCACTTGTGGGTTCGATTACAGGCTCAAAATGGCCAGAAACAAATAACTTTCTTCTGAAACTTGTCAGTCTATTCTTGTTCTGAGAAATGAAGGCTATTCCAGGTTAGAAATAGCCAAGAAACGGAAGATCTGGTACAACACTGGTCCTACTCCCTTCACAGAACAGCGCAAACTGACTCTAACCAGAATAGAAACAGGAGTGGGAGGCCCCGGTGCACAACTGAGCAAGAGGACAAGTACATTAGAGTGTCTAGTTTGAGAAAGAGACGCCTCACAAGTCCTCAACTGGCAGCTTCATTAAATAGTACCCACAAAACACCAGACTCGACGTCAACAGTGAAGAGGTGACTCTGGGATGGTGGCCTAGGAAAAGTTCCTCTGTCCAGTGTCTGTGTTCTTTTGCCTATCTTTTATTTTTATTGGCCAGTTATTGGCTAGTCTGAGATACGGCTTTTTCTTTGCAACTCTGCCTAGAAGGCCAGCATCCCGGAGTTGCCTCTTCACTGTGGTTCCCAATGTAGAATAATAGTGAAGGCATGAAAACTATAAACCATATGGAGTCATGTAGTAACCAATTCAAACAAATCAAAATATATTATATAATTGAGATTCTTCAAATTAGCCACTCTTTGCCTTGTTTACAGTTTTGCACACTCACTCTCAACCAGCTTTATGAGGTAGTCACATGGAATGTTAAAAGTTAATTTGTGTAATTTCTTTCCTTCACAATGCGTTTGAGCCAATCAGTTGTGCTGTGACAAGGTAGGGGTTGTATACAGAAGATAACCCTATTTGGTAAAATACCAAGTCCATATTATGGCAAGAACAGCTCAAAAAAGCAAAGAGAAACGACATTCCATCCATATTTTAAGACATGAAGATCAGTCAATCTGGATAATTTCAAGAACTTTGAAAGTTTCCTCAAGTAGAGTCGCAAAAACAGTCAAGAGCTATGATGAAACTGACTCTCATGAGGATCGCCATAGGAAAGGAAGACCCAGAGTTACCTCTGTTGCAGAGGATAAATTCAGCCTCAGAAACTAACAATTAACTTCACCTCAGATTCCAGCCCAAATAAATGCTTCACAGAGTACAAGTAACAGATACATCTCAACATCAACTGTTCAGAGGAGACTGCATGAATCCGTCCTTCATGGTCGAATTTCTACAAAGAAACCACTACTAAAGGACACCGATCATAAGAAGAGACTTCCTTGGGCCAAGACATAAGCAATGGACATTAGACCGGTGGAAATCTATCCTTCGGTCTGATGAGTCCAAATTTGAGATTTTTGGTTCCAACCACCGTGTCTTTGTGAAAGGCAGAGTAGGTGAACAGATGATCTCCGCATGTGTGGTTCCCAATTTGAAGCATGGAGGAGGAGGTGTGACGGTGTGTTTTTTTTTGCTGGTGACATTATCTGTTATTTGTTTTTAAATTCAAGGCACACTTAACCAGCATGGCTACCACAGCATTCTGCAGCGATACGCAATCCCATCTGGTTTGCTCTTAGTGGGACTATCGTTTTTTCAACAGGTCAATGACCCAAAACACACCTCCAGGCTGTGTAAGTGCTGTTTGACCAAGAAGTAGAGTGATGAAGTGCACATCAGATGACCTGGCCTCCACAAGACTGTTAGAAAAGCATTACAGGTGTCTACCTCATGAAGCTGGTTGAGGGAATGCCAATAGTGTGCAAAGCTATCATCAAGGCAAAGGGTCGCTACTTTGAAGAATATAACATATAAAATATATTTGTATGTGTTTAATTTGTTTACTAGATGATTCCATATGTGTTATTTTATAGTATTGATGCCTTCCTATTATTCTACAATATAGAAAATAGTACAATTAAAGAAAAACCCTTGAATGAGTAGGTGTGTCCAACCTTATGAGTGGTACTGTATAAATATTGGTTAATTTTAGAACAACTACGGCTGAACACATAGTCCAAATAACATTCCGAGATTCAGAGAAAACACAATGAACTCATAATTCTAGAATGATAATGCTATGAAAATATGAAACCCAGGAGAGACTTGTGCCACCTGGCATAAGTGTTACACCTTGAGCCTCAGTTTAAATCCCCTACGCTTCATCTTAAATGTTAAAGCAAATAGCCCCTTTTTACTATATATCCTTCCTCTGTCCTTTTTCAAATGTTCCTTGATTTCTTCCCCAAAATGTAGAAAATGGGAAGTCTGCCATTTTTGCTTTTCAGGGTCACAATGGACAGTTTTTTTGCTTGAGTGCAGAGTAAATAACAATGCATTGAACTGTACGACACTAACTTTTTCACCGAAACTGTAGTTCTGAACTTTCACCACAGGGGGGAGTTAGACTATAACCTAAGAGGTTACCACATCACGACACATTTAGCATAAAGCTAGCAGTGGGATGACTCAATCTGTGCTTTCCAAAGGGTAGCCTATTCACTTTATAGTGCACACATTTTTACCACAACCCCTTGGGACCTGGTGAAAAGTCATCCACTACATAGGGAATAAGGTGTCATTTGGGAGAGTACCATTTGGGACACATCAATGACTCAAGCTGGTACCAACAAGTTTACTGGCTCAGTGCCTCTTAATTTGACACATTGGAGCATCTTATCATTTAGACACATTGTTATTAAAACACGACTTAGTGTGACGAGCATTTAATATTTCTGACAACAACCTAAGTGATTAAGAAATATAATTCTTATTCCTCACTCGAAACCATTTCCAATGGCTGCCTTTTATCATTGTAATAACACCTCAAATGCAATTCAGACCGCTCTATTATGTTTGTTTGTGTGTAATGTCATTATTTTAAAGATCGCTCCTCTGACAGTATCTCCTTAATACTGTCAATTACATCATTCCTGCCATGGATTTTTATGAAACAGAAACAGAAAATTATGACGTTCTGTGTGAGACTGTGTGTGTGTGTGTGTGTGTGTGTGTGTGTGTGTGTGTGTATGTGTGTGTGTGTGTGTGTGTGTGTGTGTGTGTGTGTGTGTGTGTGTGTGTGTGTGTGTGTGTGTGTGTGTATGTGCTCTTGCCCGGGCTCCCCTGGTTCCAGTGGTGTAGCTAATCTAATACATAAGTCCCTGATTTGTTTAATGGATGAGACTTTGCTGCATGAGGCGAGCCAATAAATCCATAGCAGCCTCCAGAGGGCTAATGCCTCATAATGATTCCACACACACAATGTTCTGCAACTTATGAAGCAACTTTATCATACTCCTCCTCACACAGACACAGTGCTTATTTGTTTCACTGCTACCCTGCAACCAAGGCAATTTCTCCCCCTGCAGCAAGGTTATTCAAAAAGGACCTGCATCCAAAATATCATCATATTCCCTACATAGTGTACTACTTCAAAAGTAGTGCATTGTATAGGGAATAGAGTGCCATTTAGAACGCAAACACTGAGCCTGTGAAAAAGTTGCAGTACAGACATTTGTTATTGTCAGAGCTAAACTTTTCTTTCAATATACAGTACCAGTCAAAAGTTTGGACACACATACTCATTCAATAGTTTTTCTTTATTTTTACTATTTTCTACATGGTGGAATAATAGTGAAGACATCACAACTATGAAATAACACATATGGAATCATGTAGTATCCAAAAAAGTGTTAAACAAATCAAAATATATTCTTCAAAGTAGCCACCCTTTGCCTTGATGACAGCTTTGCACACTCTTGGCATTCTCTCAACCAGCTTCATGAGGTAGTCACCTGGAATGCATTTCAATTAACAGGTGTGCCTTGTTAAAAGTTAATTTGTGGAATTTCTTTCCTTCTCAATGCGTTTGAGCCAATCAGTTGTGTTGTGACAAGGTAGGGGTGGTAATCAGAAGATAGCCCTATTTGGTAAAACACCAAGTCCATATTATGGCAAGAACAGCTCATTACTTTAAGACATGGAGGTCAGTCAATCTGGAAAATTTAAAGAACCTTTAAAGTTTTGTCAAGTGCATTCGCAAAAACCATGAAGCGCTACGATGAAACTGGCTTTCATGAGGGCCGACAAAGGAAAGGAAGACACAGAGTACCTCTGCTGCCCTGGATAAGTTCATTAGAGTTTACCAGCCTCAGAAATTGCAGCCCAAATAAATGCTCCACATAGTTCAAGTAACAGACACATCTCAACATCAACTGTTCAGAGGAGACTGTGTGAATCAGGCCGAATATCTGCAAAGAAACCACTACTAAAGGACACCAAAAAGAATAAGAGACTTGTTTGGACCAAGAAACACCAGAAATGGACATTAGACTGGCGGAAATCTGTCCTTCGACGTGATGAGTCCAAATTTGAGATGTTTGGTCCCAACCGCCATGTCTTTGTGAGACACAGAGTAAGTGAACGAATGATCTCCGCATGTGTGTTTCCCACCATGAAGCATGGAGGAGGAGGTTTGATTATGTGGGGGTGCTTTGCTGGTGACACATTGTCTGTGATTTATTTAGAATTCAAGGCACACTTAACCAGCTTGGCTACCACAGCATTCTGCAGTGATACACCATCCCACTCTGGTTTGTGCTAAGTTGGACTGTCATTTGTTTTTCAACAGGAAAATGACCCAACACATCTCCAAGCTGTGTAAGGGCTATTTGACCAAGAAGGAGAGTGATGGAGTGCTGCATCAGATGACCTGGCCTCCACAATCCCCCGATCTCAACCCAATTGAGATGGTTTTGGATGAGTTGGACCTCAGAGTGAAGGAAAAGCAGCTATCAATTGCTCAGCATATGTGGGAACTTCAAGACTGTTGAAAAATAATTCCAGGTGAAGCTGGTTGAGAGAATGCCAAGAGTGTGCAATGCTGTCATCAAGGCAAACGTTGGCTACTTTGAAGATTCTAAAATATATCTGGATGGTTTTTGATGTTTTTTGGGGGGGTTACTACATGATTCCACATGATTTCATAGTTTTGATGTCTTCACTATTATTTGACAATGTATAAAATAGTAAAAATAAAGAGAAACCCTTGAATGAGTGTGTGTGTCCAAACTTTTGACTGGTACTGTATGAATAATGAATTCAAGGTATTACACGTCCTCTCGTAAG
Source organism: Oncorhynchus kisutch (assembly GCF_002021735.2). NCBI lineage: Eukaryota > Metazoa > Chordata > Actinopteri > Salmoniformes > Salmonidae > Oncorhynchus > Oncorhynchus kisutch. Next base: position 53,701,715 of record NC_034175.2, on the reverse strand, counting down.
TGGATTTTATTTTCCCAGAAAAGCGTACACTTTCAATGACAATCTGTACTGTACAGTAGTGTACACTGGCTACATTAGAGTGTGCAGTAGATCAAGCGAACCAATGATGTAGGAGTGTTGCTGTTCACAGTATAAGCCTCAGCATTCTTTATCTAAAATTAAAAATAAATACAAATGTATGTGTGTGACTATAAGGTGCAGGAAAATGACCCCACACACACACTATAAGGTGCAGGAAAATGACAATGAAACACATAGGCATTTCATTGTACGGTACACATCCCATTGTATTCTGTGCATATGACAAATAAACATTGCTTAGAATTTTTAGGATATCCCCAGAAGCTGTAGGGTTGGAGGTGTTAAATATTCAGGTTAGGAGGAGTTAAAAACTAGTGAAGATTCCTAAATGACAGGGGTTAATAGTTCCCTCAGAGTCTGTCTCTGTCTCTATTTGCCTCAACTCTATGGCACGGCTCAGTGCTACAGCGATTCACTGAGCAATAAGCTGCATTACCACATTACACACACAGGATTACGTGGCCACTTCCTCAGCCAATGACTCTCATCAGAAGTCACTGAAGAACCCACTGACTGTGTAATTGTTTCCCATTAGGGGAAATGTTCACTCCCATCCCATCCCGTCTCACCCTAGCTGTGTGTGCTGACAGATGCAGAATGCTCAGCGGCCTGGCAGTGAGTCAAGATGATTCTGTATAAGGAAGGGGTAGCGGGTTGTGGGGTTGTGGACTCTGTGTACAATCAGTGGGTTGTGGGGTTGTGGACTCTGTGTACAATCAGTGGGTTGTGGGGTTGTGGACTCTGTGTACAATCAGTGGGTTGTGGGGTTGTGGACTCTGTGTACAATCAGTGGGTTGTGGGGTTGGGGACTCTGTGTACAATCAGTGGGTTGTGGGGTTGTGGACTCTGTGTACAATCAGTGGGTTGTGGGTTTGTGGACTCTGTGTACAATCAGTGGGTTGTGGGGTTGGGGACTCTGTGTACAATCAGTGGGTTGTGGGGTTGTGGACTCTGTGTACAATCAGTGGGTTGTGGGGTTGTGGACTCTGTGTACAATCAGTGGGTTGTGGGGTTGTGGACTCTGTGTACAATCAGTGGGTTGTGGGGTTGGGGACTCTGTGTACAATCAGTGGGTTGTGGGGTTGTGGACTCTGTGTACAATCAGTGGGTTGTGGGGTTGTGGACTCTGTGTACAATCAGTGGGTTGTGGGGTTGGGGACTCTGTGTACAATCAGTGGGTTGTGGGGTTGTGGACTCTGTGTACAATCAGTGGGTTGTGGGGTTGTGGACTCTGTGTACAATCAGTGGGTTGTGGGGTTGTGGACTCTGTGTACAATCAGTGGGTTGTGGGGTTGGGGACTCTGTGTACAATCAGTGGGTTGTGGGGTTGTGGACTCTGTGTACAATCAGTGGGTTGTGGGGTTGTGGACTCTGTGTACAATCAGTGGGTTGTGGGGTTGTGGACTCTGTGTACAATCAGTGGGTTGTGGGGTTGTGGACTCTGTGTACAATCAGTGGGTTGTGGGGTTGTGGACTCTGTGTACAATCAGTGGGTTGTGGGGTTGGGGACTCTGTGTACAATCAGTGGGTTGTGGGGTTGTGGACTCTGTGTACAATCAGTGGGTTGTGGGGTTGTGGACTCTGTGTACAATCAGTGGGTTGTGGGGTTGTGGACTCTGTGTACAATCAGTGGGTTGTGGGGTTGGGGACTCTGTGTACAATCAGTGGGTTGTGGGGTTGTGGACTCTGTGTACAATCAGTGGGTTGTGGGGTTGTGGACTCTGTGTACAATCAGTGGGTTGTAGACACTCAGTATCCAGTCAGAGGCAGGATTATTGTTTACAATATAGGGGCAGTGAGGTTGTGGGCTCCTTCTGTTTGAGGGGAAGTGGGGTTGTGAACATCATAGTTCCCAATCAGTCCAACTCCTTGGACGCCTCCTCCTTGAAGTTTGCAGTTCTATTTAAAAAACACTATTTTGCTCAAAACATATTTTTTACCCTTTAGTGTGTGTACTTTACAGTTTTTATACTTGCAATAATGCTTTTCAATACTAAATGTACAAAAAATCACTACCGGATGTATTTAATGTGAATGATATTATTGATAATTGTGAAATACGAGTTAGAGTTTGTACGATGTACACTGCTGCCATCTACTGAATAAAATAAATAATTGTATCTCTGCTGTGTTGCTGTGTTACTTCTGAAAAATACTGCCATCTATTGGTACCTATATGAACTGCATTCACAGTACAAGTATGGCAAAATATCTCATTATTATCCCAACGAGTTTCCAAAAGAGCCTAATCATTCCTATCATTACACTGCTGTAGAGTAATTCAATGACTTTATTCAGATGTTATCTTAATCACCTATCTTCTCTCTTTTTTGTGAAGCCTTTTTTCTCAATGTACTGCCACTGGAGGGCAGCACAAGCGTGAGAATAAGGTAATGGAATAATTCCCTTATTACAGGATTACTGTGGTCTTTACATGATTGTAAAAGTGCGTGTGTGTGGCAGGACTTGCCCACAGCTTGTATTGATGTCTGCCCTCAAAATTAACCATCAGTGTGGAAACAAGATTGAATTACTGGTTTTATCTGAGCAATACTGAGAGTACAATCTTAATACCACTCTGCCCTTGATGTCAGCGTGTGGGGGTAGGGACCGGAGGACTTTTACAAAGTAGGGTTAGATAATATCACATTGGTTACATTGACTCATCAATACTATCTGTCACCTGATGTGACTAAAGGAAACTTGATGATGTGAGATCATCTCAGGCAAACCACAGGCTTCCAATACTATAAACAATGACGTCCAGGAATTTAACATGATTAGTGTACACATTTTCTTTGAATACGGTTATAGAAGACATGACCAAAACTAGAGGCCTTATAAGCCTACAGATGGATCATCTTTGAGATTGTAACCCACCAATCCAGGTAAGTTTTACCAGGATCCCATCACTTATACTAGTAGCAACAGCCCCACTACACCACAAGACACCGCACTACACCAGAGAAGATCCGTGAGTGGCTAACAACTTCTCTGTCAGTTTCTAGAAGTAAATCCTTGTCCTTGCATCTCTGCCCTGTACAATGCAGTAGATCTGCTTTGTGCATGCATTGAATTGGTATACCTATAAAAAGTTCAGAGGGCTTTATGGAACATCATTTTTTACATCTTTCTCTGAGTGTTGTGTTATATTTAAGCCTTATTCACTCCTCTCTTGACCCCAGGCCCAGCAACCGCAAAACTTACAAAAGCGTTGACATTTAAAAGGGGAGAAAATCTTGCCTAAGTGCTTAGTTGCAGAAATGGCACGTTTTCTATTTTTTCTCTCTCTTTTTTTTCCAGGGGGGTGTCTCCTTTTAGCAGCCTCAAAGAGAGACGGGTAGCTAGGTACAGTGAAGTCACAGACAGTCTATCTATTGTGGTATTTACATATATTTCCTGTTTTCACTTCAACTCTTGGCAGCTGTGCATCCATTTCTGTCAGACAACGGCCATCTGTATCCCTGCATCCCCAAACCTACCTCCCAGCTTAAACCCACAGCTCTCTCCAACATCACAGCCTCTCTCTCTATCAATTCATTTCAATTCAATTCAATGGGCTTTATTGGCATGGGAAACATGGGAAACATATGTTAACATTGCCAAAGAAAGCATCTCTCTCTCTCTCTCTCTCTCTCTCTCTCTCTCTCTCTCTCTCTCTCTCTCTCTCACTTCCCAATAATACAGTAACAAACCTAGCAACCCTGCAGCTGTACTTTGCTCCGCCATTTTCTCCTCTTATCAGGTGCACTAATTGATCTCCTTTCTCATATCTCTCCTTTATCTCTGTCTGTCTGTCTGTCACTCACTCACTCACTCACTCACTCACTCACTCACTCACTCACTCACTCACTCACTCACTCACTCACTCACTCACTCACTCACTCACTCACTCACTCACTCACTCACTCACTCACTCACTCACACACACACACACACACACACACACACACACACACACACACACACACACACACACACACACACACACACACACACACACACACACACACACACACACACACACACACACACACACACACACACACTCCCTCTCTCTGCAAGTTGTTGGGCCCAAAGCAGAGGAAGGAAGGTGGAAGTTCCCCCACAGTCCAACATCCTCCCCACATGTAGCTCTCCACCCGCTCTTTGAGCTGCCTGACCACAAACCAGCCCAACATTACACAGAGGCCTTTGCACTGACACCAGGTCTTTGCATTGTTGCTTTATCATATCCCTAACCCTAGACACACAAACTCTCCCACGAAGAGGTTGGAGCACAGGGTGAGTCGCAGACTAGTGCAGCGCCCCTGGAGCAGTTTAGGGTTCGGGTTTAGCCCTTTGCTAAAGGGCACAATGGCAGGAGCTGGTGGCTTGGACACTATGAGTAGTTCAATACCCAGGTTAAATGTAAACATTCCACTGTCACTCTGTGATGGGTTCATTTTTAAACAATGACAGTCCTGTGAGAACAGACAACTGTTTCCTGTTTAATCCAGTGTAGCGCCAGATGAATTCCTACACCTGTGGATTCCCCTAACAACGCTCCAACACTCCCCAGTCCTTACAACTCCTGTCTGGAGGCCCCTCCCCGAACTAATCCTATCCTTACTGACATGGCTCTAACACTGTGATGTGCTGTGACATCACCTCAGTTTGTGCCCAGTGGGTTGTCTTATGAGTTTGATGTTACAGTAGGAGGTTCCAGATATCTTAAGCCCAGATATACTCAGTGGTTGTGCAATTTCTACCTGGTGACTCCTATTCCTGTTTTTCCTGCCTGGCTGTGGGGATGTTAGGGCTGGTCTGCTACACCATCTCACTTCTCTCTCTCTCTCTCTCTCTCTCTCTCTCTCTCTCTCTCTCTCTCTCTCTCGCTCCAAGACACACCCAGCACACATTACAAGACAATGTAGCAACAGGCTGTACACTACTAGAGAAATGGTGCGAGAACCAAAAATGGTTCTACGGCTAACCCAGGTTACTGTACCTCTCTCTCTGTGAGTGTGAGTGTGTGTGTTTGTGTGTGTGCGTGTGTGTGTGTGTGTGGTGATTGACTGATGTGATGTCACAGCACATCACAATGTCAGAGCCATGTCAGTAAGGATAGGGAGTAGTTCGGGGAGGGGCCTCCAGACAGGAGCTGTAAGGACTGGGGAGTGTTGGAGCGTTGTTAGGGGAATCCACAGGTGTAGGAATTCATCTGGCGCGACACTGGATTAAACAGGAAACAGTTGTCTGTTCTCACAGGACTGTCATTGTTTAAAAATGAACCCATCACAGAGTGACAGTGGAATGTTTACATTTAACCTGGGTATTGAACTACTCATAGTGTCCAAGCCACAAGCTCCTGCCATTGTGCCCTTTAGCAAGGGGCTAAACCCGAACCCTAAACTGCTCCAGGGGCGCTGCACTAGTCTGCGACTCACCCTGTGCTCCAACCTCTTTGTGGGAGAGTTTGTGTGTCTAGGGTTAGGGATATGATAAAGCAACCATGCAAAGACCTGGTGTTTAATCAACGTTGTTTCAACGTAATTTGTCAACGTATTGTGAAATGGAATTTCCACTATCAGAAAAAAAAGAATAGTCATGCAGCACCTCCAACTGGAAGTTGATCTATCTACAGCTACCTTTTGGTCTCCCATCCAGGGTTTTAACTAAGCCCGGCTTAGCTATGATATTTGTCGCTGACTATAACCAATGAGCTATCGTGAGTATTATTGTTGACTTCCACTTAAAAACAAAATCATTCCAAAGGATAGGTTTAAAACAGAGAAAATGAAATGTGACCATACTTTAACACTCCTACCATCAATAATGCATGTTATTTATGCCTATATACCATTTGCAAAGTCATCAACAGCTATTGTTTAAATTCAACCTAGGATTCAACTAAACAAAGACAATAGTTTCAAATTCTGGTTGATTTCAAATGTAATGACATTTGGTGATATCGAATTGTGTTTGGTTGTCAACGCAACCAAATATCAACATTTGAAGGAGATGTATTGTCTGCTCGGATAGTTCCATCTCTGCCACTAAGTCTGACTTTAATTCGAGCTGGTCTACAAATTGGATGTACTGCAAAATTATAAAAAAATACATTGTATGTGGCTAATGGTAGAGAAATTAACATTCAATTCGCTGGCAACAGCTCTGGTGGACATTCCTGCAGTCAGCATGTCAATTGCATGCTCCCTCAAAACTTGAGGCATCTGTGGCATTGTGTTGTGTGACAAAACTGCACATTTTAGAGTGGATTTTTATTGTACCCAGCACAAGGTGTACCTGTGTAATGATCATGCTGTTTAATCAGCTTCTTGATATGCCACACCTGTCAGGTGGATGGATGATCTTGGCAAAGGAGAAATGCTCACTAACAGGGATGTAAACAAATTTGTGAACAACATTTTAGAGAAATCAGTTTTTTGTGCATATGGACAATTTTTCGGATCTTTTATTTCAGCTCATGAAACATGGGACCAACTATTTATATGTTGTGTTTACATTTTTGTTCAGTGCACATTATTAATTTGTAGACAAAGTGGAATTAAAGCCAGACTAAATCCGTGGCACAGACGAAACTCTCCAAGCAGAAGATCTCCTTCAAATGTTGATATTTGGTTGCATTGAGAACCAAACACAATTCAATATCAGTTTTGAAATACAATAAATAGTATACTAACTTGTCGACAAGTTAACATGTTATATGTTGGATTCACATCTCCAACTCAAACAACAATGTAAGTTATAAAATGGGATTAAACCAGTGGCTCTAATCAAACTATCCAAGCAGTTTATAGGCCTACATCTCCATAAAATTGTGATATTTGGTTGAGTTGTAAACTAAACACAATTCAATATTACTTTTGTAATACAGTTCATAGACTAAAGTTAACGCTATCTTACAAACTGATGTAACATTCAAACTTAAAAAAAAACACATTTTGAATTACTGTAACTATATATTCTTTGTAATTATTTAAAGTGTGCAAGTTCCAAAATGCATAGGTCATCGCAGGTCTGTGGAGATCTTCACAATTGCTGTAATTACCTTTGCAGAATCTCGACCGGTCTTGATAATTTGCACCATGTACTTTTAATGTCATTTTAACTGAACTGCAATTTAGGTCATTTGGTTATGCTATTAGATTAAGCACAGGGATAACACAGTAATCTATTACATGAAAATAAAACATATCTGATATTGTATTTCCATTTGAACGTTACTGTGGTTTAAAATGGTTGAAAGCGCAGCGATAGAAATTTAGTTGACATCTGAACCAAAAATCTGACATTGTTTTTCCATTGGAAATTGGTTGTGCTTTTAGATGGTTGAAAGCATAGTGATAACATTGGAAAATCAACTAACTTTTGGCTTTCTTTTTGGGTGGGTGAATATACTGTAGGTTATAATCTCAATGATCAACATCTCAACCAAATATTACCCAATTATCCATGTTGAAACTATGTGTTGTGCCCAGTGTGAATGACCTGCCATCCATCCAAACAAACTGCTGGTTATCTTCCAAGCTTAGACAAAGCCAACCTGCAGTAACCTTTCTGGGATGAGATGAATCAACAGGGTCACATCTTAGATCTGCTCAGTTTATTTGGACATTTCAGGATAATTCAGGATTGTGGAGGAGGTCTTCAGTAGTGTTACTGAGCTACCTGACTTGATGAACTGTCATGGGGTTGATTCTGTCTGATCTTGGCCGAGCCTGACCACAGCACAAATGTGTGTGAATAGCTGCTGTGTCCCCAACACCTCTGAACATCGCTTACTGTACAGTATCTTCACACTGGATCTGTAGCACATGAAGTAGGCCACATGTTGCCCAAATGCCAGAGAAACGTCACAGAGGAAGTCTCTCTCAAACCCATGGTTCATCTTAGCACAGGGAGGCCAGGGGCCACTTAGTATTTTCTCGCCCACGGGAGTCTGGCTGTATGGCCCCCTACACACTTGAGTTGTACCGCATATTTGGAACATGTGCGGCACAACACATTTGGAACAACAGTTGAGATACAACTGAGGATTTTTATGCACAACATAAATACTCAAGGGTTGTGGGGAGACACCACACCTTGATTGTATAAAAAAAGAAATGTGCAGACTCTTCGTTGTCACATAAATAACCATCGTGTCGAATGTGATGAACATCAGTTGTGCAACCTGAGTGGGAACAGGGTGTGAGAGAGACAGGGTCACAAGTGAGGACCAAGAATGGGTCACATCTTTTTACAATCCTGTGTCTTCATTTACTGTATATGCAGAATTGCAGGTATTAAAATACATAGATTGTATGTGTATATAGTGCATTTTAACATATAGACAGGTAATGCCTTGCTTCATGATATTCAACTAGTACATATTGTAAACATCTTGACATCCATATCAGTAAAATCAATAGTTTAAAATTGGGAAGCCCATGCCTTATTAACATATATTTAACTATTTCCAGCCCTATATCTTCTTCTCATGTCAAGGATATTAGCAGCATTGGTTTTGGTAATACCTCAATATTCTCTAGAGGTATTTTAATTTTGTAACATTGTAATATCACATAATCCATCAAATTCAGAGATTGGCCTATTAATTAAAGCAATTAATAAGCAAAATTGTGAATTAAAGGAGCAAGAGTCCTTAAGAGATGTATTTCAGCTTTCAATTAACATAATTTGAAGCTGTAAACATGTGTGTATGCTAGCAGAGTGGCTGGTTTTTCTATCGGCAACGTAAACGTGCAAGTTAAATGATTGTGATACAATTACATTTTTTATTTTAATACCCCAAATTATGATTTTGAGATTTTGTTGATAAAGAAATGATGTATTCCAAGATGTACTGGAAGAAATACAACAGTGTATAGAAGTACATAGAATACAAATACCTGAGACCCCCACATGATAATAATTTCAACATCAGTGCGTATCTGTGCACATTACGAACCCATTTTAATATAATGCCAGAATATTCACCATTCATACCATGTATACAAAAGTACACAGCAACCCTCTCTTTTACCAGTATTGTTCATTAGCACTTGTTATATAATAATAATAAAAAACATAATTTTTACAAAACAATTCCAATTTTACATTGAAATCCAGTGCAGTTTTTAGTACATATAAAATGCACCACAATCGAGAGTGTCACTAATTCCGCTTCAAGTATGCTCTTCTTCCAAGAGTGTGGAGTCTGTCAATAAGATCACTTCTTCTTTGTGTTCATCTAAGCTCATATAAATTCATATATAGGTTGTAGCCTCCAGATATATTTACACACAATGCTTCAACGTGATATTTATCAGTCTTTAACAAGGTTGTACAGTACTTACAGAGGTAAGACGGATCATACAGCTCCAACAACAACCCACTGGGCACACACTGGATGAATCAACGTCGTTTCCACGTCATTTCAATCAATCAACGTGGAATAGATGTTGAATTGACGCCTGTGCACAGTGGGAAAGCACTTTATGAGCTAAGGCCTTTACATACACACATATAGATGTAGGATCTTAATTTGAGCCAGTTTGCTAAAGCAGGAAAATAATCCTGCAGCAACAGGAAATGTGAATTATTATGTGGAGCATAATTAAATGGAAAAGGGAAAAACAAGTCTGAAATTTCGAAGTGGAAATGACTAACTTCAGAAGCCTTTTTAAACCTCAAATGCATTTCAGGAAAGTTCTCTTGCAACAGGGTGAACAATTTAAGATCCTACATCTGTAGTAAAACAATCTGAAAAATAAAATGTAACTGTACAATATCGATCTCACTTTCACAGACAATAATCCATTATTTTTCTTCCCGGTGCGGTAGTCTGACTTTTTGTTACGTAGTAAATTATTAAAAAATCTAATCTTGGTGCTCACATTGTCTCCCTCAATTGATGTACACATGGGACAAATCAGAATACAGTAAGATGATCTACAATGACAAGTAAAACATATAATGCCGCTACGGCAATTATTTCATAACAGATAGTAAAGCAATAGTGTGCACTTTGCTACAGGTGGGCTGACATATGTTTTTCAAATATTCTAAAACTATTTGTTAGCATCCATGCTTGCTTCATAAAGAATAGTAATGATTCTGGATTTGTTTAGTAAAACAATAGGCGGACATACAGAAGATTGAAGACAACTATACTGCATCAGAACATCTATAGAAATATGAATGGTCAAAGATAAAGGTGTGAGTAAATACAAAACAGGGGCTTTCATTTAAAAAGAATAATGCACTGAGGGAATGCAGAATGCATGTAATAGCTACTACAATAGCTAAAAGATGTAAACAAATACCATTGCCAATACTTTACAGTAACAATAAGCTGTACAGTATGGGTTTTGAAATATAAAGAGAAATAAGCTGCCACTTTGATTGGGGAGGTTACATACCGTACCACATAACATACAGAAGGAGTGAAGAAGTTTGAAGTGAACAGTGAACTGAGCCTGGCCATATACACATAGGGCCATTCCTATGGCCAAAGACCATCAGGACAAAAGACTGTGGCAATTCAAAACATGGTATATACTGCATAATAAAGAGAACAACAGCGACATTACATATTTTGCCAGCAAAATATTTGTTATCAACAGAGCAACATGTACATTGTCTTAAGCATTTGTCCAAGTGCACATAGATTCTTTTATTTGATCCACATACATACCATCACCCTTCACTGGCATTATACTTCTAAAAAAACTAAACCACACTGCTATCTATCTACTAAACAGTACCAGTGCATCAGCTTAATTGTACTGGGCACAATCTTTTCCACATCACATTCACATGCAATATACAGCAGGGTTGGTATCAATGCCATTCCAATTCTATCAATGTAAGAAATAAACTGAAAATCCAAATTCCAATTTTCCTCATAGATTTGTTTTTATTGACTGAATTGAAATGGCATTGATCCCAACCCAGGAGTAGAGCGCAAGCACTGACATGGCGCTTGCAGAAAGCAGCCTGTCTACTATAAGACACATGAGTGGGTTAAAGGCAACTTGCGAGCTGGAGATTTGAAGTTACTATTGAACCATCATAACAGGGCCTGGCTTCAAAACAGGGAATCCCTTCCCGTCCTCCCCATCCGTCAAGGCATCAGTCTGCTAGATAAAGAACAGGTTCAGGGAGGAGGCGGGTTGCAGTGCAGTGCTTTTCCTTTCCTCTGTGAAGTTCTGTGAAACTGAGAAGGTTACAGGAACTGTTCCACAGAAAGCAGATATTTAGCTAGGGTAATGAACGAAACAATAACAAATCTGTAGACAATGTCTGAAAAGGTAAATCATGAGTAAGTTTCTCCGTCTCCATCTCTGTTTCTCGCTATCTCTCTCTCTCTCTCTCTCTCACACACACACTCTCTCTCTCTCTCTCTCTCTCTCTCTCTCACACACACTCTCTGTCTCGCTCTCTCTCTCTCTCTCTGTCTCTCTCTCTCACACACACTCTGTCTAGCTCTCTCTCTGTGTCTCTCTCTCATCTCTTTCTCCCTCTCCCTCACTTTCTTCCATATTTCTCATTTTTTTTGTCTCTCTCCTTTTCTTTCTCGCCCTCTCTCTTTCTCTCTCACTACTCTCTTTCCCTCTGCAGAAAATGTAATTCTTTAATGTGGCTAGTGTGACAACACGCCTGTGCAGTTAGCAGTTAGAAAGACAGAGAAGATATACAGTCTGTTGCAAGAAAGAATATTATATTCTAAAGTATGGTTCAGTTGGTGGGGTCAGGGAAAGCCCCCTTGATAAGTTGAGACCTTACATGGCAGTCTATGTGGCAACGAACAAGTCCAACAGTACATTATTCAGAAAGAAAGGAACAGGGATAAACTATAATAGAACTACTCACAGTATTAGCTGCTCTGTGACAATCTGAGACACACCATGACAAAACTGTCTAGGTGTACTACTTCTTTGTGATCTTCTTCACTCCCCCAAAAAATCCCTCACTTGAGATACATATCTCAACCTCAAATTCTTCAAAACACCTTGCACAATTCAAATGTGTATTTGGCCCAGACCTTCATATATTTGTTCGGAATGATATATAGCTAGTATCATTATGCTGCAGCAAATGTTGGTTAGTTCTCTCTCTCCTAGTTGGTTGCATTGACCACACACAGTTAGTTCAACATCACTGTCCTGAGGTGGGATGGGGCGGGGACCAGTGGTGGCTACTGTCCAGTCCACCCCTCTAGTTGAAGGTGTGTTCCCCACGGATGATGTGAGATGAGAATTCATAGCGGTCCTTGCTGCGGTGGCCACAGATGTTGCACTCCAGCGGGTCCCTGTAACCATGACAACCCATGTGGATGGTGTACATGACGTGGTCCAGGAAGAGAATGCGGCAGTGTTCACACTGGAACACCCTCATCTTCCGCCCCTCTCGCCCAAACACACGCACCCCTTCCCGACTTATAGGCCTCTCAGCTGCCACTCCCTGGGCCACCTCAGCCACGCCTCGCCCCTCCTCTCTGCCGCCATATGCTGGGCTGGATCTGGGACGGTGGTGGGGGTTGTTCCAGTGGTAACCCAGCCTATCCTGTGGGCTGCTCCGGGCAGAGTCGGCCGAGTCCAGCCCACTGTTGCTAGGAGACTCTTTTTCCTCTCTGGTACCCTGTGGGTGGTGCTGCTTGGGTCTGGAGAGGGCGATGGGCCCGTTGGAGGAAGGATGGAAGTCAGGGGGAGGAGGGGGCAGAGGTGAAGGATGAGGTGGGCCGTCGCGGCCACCTGGTCGGTCCATACGCAGCCCTGACCCCAGAGGGTAGACGTGGTGGAAGAGGGGGTTGACCATGGGTACCACCTCGGCCATAGAAAGAGAAGGCTGTGGACCGTGGGGACCATGGGGGTGGGGATGGTGGACCAGGGGTCTCAGGGAGTCAGAGCCCAGGTAAGAGATGGCGTTGTTGATAGCCTGGTCCATCATGTGAGCCTGCATCAGCTCTGCCTCCTTCTCATACTTCAGACCCATCTCAAAGCTCAGCTCCGGGTAACTGTAACGCATCATCTTCTCACCTGCAGAGCACAGCTTACATATTACCACAATGAAACTCACATATGCATAAGCTCCCCGTAAGAGAAACTGTCCGGTCGAATGACACCATTGGACAGTACCGAATACATACAACTCTAACTCTATAGAATATGAAAGAGTGCCTTAATGTTGTGTGCATGTCTAACCTTTCCAGTTTTTAACAAGCTAAACACAAAGTTCTCTTGTTTTTGTCTTATTGTATTTTCTCTTGTGTTGTTTAATAGTGGAAAGCCCCATCCATCTGAATGCACTGTTTAACCCCTCCAGAACAGGGATGCGGTGAGCTGTTTTGCTCTTCTCTCGATAAGAGCTATTGCAGAGATACAGGTGTAACAAACCACAGAGTGAAAACATGTCCTCGTCTCTGTCATCCGCTCTCTGTGTCTCGCTCGATCTTTTCCTCTATCTAATAGAGCAGTAAATAATACAAACTAAATCATTGTCTTCCGCGCTAATATGCAAAAAATTGGCGGTTATATGCCAACAAAATGTTTGCAACACCGAAACAATTGTTTCTTAATACAAAACGAATATATTTTTCAAATGTATGTATTAAAAAATTATCAAAATGTTATAAGTAAAAATGAAAAATATTGAGAAATATTAAGAGTGGAACAACCTGATCTGAAATGTGAAATCTACATTAATAAAACTAAAGTGTGCAGTATGTGAATAGTGTCTTCATTTCTGCCATTAAGTCAAGGTCATCTGTTAAATGCAAAACAACAGTATCATGTTTCAATGTACCGCTGCCCAGGCACGCAATTCAATTCCTTTTTGCATGTATACACTCATTCTGTTGCAGTGACTGTATGTTGAACTGAACAAAACAAATAAACATTTAAAACTGTAAACTGAATTTAATCCAACAGAACAGGTCAAATTCAATCCCAAAATGGGATTAAATAAATATCCTACTGATACCCTTAATACCATAATTATGAAAATTACAAATGAGTAATTTGTAATAATAATTATCTAAGCTACAAATAATAATTGTGAGTTAGTGATCCTTATGGTGAACACATTATGGTGCTCCCAGACAGGAAGTGATGCAATGATGCTTACCCACAAACTTCTGTGGAGTGGTACTCTTCCTCTTCCCTACATTACTCTGCAGTTTCTCAATGACAGGTGGCCGGTCTAATGTTGCCATGGCAGCGGCCTCAGCCAGGGGCCTCTGCTCTTTAGGGACCTCACCTGGGGGTCAGGGGTCAGAGCATGAGAGTGTGTGAGAGGTCTGCACCAAGGCTTGTAGGTATACTGTAGTACTGTAGTTGGCAGGTGTGTAAAAGTAACATAAGTAGAGTTCACAGGATTCTCACACAAACCATAAAAAGGAAGGAGGAAGAGAAACTAAAATTATCTTTAATTTAACTTCATACCTAAATTATAAATGATTAAAGGTTAAAGTGCAAGGTGTAAAAAAGGTTCCAAAGAGAAAGCAAATGTTTCTGAGTCCATGCCATCAACAGAGATACCATAAAGCAGGTCTCTGTACCAGAGCAGGACATTCACACTCACCTGGATAAGGCCCAGTGACGGAGGTGGGATCCATGCCAGCACTCTCAAGGTAGTTATGGCAGCGCTCTTTATGCTCCTCCAATGATGTCCTCTGTTTGTAGCTCCGCCCACAGTAGTCACACTTGTGTGGTTTACCCACTAAATTAGAGAAATGACATCAAAGGAAAACAACTATTAATTTCATTCATTCATCAACTCACATAAACAGACCGGTAACGCAATTCTATGTGAACTCTCTAGGAGGTTTTAGTAAACACATAGAACCCGTGCAGAACACAGAAACTAGAGCAGGGCTATGAGCTCATGGAGTGATCATTTTCCATTAGTGGGATCCCACACACCATCATTGCCAACCAGACAGAGAAGGTGTGGGCAGGCGAGATATACCAAAATACTCGAATACACACATTTGCCTTTCATACGCCCTGGAACAACTGGTAAAGCCTACAACTCTTCCGGGAGCCCATCACTACTACTATGGTGCACAACTCAATTGGCTGCTGTACACAGACACAGATCCCGTAGAAGAAGGAAAATAACTAACGTCAGACCTAAACAACGTCTGTGTTTCTCCTCAGCAGCTGGAGGTGGGGAGTGATTCATGCTGCCAGTTTCATTCTGATGGAGTCTATGCTGGTGAGATTGTGCAAAACCTCCTCTAGCTTTCCCCTAGAGAAGATCCATCCATTGATCCTTCCTTCCGTCCTCCCTTCCTTCCGTCCTCCCTTCCTTCCGTCCTCCCTTCCTTCCGTCCTCCCTTCCTTCCGTCCTCCCTTCCTTCCGTCCTCCCTTCCTTCCGTCCTCCCTTCCTTCCTTCCTCCCTTCCTTCCGTCCTCCCTTCCTTCCAATCTTCCGCCATTCATTTATTAACTGTACTTCAATCATTCACTCATTCACTGGCAACTAAAGTCTGAAACTACTGAAAAGTACTACTCAATGTCTTCTGTAGTAGAAACAAGGCTCTGAAAGTCTTCGGGATGAGTCATCAAGGGGGAACTGTTGTCCAGACGACACCAAGCAGTGGCCCAGACACTGGCCCAAAATAGGTGTCGTTCACATGAGAAAATGTTCTCGTACCAGAGGTGACCCCAGTTACTAGAAACTACCTGACCTGTTACTGTGGGAATAACATGTTTCAGTCTGACAAGTACTTTGAAAGTAAGACACAGATAGGCTTAGGTAACATTTCATTAAGTCTATGGGAATTGATTGGAAATATTGGTGAGTATGTGAACGTTTGGCTTACGTTTTTTCAAGCTGATATCAAATGACTGTATAGGTTACTTGTCTTGTGTGTAATTTTGTGGCCTGTGAATGCCAATTGGTTTAGCGCATTTTAAACTGTGGTCCATGAGTAAGCTTTATACTAGCAATGGCATTATCATGTAATTTATTTGACTTATGAGTCTCTCCATATGTAGCCTAATACAATGTCCGTGTAATTGAAAAACACCCTGAACTGTCTGTCTGCTCCAATGATATTGGCCACAGCACCAGCTAACTGTAGCCAGCCGGATGGGCAGTCACACTTTCATATTGGAATAGGCCACACACATATTTTATGCTATTACTCATATACAAAACCTCCAGCCATTTGCAGATGGAGGATGTATCACAAAAATCCCACTTTCAGCAGATATTCTTGAACATGCAAATAGCCTTAACTCTCTCTGCCTTCAGATACAGTCGGCTGCATCCAGTTGGGTGAGAAACAGGAACCTCTCTCAGAAACGTATTGTTGTCTCATGTAATGTCATTAGTGAGTGAGCCCATCACTCTAAGTGAGGCGTCTAAAACATCTTCAGGATGAACAATTTGCAAATATTTGAACAGCAATTCAAAGAATAACTTGATATTCATATTTAACAATGTGTTTGGGAGGGGTTCAGATACAACACAGTCCATGTAGTGCCACTCTGTGTCTTGACAGGGGAAAGTATACTCTTGTCTTGCCCCTCGGATTGCACAATACATCAAAGCATTCACCTGTCGCTGTCTCTCTCAGTGTTTCTCTGTCTCTCTCCCCACACCTAACCTCCCTCTCTCGTCACTCCACCTGTTTCCTGGCAGTGTGCCAGGGGGCAGGGAGAGAGAGGAGAAAGGAGAAGAGGCCTTTCATCTAGAGAACGCCATTCCAACCAACTCCCTACGCCACAGAAGAGTTCCTAACATTCCTTTCAACCGTCAGGTAGTGTAGTATAGGCAGGCTGAGGGGATTCATACAGCACTACTACCTACTATAGGACTGCATAAGGAACTACGGTACACCTAAATGTGCCGTCTACATTGACTGGAGGAGGGTAAAGAATTCATTTAGCCTTACAAAACAGGAAGTGAAAATTAGAAAAAGGTCAAAAGAGAAAAAAAAAGACACATGGAAAGAGTGTCTGAAAGCATTGACAGAAAAAGAGAGAGAGATACAAAGGACTCTATTTTAACAAACTTAACGCAATGGTAAATGAGAGACAATAAGGCCTCATTACCATAAAGCTGTTTATACAACAAGTAAATCTTTGAGTAAAGATGATACTATTTGTGAAATGACAGATGCTATGTAATGATGTTGATGTGAGAGAATTGTATTTCTGTTTAAAGTTTCACTAAGTCATTGGCACACCACCAGGGGCACAGACAGGACCTGGCGTCATGAGAACACCCCCAGGGGCACAGACAGGACCTGGCGTCATGAGAACACCCCCAGGGGCACAGACAGGACCTGGCGTCATGAGAACACCCCCAGGGGCACAGACAGGACCTGGCATCATGAGAACACCCCCAGGGGCACAGACAGGACCTGGCGTCATGAGAACACCCCCAGGGGCACAGACAGGACCTGGCGTCATGAGAACACCCCCAGGGGCACAGACAGGACCTGGCGTCATGAGAACACCCCTAGGGGCACGGACAGGACCTGGCGTCATGAGAACACCCCCAGGGGCACAGACAGGACCTGGCGTCATGAGAACACCCCCAGGGGCACAGACAGGACCTGGTGTCATGAGAACACCCCCAGGGGCACAGACAGGACCTGGCGTCATGAGAACACCCCCAGGGGCACAGACAGGACCTGGCGTCATGAGAACACCCCCAGGGGCACAGACAGGACCTGGCGTCATGAGAACACCCCCAGGGGCACAGACAGGACCTGGCGTCATGAGACAGCCCTTTTCCATGTTCCCAATAAAACCCCCACCTGGGTTTTCTATCACCAGACCGAGCTTACCTCAATTATGAGAGGGCTAAGGGTGGAGACGAGACCAGTACCTCTATCATAGAGGAAATAAGGTTTAAGTAGATTGCTGAAGCTTTGAACTATACCATGTGATTAAACTCTTAGACTATCGATACCGACAGAATAAGAACAAGTCTTTGATATTAATTACTAGTCTGCAGCCAGGAATTCAGTATCATTGACGCGAAGACCGAAACATCTATTCATAACGACATGAATGAATGTCACTCTGAACCACCCGTTCTAACCACGACAGAGAGAGGGCGGACAAGCCCTCCAACAGAAACAAACTTTTCAACAGAGATCCCGACGACACACAGAGCGTAAATATATATATTGATTGCAATTATTCCCGAATGAGTGAGCGTTCATGTGCAAAGGATTAGCATTTCAATTGTTATAATTATCAACTCTGTCATGTCTCCTCAGCTGACCCCCACTCCCCTCTGTCTAACAAGCCGCCATGCCGGTTTAGCCCACTAGGGCACATTCTCCAATTATTTCTTTGTAACCATATCTACTTTGCTTGTTTGTTATGCATTTCTGTGAGTACTTAGTTAGTAAATAAATGATTTTAAGACAATTGATGTATGAATGACTCATAGTGAAGACTGGGTTCGTGCAGATAACAAACAATTTACGATGTTTGGAATGAGACTAACGTGAGGTAAAGAATCATTCATTAATCAGAAGACTAAGTGATGAGATATTAAAATATCTGAATGTTATATTAGGAAAATTATAACTTTGTAATTTGAATATTTTCCTTGGTGTCCCGACATCCTAGTCAATTACAGTTCCATGATTAAGTAGTTTAATCACGTAATAATAATTACAGAGAATTTTTTATAAAGATAAGTCTTCAGTTTTAATGACGCAAAAGACACAACAGCACCTAAAGGACTCTCAGACCATGGGAAACAATATTCTCTGGTCTGATGAAACCAAGATTGAACTCTTTGGCCTGAATGCCAAGCATCACATCTGGAAGAAACCTGGCACCATCCCTACAGTGAAGCACGGTGGTGGCAGCATCATGCTGTGGTGATGTTTTTCAACGGCAGGGACTGGGAGACTAGTCAGGATTGAGGGAAAGATGAACGGAGCAAAGTATAGAGACATCCTTGATGAAACCCTGCTCCAGAGCACTCAGGACCTCAGACTGGGGAGAAGGTTCAACTTCCAACAGGACATTGACCCTAAGCCCACAGCCAAGACAAGGCATGGGTGGCTTTGGGACAAGTCTGTGAATGTTCTTGAGTGGTCAAGCCAGAGCCTGGACTTGAACACGATCGAACAACTCTGGAGAGACCTGAAAATAGCTGTGTAGTGTCACTCCCCATCCAACCTGAGAGAGCTTGAGAGGATCTGCAGAGAAGAATGGGAGAAACTCCCCAAATACAGGTGTGCTAAACTTGTAGAGTCAAGGGGTCAAGGGGTCTGAATACTTTCCGAATGCACTGTACATGTGAGTACTTCAAAGAGGACAACACTAGAGATGAGGTTATACTGTCGTCTGTCCCGGATCTCAAAGAAGAGGCAGGAGAGAACACAGAAACAGAGGCCTATGACGCAGAGATAGGAAAGTGGGTTACAGTGTTTCTCTGGTCTCCCCATACTGTATCTCTACAGATAACAGAGAGAGTTCCTCTCTGAGGAGACGTGAGCTGAGCAGGTTATAGGAACAGCATGTCCTGGGTGCCTAACCACAGCCCTTGTCTGTCTGCACAAAAATCCCTAGGGAAATCCCTACAATACGAAACCCTGTCAGGATTAGATATTTGTGGGTCTGTTGCTAATCTGTCACAAAAACTTAGACACAGGTCAGACCAGATCATGCTTTAAGTTACATCGAGACAGGCCGGTTCTATAGCATCAACATATAGCATCGACTATTTTAGAAGTTATTGAAACCAGGATTAATACTAAGGAGTATCCACAGTAATAAAAAAGTTAAAGGAAGCATGGACCCAAGACAAAGAGAATAGGAAGACAAGGAGAAAAAGGAGGAAGAGGATAAGAACATAGAGGAAGAAACAAAAATAGAGAGGAGGTAGAGGGGCTGACCTGAGTGTGTGCGTAGGTGGCCTGTGAGTGCGTCACGACGGCGGCAGGCGTAGCTGCAGAAGGGGCATTTGAAGGGCTTCTCCCCCGTGTGCAGTTTGATGTGTCTCAACAGATTGCCCTTCTGAGTGAACGACACACCACACTGGTTACACTGGAACGGCCTATCACCTGAGAGGGGCACAGGAAGTGTTACACTGGAACGACCTATCACTTGAAGGGGCACAGGAAGTGCAGGCTCTCATCTCTCACTCCCCCTTTTACATATAGCCAGAAAAGCAACACACAATACCCACAAACCACCAGCCACCTAGTCATGAGTTTTCACTCGGCTAGTGGACCGAACAAACTTGAGAAAGACGGAAATGGAGGTTCACAGCTACTCAACAGCAATCAACACATTGCGATGGTAAAACGTGGTTTGATTGGTAAAAAGGCAAGCAACACGCCTTAGCTGAGAACATTGTAACATCTCAAATAATGCAGAGAATATATTTCTAGAAGGATTGTCAGTGGGTGGAAAAACACTAGCGTGTGGTGCCTGATGTATTCTGTGTACAATTGATTCATTTGAACTACAGCCTACTGCTACTACAGTAATAGTGTCTGGAGTGTGGTGAGATGAGGTGTTAGATCTCCACCCTAATAGCTCTGCTCTGGGTCTCTTCTACAGCTCCCTCTCGAACCACAAAGTAGGTGTAGAAATACAGTGAGTTTTCATCCTTCACCAGGCGCCCGGTAGGGCTGTATGTGTTCTACACACAGATACACAAACACCACCAACACCACTAAGTTGGTATAAGTTAATAAGGTTTAGTGTGGCCATCAAAGTCTCTTCAGATAGTAAATGGTTAAGACTTAAGGAGTCTTACAGTGTGTCTTATAATCTTCCATTGTGTTAAAGTGCTGTACATCTTTAATACCAGCTTTACCATGGAAGTATGTTTGTCTGTATCTACGCAAAAAGTTTGCCCGGTTCACCAGTAAACTACAGTAGTCTCGATGATCATCTCTTGATCTGCGGCCAAACGTTTGGAAAAGTGAAATGTGATCCTAAATCTGCGAAGACCAAGGCACAGTAATGGCGTCAGTTAAGGGCTCGGGAACAGGTTGTGGAGGATTCCTGGGATGTTATCCATGAAAATCATTCCAAGGCTAAACTATTGTATTCTACAAAACAGCAAAGCTCTCTAGCTCCACACCCGTAGAAACAATTTCTGACTCACAGAATAAAATAAAAAAATCATAGGATGAGTGACGTACAATTGCTTGAGTCTGTAAAATTCATATCTCATAGGGAGCTACAACGTGAAATATAATTTATTCATAATTTACTAACGTATAACTAATGTTTTTTTGCAGTTTGCTAGATGTTAATGGTAAAACATTGACAATCCTTAGATACATTAGAGAGTATTGAGTCATTGTTGTTCAATATAAAGTACATTAGGTTTGGGCAATATACTGTGAAAGGGACATAAGGGGTAGCAACTTTAGAGAAACATTTACCATTGGGCAGCCGAGTTCCTGGGTCACATGACCCATCTGACCCAGGGACCCCATCCTGTAGGTTGTTTGGGCTGTCAATTATGGGCTCTTCCAATCCCGATTCCTCTTCCCCACTTCGTCCCATATCCTCAGCTGTGGTCCTCCTGTCCCTTTCATCTTCTGTCTCTTCTTCTTGTTTGATGGTGTGTTCTGGAAGAGACAGGTATGACCAATCCAATTACAGTTTTTCAGACAATCACATGACAATCACATGACATGGCTTTAGTGGATGATCCTCGTTCTTCCAGTAAGAGGTGCAGTGGCTCTAGGTTACGAGTCTAAACCTTGTAAATTTGTTTCTCTTTGAATGTAAACATCCACTGATTGGAACATGTTCATCAAATCTGCATGTTATTTCCCCTGGAGAAATAAGTAATATAATGATGCTCAACATAAATTGCCAAAGTTAATGCTAACCTCTAGAGGCAGGGACTCATCAAATCTGACAAAAAAAATGGTTAGTTATTGTTAATTATATGCAATTATTTTGTATTTAACCAGGCAAGTCAGTTAAGAACAAATTCTTATTTACAGTGACGGCCTTCCCCGGCCAAACCCTAACCTGGACGACGCTGTGCCAATTGTGCCCTGCCCTATGGGACTCCCAATCACGGCTGGGTGTGATACAGCCTGGAATCGAACCAGGGTCTGTAGTGACACCTCTAGCACTGAGATGCAGTGCCTTGTACCACTGTGCCACTCAGGGGCGCAATTATTTCTGTTATCTATTTTAAACCTGAGACTTCTGGAATGTACACAGTAAAGTAGTTATGTGGAGAAAAACGGGGTTAGTCCCAGAAGTGGACGGGCGATACGTGACTTGGTCTGAACATTAGAGAATTGTGGAGGGAGAGCTGAGAAACAGAATGGTCTAGTTCCACTCAGTCCTTGGCAAGGCTGGGGTCAATTCTAATTGAAGGCAGTCAAGTAAACTTAAATAACAATTCAAAATTGAATAGAAAAATGTTATCTATTTTCAATGACTTCTCAATAAACTGAGAAGTAGAAGATATTTTTTCTACTCCATTTTATTTAAATTTAAAATCACTTCCTGAATTGACTGCCTTTAATTGAAATTGACCCCAGCCCTGGTCCCTGGGGAGGAGGAGGAGGAGGTGCTTAGCCCCTGTGGGTTTCGATTTGACTGGCACTGGGAGACTGGCTGGATGGCTTGATGGAGGGGGGGGGGGGGATTCTGGCTGACTAAAGGCACAAAGGCCTCAACTCTACTGGGTTGGCCACTAGACTCTCAGTATCCCTCATCCGACATTATAGGGAGACTGACACACAGACACTTAAATATGGCCCAGATACATACTCCTCCAGTCTGGCTTTAGTAACTTTTGACTCTTGAGTCACAAGGGACACACACACATAGCCACAGAATAATTAGAGATCGTCCTCTCCCACACAACTTTTGAAGGTACAATATACAGAAATTGTCCCGCCATTTCCTGGTTGCTTAAATTCAAATAGTTTTCCTAATTTCAGTTTGTTTCACAAAACAAGCAATCTATTGTGTAGAGAATCGTTGTACCATCTGAAGTATATTTTCAATAACCAAAATGATTGTATTTTCAGCAGTTTAAAGCTGGTGTATAAAACTGAAAGTAAAAGACACAAAAATAAATCTTAAGAACGGGACGCATAGAAACAGCACACATAGAACATATCTACCGCATCTTAGACTTACGTTCAATGGAAATGACAGATCTATCTCACGTTTCTATGTGAATTTGACCAGTTTACCCAAAAAGTGCTTAGCATATACGTTGGGACCTTAATCTTGAACATTTGGAATTTGTTTTTTTATTAGGATCCCCATTAAGTGTTGCAGAAGCAGCAGCTACTGTACTTTTCGTGGGGTCCACACAAAACATAAAGTATGACAAAATACATAATTCTATTAGACAAGAACAGAAACACACATTTGAAATAAGAACAATAGAACACATTGTTTTCCTGTACTGCATATATATACAACATATTCATATACAGCATATACAGTACATACACGTTTTTAGGTCATACAAAGTCAGAGGCATCATACTGTGAGAAGGAGACTTTTTGCATTCCTCTACAGTAGTCTGAAGGAAAACCTGATACGGACGTTAATCATAACCATCCAGTCAAGCCTGTTTGTGATTTGTGACTGAAACCATAATCATAGTGTAGGTACGGAAGGAGCCAGAGCAATAACCCCAACCTCACATCCATATAATCCATCCCCTGACCGTCCCTTCAGTCTCCTAGGCTCCGTTAAAGGGGATTTTGGCAATAAGCCCACTTACAGTTTCTACGTCCCGAGAGTCAGATGAAGTCGTGAGTACCATGTTTATGTTTAGCATCCAGTATGAAGGAAGTTAAAGGTTGTTTTGTGAGCCAATGCTAACTAGCTTAGCGAAAAAAACTTGAAGTCTTCCTTCATACTAGACCAGGCACTTGCACAGATGGAGCCCTAGGTGTGCTGGAGCACCTGCCCCTTTGCCGAACAGTTTGGGCAACACATTAATATGACCCCTCTATGGAAAGATGAGACTCTCACGAACACCTACATGTTTTTCTCTAGGACACCCACAAGTTTCCCAAGACTTGTCTGAAGGTAGCCTGATACCAGTTCAAATGTTGGTGCCTAAAATAAGTTGTTGGATATGTTTAAAAAATATATATAAATAAGTTCATTTCCTATATCTCTCAGACACAAACTTCCTTTCGATTTTTTTCCTGTTTTTCCATGTATGAATCTGTTATTCAACGCGTTTCTATGAGCAAATTGCAATAAGACCAAACTCAATATTTCATCCAATATTTATTTTATATTCAAGTGGAGTGTGGCGATAGCTAGGGTTGACAACAACTTTTACTATGGTGATTGCTATAGGGTTGACAACAACTTTTACTATGGTGATTGCTATAGGGTTGACACTAAGTCATGGTGATTGCTATAGGGTTGA
The DNA here is from genome assembly GCF_002021735.2 of Oncorhynchus kisutch. NCBI lineage: Eukaryota > Metazoa > Chordata > Actinopteri > Salmoniformes > Salmonidae > Oncorhynchus > Oncorhynchus kisutch. The sequence continues at coordinate 53,677,265 of NC_034175.2, read as the reverse complement.
CAACAACTTTTACTATGGTGATTGCTATAGGGTTGACACTAGGTCATGGTGATTGCTATAGGGTTGACACTAAGTCATGCTGATTGCTATAGGGTTGACAACAACATTTACTATGGTGATTGCTATAGGGTTGACACTAAGTCATGGTGATTGCTATAGAGTTGACACTAAGTCATGGTGATTGCTATAGGGTTGACACTAAGTCATGGTGATTGTTATAGGGTTGACACTAAGTCATGGTGATTGCTATAGGGTTGACACTAAGTCATGGTGATTGCTATAGGGTTGACACTAAGTCATGCTGATTGCTATAGGGTTGACAACAACATTTACTATGGTGATTGCTATAGGGTTGACACTAAGTCATGGTGATTGCTATAGAGTTGACACTAAGTCAGGTTTATTAATATAGGGTTGACACTAAGTCATGGTGATTGCTAAAGGGTTGACATTAAGTCATGGTGATTGCTATAGGGTTGACACTAAGTCATAGTGATTGCTATAGGGTTGACACTAAGTCATGGGGATTGCTATAGGGTTGACACTAAGTCATGGTGATTGCTATAGGGTTGACACTAAGTCATGGGGATTGCTATAGGGTTGACACTTAGTCATGGGGATTGCTATAGGATTGACACTAAGTCATGGTGATTGCTATAGGGTTGACACTAAGTCATGGGGATTGATATAGGGTTGACACTAAGTCATGGTGATTGCTATAGGGTTGACAACAACATTTACTATGGTGATTGCTATAGGGTTGACACTAAGTCATGGGGATTGCTATAGGGTTGACACTAAGTCAGGTTTATTAATATAGGGTTGACACTAAGTCATGGTGATTGCTAAAGGGTTGACATTAAGTCATGGTGATTGCTATAGGGTTGACACTAAGTCATAGTGATTGCTATAGGGTTGACACTAAGTCATGGGGATTGCTATAGGGTTGACACTAAGTCATGGTGATTGCTATAGGGTTGACACTAAGTCATGGGGATTGCTATAGGGTTGACACTAAGTCATGGGGATTGATATAGGGTTGACACTAAGTCATGGTGATTGCTATAGGGTTGACAACAACATTTACTATGGTGATTGCTATAGGGTTGACACTAAGTCATGGGGATTGCTATAGGGTTGACACTAAGTCATGGTGATTGCTATAGGATTGACACTAAGTCATGGGGATTGCTATAGGGTTGACACCTAGTCATGGGGATTGCTATAGGGTTGACACTAAGTCATGGGGATTGCTATAGGGTTGACACTAAGTCATGGGGATTGCTATAGGGTTGACACTAAGTCATGGGGATTGCTATAGGGTTGACACTAAGTCATGGGGATTGCTATAGGGTTGACACTAAGTCATGGGGATTACTATAGGGTTGACACTAAATCATGGGGATTACTATAAGGGTTGACACTAAGTAATGGTGACTGTTATAGGGTTGACACTAAGTCATGGGGATTACTATAAGGGTTGACACTAAGTAATGGTGACTGTTATAGGGTTGACACTAAGTCATGGGGATTACTATAAGGGTTGACACTAAGTAATGGTGACTGTTATAGGGTTGACACTAAGTCACACTACCCACTCCACTGAGGTGATATGACTGACAACTTCCATCTATCTTCCAACACAGACCAAATAGAATTCTGGAGTCCTGCTATTGTCAGCAATGACATGGCAATCTCTGTAACAACATGGCAGTATTTTCTTAAGCAATATTTACCCTTTTATCTCTTAGCCTTGTGTGAACTGAAAGAGCTCCTCTTTTACTAACAGCATGACATTGAATTTATCCTCCAGAGCTGTATCCTGGCAACACAGATCTAGCAGATCTAGGGGTATTGTAGGTGGGGTATACAGATGAAGAGCTCGCCACTCTCTGTCGAAGCTGGCTGAACTTGAGATGGTTGCTGCGACAACAGCATTTTATAGAACCCAGATAAATAAAATATAAAGAAACTCCCGAAGCATGACGGGTCATGTTACCAAGGAGGAGAAACTACAGTAGGTATCCAAGCTAAGTGAAAAGTGCTATCATAAGCTAATCTGAGTAAGGATACCTGTCCCATACCTGGCTGTGTATTGAACACCTCGTAGTTTACATTACTCAAGGGTCAGAGATCAAGAAGATCAAGAAGAGCCACCCATAAGGTATTTTGCTAGTGGAACTGTAGAGGTATTTTGCTGAAGTAAATGAAAAAATAATTTTAAATGCTATACCATATGAATAGCTTGATTCTAAACACAGGTGTATAGGCAAACATGTTTTGTAGTTTTGTACACACTGACACAACTGATTAATTTCAGTGTTGTGTTACAACAGAGGTGTCATGGCGTAGTGGTGTTAGGCAACCTCTGGGTCGGGATGACACAAGCTGTATCTGTGAGAGTCTCTCTCCCTCTGACACAGATCTAGGACCAGGCTACTAATACTGGGGGATGCTGTGGGAAACAACTTCCCTTTTCTGGTTCAGCCACCTCATGGTGACATGTCTGAAGACAATGAGAAGAATGGCACCATGTCTCAGCTCTTCCTATTTCTGTTAATTTAAGGGAAGGGAACTACGCAAGACCCTTCAGATAACACATACATTTCTGATGAAAAGAAAATAAACTGTTTCTTGACGTGTGTGTGTGTGTTAGTGTGTGCGTGTGTGTGTGTGTGTGTGTGTGTGTGTGTGTGTGTGTGTGTGTGTGTGTGTGTGTGTGTGTGTGTGTGTGTGTGTGTGTGTGTGTGTGTGTGTGTGTGTGTGCGTGTGTGTGTATCCACTCACCAGTCGGTGAATAAGGACCCTGGGGCTGCTGTGCATTGGGTGTGTTTGCCGACAGGTCCACCAACATTCTAGAGTTCTCTGTCTTCCTGGGAGAGCAGTCTCCATTACCTGGGTGACAGACAACAAGAGAGCTGGGAACGTCGCATTGTGCAGCATTGCACTGCACTGAACAGCATACAGATACAGTACATACTGTACATACAAACTTCATCTATCCAAATGTCATGGCATCCTCACATAAATGCTTTGAGAGGTGTCAATTGTAGGAATCCCACCATCTAAAAAAAAAGTGTAAAAATGTCTGATGATACCCGGAGATACTTAGCCAGGGGATAATTTAATGCTGTATTTCACACGTCTAATTCATAACAGGAAATCATTCTGAACCACTTTCAGTAGCAAACAGATTTTCTGTGGATGATCTGCCAACCAGACCCAGCACTTGCTTAGCTTCTAGGTGCTAGCCAGTACAGTACCAGAGTGCAAGGTGGTATGGCTGCTGTCTGCTGGCTACTTTTTCTGTCAGCCTCGTGTCCTCTCCATACAGATCAGATCAGATTGCGGCCTGTCAGCACCCTCCCTGACACAGGCAGTGCTATGGGATAGCTATAGCTGTGTGTCCTGTCCTGTCCTGTCCACTCAGAAGGAGAGCTGTACAATCCCTTATCCCGTTACAGCCTGGCCCCAGCACAGCCTCTCAGACAATACAGCAGCAGCAGCAGCAACACCACAGCACCCCCACTGACCCAGGTGTCAAATCCCACAGGAGCCAGACCACAGCATAGACAACACTGTACCAGCTAGCACCTGGGAGTATTTAGTTAATATAGGTTTACAGGAAAGTACCTGAAAATAACAGTCTAACAGTAAATCTTCGCCAAAGCTTCTCTCATGGAAGCTAAAATAAAATGCTTGTATTTTATGTGGTGTTACATTGTTGTGATTGGCTGCTGCTGAGTGAGACACACTGGGAGTTGTGGTCCATGACCATGATGACACAATCCCTGGGTCTGGTCTCCGATTGCAAGCCACGCTGGGGTTGGATGAAATCTCAGGTGACTGATGGGTGGCTATCCAATGGCAGTGGTGTCTGTTGTAGAGATAGGGGTGGCCCAGATTTGTTATGAAGGATTTTCCATTACTGTGCTAAGTGTTGATGCCATGACGGCTGCCTAGCAGCTCTGTAGGGCCTCTCAGGTCAGGTAAAGGCTCAGTGTGTCTCAAAGGTGGTGTGTACTCGTAGCACCTGAATGTTGATGTTCATATGTTTTATGTACTTGTAATTATTACTGAAACCCTTAAAGGCATTTAGCTGAAACTGGTTTCAAAGACGAGCTTGCTAACCCTATTAAAGTCTTTTACACCTTCTCCTCCCTCCTTAATCCTCCCCCTCCCTCCTTCCTCTCTGTGGACAACTTTGTCAACCACTTTAAAAAGAAGATTGACGACATCCGCTCTTCATTCACTCAGCTTATTGAGTCCACTGGTCGCACAGAACTACCCTACGCTTTGACCTCTTTCTCCCCTCTCTCTCCCCTCTCACAGATGAAATCCAGTTACTAGTGAGGTCAGGCCACCCAACAACCTGCCCGCTTGATCCTATTCCCTCCTCCCTTATCCAGACAATCTCTGGAAACCTTCTCCCATTCCTCACTTCCCTCATCAACACATCCTTGACCACTGTCGCACCCCTCCTCAAGAAACCAACACTTGATCCCTCTATCGTCAAAAACTACAGACTGGTATTACTTCTTTATTTTCTTTCCAAAACACTTGAGCGTGCTGTCTCTGACCAACTCTCTCCCTATCGCTCTCAGAACGATCTTCTTAACCCTAACCAGTCAGTCTTCAAGACGGGTCACTCAACCAAAACTGATCTTCTCTGTCACGGAGGCTCTCCACACAGCCAAAGCTGAATCTCTCTCCTCTGTTCTCAGTTTCCTAGATGTATCCGCTGCCTTCGAAACCGTGAACCATCAGATCCTTGGCAGTCTACTCCTACCAGGTGATGTGGAGAGGATCTGTATCTCTCACTACTCTCTACTCTCACTACTGGTGTCCCCCAGGGCTCGCTTCCAAGCCCTCTCCTCTTCTCTCTATAAACTAAGTCACTTGGCTCCGTCATATCCTCACATGTTCTCTCCTATCATTGCTATGCGGATGGCACTCAACTTATTTTCTCCTTCCCCTTCTGACATCCAGGTGGTGATAAGCATCTCTGCACCACCTCAATCGCAATCTCAACAAGACGGAACTGATCTTCCTCCTGGGGAAGGCCTGCCCTCTCCACGACCTTGCCATCGCGGTTGACAACTCTACGCTGTCCCTCTTCCAGAGTGCAAAGAACCTTGGCATGACCCTGGACTACACCCTGTCGTTCTCTGCAAACATAAAAAAAGCTCACGTTTACTACAATACCATGGTACTTGCCTATGGAGCAGCAAGATGAACTGCCACTCCATACCTTCAGGCTCTGCTCAAGGGAGGGCAACTCCAACAGTCCAGTCCAAACTTTTCTCTGTCTTGGGACCCCAAGGACATCAGATACCCTGCCCTTCTTCTGAAAACTTCTGAAACCCTACATCTTCAAAGAGTATCTTAAATAATCCCACAGCACCCCCCATCGCACCCCTTCCTCACACCTCCCCCACCAAAAATACTTAAATAAATAATACTAATAAATAAAGTATTTAGTGAACTAACACTCACTTAGCTCTGAAATGGTTTTTTTGTGCGTACTTTTACCCCCTTTTCTCCCCAATTTTGTGATGTCCAATTGCTAGTTACAGTCTTGTCCCATCGCTGCAACTCCCCTACGGACTCGGGAGAGATGAAGGTCGAGAGCCATGCGTCAGCCAAACCACGACCCTGACAAGCCGCACTGCTTCTTGACACACTGCTGCCTTAACCCGGAAGCCAGCTGCACCCAATGTGTCGGAGGAAACATTGTCCAACTGGCGACCAAAGTCAGTTTGCAGGCACCCGGCCCGCCACAAGAAGTCCCTAGAGTGTGATGGAACAAGGAAATCACGGCCGGCCAAACCCTCCCCTAACCCGGACAATGCTGGGCCAATTGTGCCCCGCCTCATGGGTCTCCCGGTCACGATCCCGGTTCTGTAGTGACGACTAAAGCACAACGATGCAGTTCCTTACACCACTGCGTGACTCGGGAGGCAGATATCTACATTATTGACAAAAAATGTACTTACTATGACTGTGATATGTGGTTGTCCCACCTAGCTATCATAAGATGAATGCACTAACTGTAAGTTGCTCTGGATAGGAGCGTCTGCTAAATGACTCGAATGTATTGTAATGGTTTGATACAGTCATATGTGTTCACTCAAACACACTCACTTGTTTATCATCTGCCATTCCTCATACAATAGTTAAAATTGCAGCTCGCTGCCCCCAAAGTGATGCATGCTGGAACCCGTGGGCCAGGTTGAGGAGGCAGAGTATGGCCACATCAGTGACTGGGGCCAACAGCACACACACACACACGCACACACACACAGTCTGCTAAGTCAGAATCAGAGCTTTGATTCACACCACTTGTTAGCTGACTCAATACTGTATTTACCACCACACCATGGCCCAGATGACTTGTATAGACAGTGGAGGCTTCACTGGAAGAAGACAATGTATGTAACGCATCAGATATGGATTGTTCCATGTGTTGGCGTTGCCAAAAGGAAAATAAAATGTATGAAAATGACAAAGAGAGAACAAGAAATCATGATATAGGCTACTGAGTATATGATTTATCTTATCAGACATGTTAGTTTACTGCAGGTTGTCTCATGAAGTGAGATTGAGAACATGTGGTAAACTATCAGCAACAAGTGGTTGGCTGGTTATAAAAATGCCATATTTTCTGAGTGGGAGGACTATAATGAGCCAAAGAAATAGGAATGACACAAAGTAAGAACGATCAAGGGTTGGAACTGTGCAGGATTTCTCCCCCCGGATGACAGATTAACTATGTTGTGGCTTGTTGGAAACACACAGGCTGGAGCAAGGATCTGGTTTTTCCTGTCAAACTCTCAACCTCCGGACCTTCCCTCTAGACTGTGAGAGATCTCATTCACCAACTTGCCTATGAACATGTTAGTGGACATATGGCAGTATACTTCCAACATTAACCAAAATAGATGTGTATCAGCGATGTGAATGAAAGCAGAAGTCACTATATCCTACTTCATCCAACTTTTTTCCTTCACACTATAACGTTCATGTTTTTGACCACTCATCCCAAACCTATTACCAATAAACACAAGAAGGAGTTGTCAAACTCCAGATTGTCAGTATGTTCTATCAGTGGGAATCTGTGAAGGGGAATGTAAAGAGGAGGGAAGTACCACTGTGTTCCTGGTACAGAACCACCCTACTGATGATAAGACATCTCTAGGAGAGTGAAGTTGGCAGGATCGTTTTACAGGATCAGAACACATGTGGCTTGTGAAGGAGAAGGAGGGTGGGAGAGGAGAGGGGATACATCCTTCTCCTAGCAGGACTGTCCGCCCCTGCTCCTACACCTGGTCCATCTGCCCAGTATCCCTGTAGGCCTCTCTTCAGGAAACCAGAACAATTAAAAATGTACCATTTCTATGGATACGGACGGATACGCTACAAACTTGATTAGAAAGACCAGCTTGTATAAAAGCATAAAATGACAATTGAGAGACACATTCAGCATCTGCAATGTGGAACAGGATCTCGCTAACACAACTTTTCAAAAGTTTTAAGAATCAGAATAGGTCAGGAGGCTTCAGGTTAGAGAGTGATTGAAGAGTTGACTTACTTGCAGAATATCCATCAGTTGCTTCTGTTTCCATAGTTGGTGGAGAGCTTTGGGTATCAAAAGAAACAATAAATTAGAAGAGCACCTGAGCTGAACCACGATGCTTACTCACTGGGCACACAGAGGTGGAATCAACTTTGTTTCCACATCATTTCAATTCAATTAAGTTGAACCAACTTGGAATAGATGTAGATTTGACATCTGTGCCCAGTGGGCACACTCTTCCAAACCTCTTCTAAATCCTTATGAAATTAGCCATATTATACTGTTTGGTTGGAGTGATTTGTTTTTTACGTGATCATTGTACGTTTAGGCAACACTTCATAATACATTTAATTAACAAGCCATTATGAATGATAATAAATATTTATAAATGCTAAAATAGCCAAATTAGAGGATATTTTGATTTTGAAAAAGGCAATGATTAATTTGAGATATTTCACTAATATATTACAATAAAGGTTGAGTGAAAATACATGAAACTTATTATTACTGATGCAATTATATGATGTATAAAAATGATACAGTGTTCAAATAAAGCTGAAGCCGAAAAGTTCACACACCCAGTTTATTGTCTCGCAACATAAAACTCTATTGTTCAACTTCCCAAAAAGCTGCTGAAGGGCTGGTGGGTTGTAAAATATAGCCTTTGAATTGAATGAAGTGGCTCATTGAAAGTTGCACTGTTAGAGAAGTAACACATATATTCAGCTAAAACGATAATATGGGCTATACATGTACATGGAGTGAGAACACACATTGCAGTTCTAGTAGTTTCACGTCCTCTAACAAAGGCCTTAAGCTAAAAATAAATGTGTCTGAGAGAACAGTAGTGAGGTGCAAACAAACCCCCACTGGCCAACCTAATGTCTGCTATCAGTATCAACGGAAATGTTGTAGACATGTATTATCTGTTGGTGGTTCAGATGAAATTGTGTAGTATTGATGTTTGATGCACAAGATAATTATGACCCACAAGAGGAGTACAGCTTCATAGTATGACCCACAAGAGGAGTTTGTCCTCATAGTATAACCCACAAGGGGGCTAAGCCCTCATAGTTCAGTAAAAAAACAAAAAACAGAATCCCAATCTTGAGGACAGACCAAGCAAAACATTTTCTACTAGGAACTAGAATACAGATGTCAACATTTTGGCAAATGTCTTGTAAATGATTACCACTTCTTTCTACATACAATACAATAAAAATCTCTCAAGACATATTCATAATCAGTCAATAAATAATTGCATGCACTTAGATTTTCCCTAATAATTGACTCTTCAATCATTTGGATATCTATTAGCCTACAATGCAAACGATTCATACATAAGACTAAGAGCCGTGATATGTTTATATTTTTAAGAGGATTTCCTCTCGAATTTATATTCAGTCATACATGGGTAGACTAGGCTATTCAAATAAAGAAATACAAAACAGTTATTTTAGTGATAAGCAACCTAAGTTATTTGATTAATTCAATCAATATACTTTACCTTTATATTTTTGACAATTGAAATTAGAAGTGTTTCATTTGCAATAAACGGAAAGCCCATAAGAAGTATTTTGACCAGCTTTCCGCGCCTCGGTGGTGGACACCTGTCTCTACAAACGCTCCGCCGTGCACGTGTGTAGGCTAACTGACAGCCAACGATCTCCCTTCAGTTTAAGCAAAACTATATGGCTAGATTTTTCTCTCTCATTTATATGATATGAATCAAGGCATTAGATTGACACAATCGGCCGTCCCCTGATATTGTATGACATGAGCAATCAAATGGGATATACTGTTAATGTATCTATCAATCGCTCCTAAACAGTACGCAGAAGGAGCATCGTCGAAGTTGATATATTGCGTCCAGATAAAACAATTATGAAAATTTATTATAAACGTATTACAAAGTTACATAACGTTGTCTTGTAAGGATGGTAGCCTAATCGTTTTCAGTGCATTATAATGTGTAGGATGCGTGTAACTTGATAAATTGACAAAATGTTTGATTGGACATTACCTTTTGTGTCTCCCCTGTTCAAGTGATAATCAGTGATCTTCGTCAGCGGAAGCTGCACCTCTTAAAATTCAAATGCAAATGCTCAGTAGCCTAATATGTTTTTGATAGACAATAACAAACAAAAAAATGAAGGGAAACTCTCCTCCAAAAAAAGTGGGATGCCCTCCCAAAAAACTTCAGTTGAGTATAACACTGTCCTGTCCCGCATACAACCTGAATAAAGTTTAGGAACAGAGCAGCGCACTCCTCAATAAGTAGCTTTGGTGGTTACTTCCTCTGTGCCGAACTAAACCGTCAACTTTTCCACCTCAAACGTGACCCCCGCACACACCTTCCCTGTATCCTACAGTGTTCTATGAAGTACACCTTCATAAGCCTAAATATGGACACGTCAACATTTATAGACTGTGTATCGCTGGATGTTGTTTTTACTACATCAGCAATAAGGTCGAAGACTCAACTTGTTTTTAGACTAAATTAAATAAAGAACGAGGGGTTAGAACTGGATCCACCGGTTCCTAAGGAATTAGCCATAGAACAAGGAGTAAGGAGACGCCTATTTTAAACCGAGGGGGGCTAAAGAATCAGAAAAGCATACGTAGAATATTCAAAATGTATTGGATGAAATCAAGAGTGAGTGAGTAGGCAGTCCCTGAGAGATATGCCAGATAACATGCTGTCTCATACTAACCTGTCAAAATATTCACAGGTGCAGCTGGAAATACATTTCAGTAGAGACAGAACGTCTCATCAACTATAGTGCCCATTCAGCCTAATTCAAAAAGGTTACATAAGATGATAGAGTGTCTCTTTTGGCATTGCTGTTTGGGGAAAAAAAACCATTTCGAATGGTGTCATAGAGACTTCTGGAACCCCCCACTCCTGCATCAACAGGTATCGGATCACGGTTGAGTCGCGAGCCGTCTGGCTTTCTTACGTTAGACCCACCTGTCTCGCTGGATGTCGTGGAGACAGCAGCACGCATCGCATTGTCTGGATGAATCAATGGTCGGATGTTGAGCGTTTATCCACGGGCATATGTCATTATAGCAGAGTAACCGTTATCCTTGTAGGCTAAATATCATCACTGAGTTGCATTGGTTTTCTTTCTTTCTTTACTTTATAAACGCAGGAGATTGAATAATCCAATCACCTATGCTCGGAAATTAGGACTAGCCTACACATTTCACCCATTGGAATATCTTTCTTGGATCACACTGTAATATATTACAGTAGTGGTGCAGGCAGCAACAGTTAATCCGCCGATACTTCCTCCATATTAGAAAGCAAAACAGACGAGTCGGCGAGTGTCTATTCTGGGAACTTGGTCTAACACAGAGAAACGGATCTCTCTCTCTCTGACTGCCTGTCTGTGTTCGGCAATCGATTACAGGACTTCACAGCCTGTTTCTTTGCCATATAACATATTGACATTACATTTAGCTAAAATAACACTAATACATTTAGATTCGGAGGAAATGGTGAAAACAATGATATAATAGGATACAATAGGATGATAATAATAATAATAGAAGGATAATAAAGTGATACTGCTAATTAATAATTACAGTAGATACAATTCTCATAATAATATGAACTGTATTAGCCTATTAAACTGTTACTAAAAAGTGCATATCAACTAAGCCGATGGGCTATAAAGTAGGCTGTGACTTAAAATCAATATTTTGATACAACATGAACATATATTAATAACACTTAATTATTGTCATCATTATTATTATTATTGTTATTATTATTGTTGTTATTATTATTTTTATAGGGGGGATTCGAGTTATCTTCAGATGTTTGACAGCACATTTGCCTGCATATTGCCTAAGAGTTCTAAATAATAAAAAACAACTAAAAAGCTAAAATACATTATATACAGTGCCTTCAGAAAGTGTTCAGACCTCTTGACTTTTTCCACATTGTGTTACTTTACAGCCTTATTCTAGAATTTACTAAATTGGATCTCTCTGTACTTTGCTCCGTTCGTCTTTGCCTCGATCCTGACTTGTCTCCCAGTCTCTGCTACCACGTGCTTCACCGTAGGGATGGTGCCAGGTTTTCTCCAGAAGTGAAGTTTGGAATTCAAGCCAAGGAGTTCAATCTTGGTTTCATCAGACAAGAGAATTGTGTTTCTCATGGTCTGTCATGTGCCTTTTACTGAGGAGTGGCTTCAGTCTGGCCACTCTTCCATGAAGGCCTGATTGGTGGAATGCTGCAGAGATGGTAGTCCTTCTGGGAGGTTCTCCCATCTCCAAAGAGGAACAGGAGAGCTCTGCCAGAGTGACCATCGGGTTCTTGGTCACCTCCCTGACCAAGGCCCTTTCCCCCCGATTGATCGGTTTGGCTGCAAGGCCAGCTCTAGGAAAAGCCTTGGTGGTTCCAAACTTCTTCCATTTAAGAATGATGGAGCCCACTGTGTTCTTGGGGACCTTCAATGCTGCAGAATCTTTGTTGGTACCCTTCTCCTGATCTGTGCCTCAACACAATCCTGTCTCGGAGCGCTACGGACAATACCTTTGACCTCATGGCTTGGTTTTTGATCTGACATGCACTGTCAAATGTGGGACTTTATATAGACAGGACTCCAATCAAGTTGTAGAAACATCTCAAGGATGATCATTGGAAACAGTAAGGATCGACACTGGAGACCTTAGAAAGCAGGTACAGGGAGAACATTTAAAGAACAACAGACATGAAACAGGATAGGAACAGTGTTTCAACAGGGGAAAAATAACGACTTCAATGCTGTCACAAGGAATAATGAGAGGAGCAGACAGATAAAGAGGGGGTAATCAACAGATGGAGTCCATGTGAGTCCAATATCGCGCAGCAGCGCGTAATGATGGTTACAGGTGTACGTAATGAAGGGCATCCTGGTGCCCGCGAGCGCCAGAGTGGGAGCGTGACAGAAACAGGATGCACCTCAGCTCAATTTCGAGTCTCATAGCAAAGGGGCTGAATACCTATGTAAATAAGTTATTTATTTGTAATGAATTTGCAAAAATTTCTAAAAACCTGTTTTTGCTGTCATTATAGGGTATTGTGTGTAACTTTCTTAGGAATTTGTTTAAATTAATCAATTTTAGAATAAGGCTGTAATGTAACAACAGTCAAAAGTTTGGACACACCTACTCATTCAAGGGTTTTTCTTTATTTGTACTATTTTCTACATTGTAGAATAATAGTGAAGACATCAAATCAAAACTATGAAATAACACATATTGAATCTTGAATTAACCACAAAAGTGTTCAACAAATCAAAATATAGTTTCTCTATTATATTCTTCAAAGTAGCCACCATTTTCCTTGATGACAGCTTTGCACACTATTGGAATTCTCTCAACCAGCTTCATGAGGTAGTCACCTGGAATGTATTTCAATTAACAGGTGTGCCTTGTTAAAAGTTAAATAGTGGAATTTCATTCCTTCTTAATGTGTTTGAGCCAATCAGTTGTGTTGTGACAAGGTAGGGGTGGTATACAGACGATAGACCTATTTGGTAAAACACCAAGTCCATAATGGCAAGAACAGTTCAAATAAGCAAAGAGAAACAACAGTCCATCATTACCTTTGAGACATGAAGGTCAGTCAATTTCAAAAACCATCAAGCGCTATGATGAAACTGGCTTTCATGAGGACAGCCACAGGAATGGAGGACCCAGAGTTACCTCTGCTGCAGAGGATAAGTTAATTAGAGTTAACTGCTCCTCAGATTGCAGCCCAAATAAATGCTTCACAGAGTTCAGGTAACATACACATCTCAACTGTTCAGAGGATACTGAGCGATTCAGGCCTTCGTGGTCGAATTGCTGCAAAGAACCCACTACTAAAGGAGACTAATAAGAAGAAGAGACTTGCTTGGGCCAAGAAATATGAGCAATGGACCTTCGAACGGTGGAAATCTGTCCTTTGGTCTGATGATTTGAGTTGGTGAACGGATGATCTCAGCATGTGTGGTTCCCACAATGAAGCATGGAGGAGGAGGTGTGGTGGTGCTTTGCTGGTGACACTGTCAGTGATTTATTTAGAATCCAAGGCACACTTAACCAGCATGGCAACCCAGACTGAAAAACAGCTTCTATCTCAAGGCCATCAGACTGTTAAACAGCCACCACTAATATTGAGTGGCTGCTGCCAACACACTGTCAATGACACTGACTCAACTCCAGCCACTTGAATCATGGGAATTGATGGGAAATGATGTAAATATATCACTAGCCACTTTAAACAATGCTACCTTATATAATGTTACTTACCCTACATTATTCATCTCATATGCATACGTATATACTGTACTCTATATCATCGACTGCATCCTTATGTAATACATGTATCACTAGCCACTTTAACTATGCCACTTTGTTTACATACTCATCTCATATGTTATACTGTACTCGATATCATCTACTGTATCTTGCCTATGCTGCTCTGTACCATCACTCATTCATATATCCTTATGTACATATTCTTTATCCCCTTACACTGTGTATAAGACAGTAGTTTTTTGGAATTGTTAGTTAGATTACTTGTTCATTATTACTGCACTGTCGGAACTAGAAGCACAAGCATTTCGCTACACTCGCATTAACATCTGCTAACCATGTGTATGTGACAAATAACATTTGATTTGATTTGATGATTTGATTTGATCCCATCTGATTTGCGCTTAGTGGGACTATCATTTGTTTTGTCGACAGGAAAATGACCCAACACACCTCCAGGCTGTGTAAGGGGTATTTGACCAAAAAGGAGAGTGATGGAGTACTGCGTCAGATGACCTGACCTTCACAATCACCCAACCTCAACCCAATTGAGATGGACCGCAGAGTGAAGGAAAATCAGTCAACAAGTGCTCAGAATATGTGGGAACTCCTTCAAGACTGTTGGAAAAGCATTCCAGGTGAAGCTGGTTGGGAGAATGCCAAGATTGTGCAAAGCTGTCATCAAGGCAAAGGGTCGCTACTTTGAAGAATCATAAATGTAAAATATTTTTGATTTGTTTAACACTTTTTTGGTTCCTACATGATTCCATATGTTTTATAGTTTTGTTGTCTTCACCCTTATTCTGCAATGTAGAAAATAGTAAAAGAAAAGAAAAACCCTCGAGTGAGTAGGTGTGCCCAAACTTTTGACTGGTACTGCATATATATTATTGTTGATTTATTTTAATGTTTTCTTGTGAGACGTGGAATAAGCAGTAAGCTCTGTTCTGTACTGTAGATTCATTATTTGCCTCTGCTGCTCCCTCCTGTGGTAAAGACCAGACTTGTCTGAAATGACCTAGCACACTTTTGTCAATGTTGGTTCTAAAAGTTGCTGTACACTCAGAATGAAAATAAACAAAAAAATGTAATTGAGAGAGGTTTGACATTCTATGTTTTCATGTGATGCGTTGTTCCTATGTCACGCATGTGAACTTCTGGTCATGTTAGTCACTTCCAACAAGTGGTTAGATGTTTCACTCTTTGGATTTGAATACCAAAAAGACTGCTGATGTGATATGACACTTTACTTACTGGTAATAAAAACAAGATAATGTGAAGCACCTTTAGCCAACATGATACACTTCTGTCACATCAAAGACACATAACCAAATAAAATACATGTTCAACATTTCATTTCTATTATACAGAACCATATAAAGAAATTGATATAAAGAAATGAGTCACACTCTATTTGGATAGTCCGCATAGTTCATCTGTAGATGCTCTAAAGATGATCATGCTATCAACAGAATAACTGTTGATAAGCAAATGCTTGCTGAGGTTACGGTTTGGTTTAGAGTAAGGGTTAAGATAAGGGTTAGGGTTATCCCTTAGGGTAAGGCTAAGGGTTAAGACTTACAGTAGGTTTAAGACTTAGGGTTAAGATAAGGGTTAGGGTTAAGGCTAGGAATGAATCCCCAAATACATATACATTTTAATGTATAAATTATAAGGATTATTATAATGCATAACATGAATAAAAGTAGTATATTACTCATTTATCAATAGTATATATAGTTTGTAATGCAGAATAAGTGTGGTATTTATCAATTGTGTCCTGAACATTTTTATTCAGTGTAAGATCAATTGGAGTGTTATTTGAGTGTTATTGGAGTGTTATTGCACTGTCAGAAAAATAAATAAAATGTGTAAACAAATCATCAAAATTAGAACTTAAAAGTTTTTCAGAGCAGAGAAGAGTATGATAAATCGAAAAATTCACACTTTTTCAGTTTGAGTTTATTTTTTTCCTGCATGATCACATTTGCACTCTTGGAAAGTGTTTACCTCAGCGTTAATCTTTTACAGTAGCAGCTCCTGGATTTAAAGGAGTTTGACAGTAGACACCCACCCTGAGAGTGAGCGTAAGGGAAGTTTCCACTGCAGGCTGGCGTTTGAAGTGGAGGGAAAACCGTTACAAGCCCCCAACCACACCTTTCTCTATTGCTCTCTCTGTCTCTGTCTCTGTCTCTATCTCTCTCTAACTCTCTCTCACACACACACGCACACACACACACACACACACACACACACACACACACACACACACACACACACACACACACACACACACACACACACACACACACACACACACACACACACACACACACACACACACACACACACACACACACAAATGAAGACATCTTACTGTGGGTTCTCCAAGACAAGGATATGTTTGTGTAACAGCAGTGGTTTGGTGAACTATGCTTGAATAACTCTCAATGGTTGAAGGGATAGTTACCTACTGCACACAGCATCTACACTCTTAGAAAAAAGGGTCAAAAGGATCTTCGGCTGTCCCCATAGGAGAACTGTTTTATGGTTTCAGATAGAACCCTTTTTGATTCAAGGTATAACTATTTTGGATTCCATGTATAACTCTCTGTGGAAAGGGTTTTACATGGAACCCTAAAGGGTTCTAGCTGGAACCAAAAAGGGTTCTTCAAATGGTTCTCCCATGGGGACAGACAAAGAACCCGTATTGGTTCTAGATAGCACCTTTTTTCCAAGTGTACAGTACGAGTCTGGGAGGATATGACTTCACACTGGTATAGGAAATACTGTCCCTGAAAACCATATAAAATCAAAAACATAGAGAATTGTGTCACAAAACCACTAATTAGAAAAACAGCCAGGGCCCTAAACCACAAGGCCATCTCTCTTCCTTGTGTTTAGAGCCTAGTCCTCTATCTCTAACTCCCTTTTTGCACTTTCCTCCACAACATCAAACTAAAATAATTTGCCACACGAATGGTTGTCATTAACCTTATAGGCTAGACTCTCTTTCAGAAGAGAGAAAAGTGAGAAGGCATAACCTCAGGGTGGAGCGAGTGCCTCTTCACACCCACGTTAAGGTCACAGATGATGTTGTGGCTTGATATTCTGCATGCTCCTGCAATGGATATAAGGACAGCAAAGGTGTGAAACTACCTTCAATACAGCCTCATAACAGCTTTGCACTTTTAAACAGGAAATGTTGATCTATAGAAGGTAATTAGCACGATAAAGAGAGAGTTCAGTGAGTTAAGACTTACAGCAGTGTACCTCAATGCTGCCATCCACTGTTCAAAACAGTGCCTGTGTACTGGGGGAGCACATCTGTTTGATCATGCTGTTGATATACATTCATGAATGTAACACACATTGTTATTCATTATTTATCTATATCCAGTGGCACACAGTGTGGCAATTACACATCCAGTAACCATTACATGAATAAATATCTACTTTAGGTATTATTAGGCTCAAAATAACAATAGGATAATCAGGCGATGGTAGAAGGCTCTCCTAAAGGCTTTGTCTGGATACATCCCAGATGGAAAGAGAAAGTATTGTTATTGACTCATAGTTAGTGATCTACATCACAGTTCATATGTCCACAAGGCAATCAAACAAGCTAAGCGTCAGTATAGAGACAAAGTAGAGTCGCAATTCAACGGCTCAGACACGAGAGGTATGTGGCAGGGTCTACAGTCAATCACGGACTACAAAAGGAAAACCAGCCCCATTGCGGACCACAATGTCTTGCTCCCAGACAAACTAAACAACTTCTTTGCTCGCTTTGAGGACAACACAGCGCCACTGGCACGGCCCGCTACCAAAACCTGCGGGTTCTCCTTCACTGCAGCCAACGTGAGTAAAACATTTAAACGTGTTAACCCTCGCAAGGCTGCCGGCCCAGACGGCATCCCCAGCCATGTCCTCAGAGTATGCGCAGACCAGCTAGCTGGTGTGTTTACGGACATATTCAATCAATCCTTATCCGTCTGCTGTTCCCACATGCTTCAAGAGGGCCACCATTGTTCCTGTTCCCAAGAAAGCAAAGGTAACTGAGCTAAATTACTATCGCCCCGTAGCACTCACTTCCGTCATCATGAAGTGCTTTGAGAGACTAGTCAAGGACCATATCACCTCCACCCACTCCAATTTGTTACCGCCCCAATAGGTTCACAGACGACGCAATCGCAATCACACTGCACACTGCCCTAACACATCTGGACAAGAGGAATACCTATGTAAGAATGCTGTTCATCGACTACAGCTTAGCATTTAACACCATAGTACCCTCCAAACTCGTCATCAAGCTCGAGACCCTGGGTCTCGACCACGCCATGTGCAACTGGGTCCTGGACTTTCTGACGGGCCGCCCCCAGGTGGTGAGGGTAGGTAACAACATCTCCACCCCGCTGATCCTCAACACTGGGGCCCCACAAGGGTGGGTTCTCAGCCCTCTCCTGTACTCCCTGTTCAACTATGACTGCATGGCCATGCACACCTCCAACTCAATCATCAAGTTTGCAGACGACACTACAGTGGTAGGCTTGATTACCAACAACGGCCTACAGGGAGGAGGTGAGGGCCCTCGGAGTGTGGAGGAAGGAAAATAACCTCACACTCAATGTCAACAAAACAAAGGAGATGATCGTGGACTTCAGGAAACAGCAGAGGGAGCAGCCCCTTATCCACATCGACGGGACAGTAGTGGAGAAGGTAGAAAGTTTTAAGTTCCTCGGTGTACACATCACGGACAAACTGAAATGGTCCACCCACACAGACAGCGTGGTGAAGAAGGCACAGTAGCGCCTCTTCAACATCAGGAGGCTGAAGAAATACGGCATGTCACCAAACTTTTACAGATGCACAATCGAGAGCATCCTGTCGGGCTGCAATCACCGCCTGGTACGGCAACTGCTCCGCCCACAACCGCAAGGCTCTCCAGAGGGTAGTGAGGTCTGCACAACGCATCACCGGGGGCAAACTACCTGCCCTCCAGGACACCTACACCACCCGATGTCACAGGAAGGCCATAAAGATCATCAAGGACAACAACCACCCGAGCCACTGCCTGTTCACCCCGTTATCATCCAGAAGGCGAGGTCCGTACAGGTGCATCAAAGCGGGGACCGAGAGACTGAAAAACAGCTTCTATCTCAAGGCCATCAGACTGTTTAACAGCCATCACTAACATTGAGTGGCTGTTGCCAACATGCTGACTCATCTCTAGCCACATTAATCATTAAAAATTGATGTAATAAATGTATCACTAGCCACTTTAAACAATGCCACTTTATATAATGTTTACATACCCTACATTACTCATCTCATATGTACATACTGTACTCTACACCATCTACTGTATCTTGCCTATGCCGTTCGGCCAACGCTCATTCATATATTTTTATGTACATTTTCTTGTTCATTACTTTACACTTGTGTGTATAAGGTAGTTGTTGTGAAATTGATAGGTTAGATTACTTGTTCGATATTACTGCATGGTCGGAACTAGAAGCACAAGCATTTCGCTACACTCGCATTAACATCTGCTAACCATGTGTATGTGACAAATACAATTTGATTTGATTTGATTTGATAAGGATTATGATGACCATAACACCCATACATCCATGAAATAAATATTTATTTTCAGCACCCTCAGTATCAAATGGTACCCTATTCCCTATATAGTTCGCTACTTTCCTCCATAGCCCCTAGGGTCCACTGTAAAGGGAATAGGGTGCCATTTAGGACTCAGGCACAGACTTGGACGTGAAGGATGAATATCATCAGCTCCACTGAGGTTGGAGAGACTTGCTCTTCATGCATTGTGATAAGAATACCCTGGTCTTACTGCAAGCTCATCGGTGCACAGATGGGTGTGTAGAGTAGAGAGAGAGGAAGAGAGAGAAAGGAATAGCGCTCGATGAAGAGAGAGAGAGAGAGGCAAGGTGAGAGAGCGAGAGAGGGGGGGGGGGGGGCGAGAGTTATTAGAGTAGGCCCGGGCGAAAGTCTTCACGCCACGGCTGCATATCTTACACAGACAGCGGAGGGGATTGCATCGTATTTCACAACCAGGCGGCTATCGAGGGAGAGCAGCATGCCATGTAAACCTAACATAAGTTCGTCAAATGGAACATCCTCTTCCCCGCTGGGCATACACTGGTTGACTTAACGTTGTTTCCAAGTCATTTCAACTAAATTACATTGAACCAGCATGGAATAGATATTGAATTGACGTCTGTGCCCAGTTGAACTCTTCTTGTCATGAAAACTGTTTTGACATGCTTTCAAAGCTGACTGTAAATTCATTTTGCAGAAACTTTCATTTCTAGACAACATGGCATCCTGATACTGGTATCTTTGTTGTAGTTGCGCTCTAGTCTCATTCAAGTCATCCTGACACACTCTGCAGTGTACATCCCCTGTGAGACAACACCTCAGATCAAACCATAAGTCTCTCTCACCAATCTGTATATGATTGTTTTTTTTACCCAATGTATGGGCAGAACAGGGTTGGGTAGGTCACTTTCGAAATGTAATCCATTACAGTTACTTGTTACCTGTCCCAAATTTTCATCAGTAACGTAACGTAATTACCCAAACTCAGTAACGTAATGTGATTATGTTCAGTTACTTTTGGAACACTTTCCCCTTAAGAGGCATTAGAAGAAGACTAAAAGGATCTACCAATCATATTTGTGGTCATCATAGTTGTCTCTAAGTTGTGGGCATACTCAAAGAACAAATTTAAACTTGTGTCTTTTTTCAATGTCACGCCCTGGCCTTAGTTATCTTTGTTTTCTTTATTATTTTGGTTAGGTCAGGGTGTGATGAGGGTGGATTGTGTAGTTTTTGTATTGTCTAGGTTTTGTTTGTATGTCTAGCGGTTGTTGTATATCTAGGTGTTTATATGTCTATGGTTGCCTGGATTGGTTCCCAATCAGAGGCAGCTGTTTATCGTTGTCTCTGATTGGGCACGATATTTAGGTAGCCATATTCCTTGGGTATTTCGTGGGTTATTGTCTATGTGTATTTGCCTGTCAGTACTCGTGGCGCATAGCTTGTTCAGTGTTGATTCTTCATTAAAAGAAGTATGTATTCTTATCACGCTGCGTCTTGGTCTCCTCGTTATGACGAGGATGCAAAATCAAATGTTACTGAGAAAACAGAAAGGTGTCAATGTATATATTTTTTCTCTCAAACATCCTTTCTACAATTAAAAGTAATCTAAGTAATCATCCAGTTTTTCAAAAGTATATGGAATCTGATTACAATATTGTTGCAGGTCATGTAAATTATTACAATTAATAATCAGATTACAAGTAATCAGTTACTCCCCAACCCTGGGGTAGAAGATAGTGCTGTCTGACAAATGTTCTCATGTTAGTATCTGAAGATTCACAGAAACCTATCCGTGATCCACTTGGATAAGTTATTTGTGAGATGCACATTTGCTATTTGCAAGATATTGAACATGTTGGCTTGATCTATGTTGTAAATTCCTAGTCAGTTGCATAACTGAATGGATTCAACCGCAATGTTTCTTCCAAAATTAACCAAACCCCTCTGAATCAAAGAGGTGCGTGGGGCTGCCTTAATCGACATCATTGGTGCCCAGGGAGAAGTTGTTGTAGGGGTTAACTGGTCTCAACTTGCTCAAGAGCAGAACTTGCCGGCTTGGGGATTCATTCAAGCAACCTTTCGGTTACTGTCCCAACACTCAAACAGCTAGGCTACCTGGGTTGGCTGACTGAATGGTCCCATTTACCTGAATCCCAATACACACACACACACACACACACACACACACACACACACACACACACACACACACACACACACACACACACACACACACACACACACACACACACACACACACACACACACACACACAGATACGCTGATCTCTGCGCTGTCTGATCCACTCAGGCTTGTCTAACACACACTGTGGAGCCACAGCGAATCACAGCATGTCACTCAAAGCCTGACTGGGTTTCCTTTCAAATATATTTCTGAGAAACGAGACGAAACAAGATATCAATAGAATGTCCAACAGAGCAGGAACACACTATGGGCCCTGGTCAAAAGTAGTGCACTATGTTGGGCAGGGGTCTCCAACCCTGTTACTGGAGAGCTATCCTCCTGTAGGTTTTTGCTCCAAACCCAGTGGTAACTAACCTGATTCAGTTTATCAACCAACCTATTACTAGAATTAGGTGAACTAGATTAAGGTTGGAGCGAAAACCTACAGGATGGTAGCTCGCCAGGAAGAGGGTTGGAGAGCGCTGATGTAGAGAATAGGTACTAATTGGGAAGCAGTCATAGCCGCACCCCCCTGAAAATCTTTATAAAAAAATATAAAAAATGAATACAAAAGTAGTGCACTGGGCCTTTAATAGTCCCGTATTAGCGGGACTGTAACGCTCGTCGTCGATGGAAGGAAGAGTGGACCAAAGCGCAGCGTGGAAAGTGTTCATGATATTTATTTACAAGAAACACTCAAACAAAAATAACAAATTCAAAAAACGAAAGCGAACAGTTCCGTCAGGCACAGACACTAAACAGAAAATAACACCCCACACAACCCAAACGGAAAATCACAACTTATATCTGATCCCCCCCCTATCTGATCCCCCCGATAGACAGCTGCCTCTGATTGGGAACCACACTCGGCAAAACAACAAAATAGAAAACAGATTTTCCTACCCTAACCAAACATAGAGAATAAATAAGGATCTCTAAGGTCAGGGCGTGACAGGGACTATTAAAAGTAATCAAAATAATAATCTAGTTTTTCAAAAGTATACTCAATCTGATTACAATATTCTTAGCAGGTAATGTAACTGATTACAATGAATAACCAGATGACCAGTAATCAGTTACTCCCCAATCCTGGAGCAGAAGAAAGTGCTGTCTGACAAAGGTTCCCATATTAGTATCTGAAGATTCACAGAAACCTATCCGTGATTCACTTTGTTAAGTTATTTGTGAGATGTACATTTGCTGTTTGAAAGATATTGAACATGTTGGCTTGATCTATGTTGTAAATGCCTTTAACAGTCCCGTATTAGTAGACCGATATTTCCGTCTGCAGCGAGGGCAAAAAACCCATCTACCACCCCCCACCCTCCACCCCCCAAACTACTTCCCTCGGCTCTGGAAGCAGTCAATGACAACTCCAACTAAATTCTATTTTTACCAACGTACTGCATAGCCTATTTATTATGATAGAGATTTGTGTTTCTTATTATATCTGATTTAGCTGGAGTTAGATAACCGGTCAGGCTTTTAACCCTGAAGTAAACACATTAGTCGTTTTCTATTGCAGCGGGTCAGCAGTATGTCCAATGATCGGGTTCATTAATTATTAATAGAAAAAACCTGCAGCTAAAGATAAAGCTTTGTTACTAGCATCTGACATTCAGTAGAGCTGGAGAGAGCTCTTGTTGTTTTCAAGTAATTTATCATTTAAACGTAATAAGCTTCTTACGATAGAGTTAATCTATGTCTGCTCTTTCCCAAGCTGGTTCAAAATACTTTATTACAATTGGTTTATAACTTAGTTCAAAGTTGGTAACATTTGGTTCATTTTCATTTAGTTAAAGTGATTTTCAGATATGCAGACAAAGAGAGTGTCATTCCCTGGCCATAGGCTTTTATTCTCTATTCATTCTCAGTCATGCAATCTCCATAGACAAGCATTGACAGTAGAATGACCTTACTGAAGAGCTCAGTGACTTTCAACGTGGCACAGTCATAGGATGTCACCTTTCCAACAAGTCAGTTCGTCAAATGTCTGCCCTGCTACAGCTGCACGCTCACCTGTGCTGTTATTATGAAATGGAAACATTTAAGATCAACAACGGCTCAGCCGTGAAGTGGTAGGTCACTTAAAGTCACCAAACAGGACCGCCGAGTGCCAAAGTATGCAGCGCGTAAAAATTGTCTGTCAAAGGTTTGCAACACTCACTACTGTGTTCCAAACTGCCTATAGATGCAACGTCAGCACAAGAACTGTTTGTTGGAAGCTTCATGAAATGGGTTTCCATAGCCAAGCAGCCACCCATAAGCCTAAGATCCTCATGCATAATGCCAAGCGTTGGATGGAGTGGTGTAAAGTTCGCCGACATTGGACTCTTGAGCAGTCGAAACGCGTTCTCTGGAGTGATAAATCATGCTTCACCATGTGGCAGTCAGACGGACTAATCTGGGTTTGGCAGATGCCAGGAGAACATTACCTGCCCAAACAAGGAATAATGGTCTGGGGCTGTTTTTCATGGCTCGGGCTAGGCCCCTTAGTTCCAGTGAAGAAAAATCTTAATGCTACAGCATACAATGACATTCAAGACAATTGTGCGCTTCCAACTTTGTGGCAACAGAAATGGTTTGTCGGGATCAGTGTGGAATAACTTGACTGGCCTGCACAGAGCCCTGACCTCAACCCCATCAAACACCTTTGGGATGATTTGGAACGCCGACTGCGAGCTAGGCTAATCAGTCACCCGACCTCACTAATGATCTTGTGGCTGAATGGAAGCAAGTCCCCTAAGCAATGTTTCAACATATAGTGGAAAACCTTCCCAGAACAGTGGAGGTTGATATAGCAGCAAACGGGGGACAAACTCCATATTATGGATTTTGGAATGAGTTGTTTGATGAGGAGGTGTACACATACTTTTGGTCAAGTAGTTTAACACCGTATTCCTCATATAATGTACTACTTTTGACCAGAGTCTTATCGGCCCTGGTCAAAAGTAGTGAACTATGTAGGCTTGGGGAAAGGCTGATATTTGGGATGCAGATCAAATCACCATGTGTCTGAGATATTTTGTCTGACTAAATTTAGTCTTCCTATAAAGTCATTCATTGAAAACAGGAGACATAACTCTCTCTCTCTGGCTGTCCCTCTGGCCTCCAGGGCTTAAGTAACCATAAAATAAACATGGTCAAGTGCTTCAATCAATACTGGAAAAGAAGAGACACTGTCAGTGGTTTGTACCTTCACATTTGTTGTAATGACTGTTTTCAAACTGCATGTACCCCATGAGGCTCAGTCCTGGTGGACTAGCTCATCGTGTGTGTGTGTGTGTGTGTGTGTGTGTGTGTGTGTGTGTGTGTGTGTGTGTGTGTGTGTGTGTGTGTGTGTGTGTGTGTGTGTGTGTGTGTGTGTGTGTGTGTGCATGCCACAAAGGTTTTGAAGTTTGGTAATGGTGGACTAGCTCATCTCATCACCTCCGTGTCCGGTGTGTTTGGGTGTCTGGTAGCAGCAGTGTAGCTCCTACAGAGCTGTTCATTTGACCATCCTCTAGATCTATGTCTAGGTGACTGGGTGGCCATTTTGTTTTGGTTGTGTTGATCACTAGTTGTTTCACTTCAGGGAGTTGGGGTTGGGGGTGTGATTGCTCTTGAGCCTGCAAAATCACAGGGGATCAACTCAACTGTATTGCTTTCCACTGATGGCTATCTACATTTATAGGAAACTGGAACTGTTGTCTGTTACAATGCCACAACTCCAGGAAATCGGAAAACAGTAAGCGAATGATTGAGACTTTTGGGATGTTACAGTATATGTTTACTGTAATTAAAACAATATCATCCCATTTGCTATGCCAAGCTGACAATAAAAGCAACCCAGTTCCAAGGACATTGGATGAACTATGCATAGCCAATCATATTGGTCACAGCTTGTGTGTTGTAAAGTGACTTCAACATTCTATACATGCTTATACTAGGTAGGAGGACATCAATCCATTCTCCTCTATAGCCTTAGAGAGAATAGCTGGCATCACTCTATTGGACATGCTAGGGAGGTTTTTATCATAGGGGTATTTTGTTGTCATGACAACCAGTGGAACATTTCTAGTTGTTACATATTCTGTTTTTCATGTTGACCAGATGTGTCATACTTACTCTTTCCTTTCTGAACTCTGGGTGAAGTTTAGTTGGGTATGAAAGAACAGTTTGTAGCCAGCTTACGGGAAATACTCAAAACAAGATGGACAAAGGTCTATGAATGCAAATCTTTTCAGAGAAGCCAACAGAATTATAGTAACTTTGGTTCTTAGTGGGTGAGCCACAATATATCTCCAGTGGTCTATACCTACAGTAGCATGGATACTACAGTAGCATGGAGACTGTGGGCTGGGTAGACTGTTTAGTGGTTTGGGATTGAGTCATCTGCCTCCTACACACTCTCTGAGTAAGTCTGGCTTCAACTCTCTCAACCTGGAGTAATTCCATTTACTGCAATCCATTCACTGTTACACAGCTGCACATAGTAATTTTGATTTACGTAAACATGGGTTGCAGTAATTCTGAAAGATTTTTTATTTTTATTAAATAAATCATCTGTCAAATAAAGTCAATTGTCTGGAATTGTATGGCTCCATAAAGCCCCAACATTTATTTGCTGTAGAGACAACATTTAATAGGTTCATGATTGTGTGAAGGAGTTAAAATGGAATATGTTGGCTTTGAAGTAGAAAGACATAAAAGCATTTGGTCGAAAGATGTTAGAGGAAAGTGTTGGTTGAGGTTACCAGGTAAAGTGGCTTGCGAAATTATTCACCCCATTGGCATTTTTCCTATTTTGTTGCCTTACAACCTGTAATTAAAATGTATTTTGGGGGGGTTTGTATCATTTGATGTATATAACATGCATACCACTTTGAAGATGCAAAATATTTTTTATTGTGAAACAAACAAGAAATAAGACAAAAAAACTTGAACATGCATAACTATTCACCCCCCCAAAGTCAATACTTTGTAGAGCCATCTTTTTGCAGCAATTACAGCTGCAAGTCTCTTGGGGTATGTCTTTATAAGCTTGGCACATCTAGCCACTGTGATTTTTGCCCATTCTTCAAGGCAAAACTTCTCCAGCTCCTTCAAGTTGGATTGGTTCCGCTGGTGTACAGCAATCTTTAAGTCATACCACAGATTGTCAATTGGATTGAGGTCTGGGCTTTGACTAGGCCATTCCAAGACATTTAAATGTTTCCCCTTAAACCACTTGAGTGTTGCTTTAGCAGTATGCTTAGGGTCTTTGTTCTGCAGGAGGTGAACCTCTGTCCCAGTCTCAAATCTCTGGAAGACTAAAACCGGTTTCCCTCAAGAATTTCCCTGTATTTAGCACCATCCATCATTCCTTCAATTCTGACCAGTTTCCCAGTCCCTGCAGATGAAAAACATCACACAGCATGATGCTGCCACCATCACACTTCACTGTGGAGATTATGTTGATGATGAGGGGTGTTGGTTTTGCACCAGACATAGCGTTTTCCTTGATGGACAAAAATATACATTTTAGTCTCATCTGACCAGAGTACCTTCTTCCATATAATTGGGGAGTCTCCCACATGCCCTTTGGACAGATACTCCAACCTCCGCTGTGGAGCTTTTAATTTGTCAATTTTCAATTTTATTTTGGTGGGCAGCCCTCTCTTGGCAGGTTTTCTGTGGTGCCATATTCTTTAAATCTTTTTTAAACGGATTCTATGGTGCTCCGTGGGATGTTCAAAGTTTTGGATATTTTTTTATAACCCAACCCTGATCTGTAATTCTCCACAACTTGATATGATATGCAGCTTAAAACCATTTTGTTCTTGTATGCTCA
Source organism: Oncorhynchus kisutch (assembly GCF_002021735.2). NCBI lineage: Eukaryota > Metazoa > Chordata > Actinopteri > Salmoniformes > Salmonidae > Oncorhynchus > Oncorhynchus kisutch. The sequence continues at coordinate 53,649,771 of NC_034175.2, read as the reverse complement.
TTATTTAGAGCCAGTGAGGCAGCAGCCAGGTGCAGAGCCTCTAGCATAGGTAAAGGTCAATGTTTTCTGCCCACACTTTTTCCTATAACTACATCTTACAGCGTCTTACTGTGTAACTGACTCCAATCAGGTGGGTGGGGGAGGATCTCTCCATCTCTCCACTGGAAACCGTTGAGTTGAGGGAGAAGATCACACTAGAGAGGAAGGTATGGTGTAGCTAGCTACTAGAACCACAGAATAACTGGAGTAATATAGAGCTATGAAAAGGAAGATGCATAATATAGAGCTGAGAAGGATTATTACCACAGCAAGCAAGGTACTTGGAGTCAAACAGACAGGCCTGGATGAGATCTCTAAGGTCAAGGCCCTCCATAAGGCTCACAAAATCATTTTAGACCCAAGTCACCCCCTGTACCTGGACTTTGAATTACTCCCCTCTGGGCGCAGGTATAGGGCACCCCTCAGCAGGAAAAACAGAACGAGACAATCATTTGTGCCAGGTGTGATATCCCTCCTAAATAGCTCGGGCGAATGTTCCCATTGACACCGTAAGGCCAGCAGGCTAGTCTTTTCTTATTTCTTATTTCATGTTTTATTGCTTATTTCTTATTATTACTATTTTCATTGGTGCGTAACTGTTATGAAAGTTGCATTGTCAATTTTGTTTTGTATTTAAACGCCACTTTAAATGTGTACACGACACTGCAACAAAATTTCCCCATGGGGACAATAAAGTCAGTAAGTAAGTAAGAGCTATGAAAAGGAAGATGCATAAGTCCACTTAGGTCTCTGACTTTCTTCAAGTCTGAACAAGATTCATGTGAAATGCAGGATATTAACCAGCCAGTTACCCACCACAATGACACACAGGTAGCAAAGACAGAGAGGAAATTATATGTTTACTGTTAGGATGGCACATTTGTGCATTCTGATGTGGTCTGCAGCGTGCACAGCTCCAACCAGACCACCTCAGCCATTCTGAGCAGTGTAGTGTGGTACCCATAACTCTTACTGTAACTACCCTTCCTGCATATGTGTCTTCCTTCATAGGATCGAAGACTCTGATTCAATGATAAACTTACCAACCTCACCACAATATGCAAAACAGAAGCTTTTGGAAGGAAACCGCTGGGTTTGGCAGTTAGTTTGAGGAAATCGTGATAATATCGCATTCGTCTGAATTTGTGAGAGAGTCTGAAATGTATGGGTCTTTTATGGTTAGACTTGAATCACATGTTTTACTCAGATGCTCTGAATAAAGCACTTGGTGGATGGTGCACTTAAGGAAGCAACTTTAAAACGTATTGGCTTGCTGTAGAGGCAATGAAAGTAGTTTTATGACGCCTCTCTTACATCTGGGGCCACAGTACCATCTGCCGTCTGCGATCCGTTAAAACAGACAGCGGTTTGGTTTTAGGTCAGCAGTGGTGGAAAAAGTGCCCAATTGTCATACTTGAGTAAAAGTAAAGATACCCTAATAGAAAATGACTCAAGTAAAAGTGAGTAAAATACAGTAAAATACTACTTGATTAAAAGTCAAAGTATTTGGTTTAAAATATACTTAGGTATCAAAAGTAAATGTACTTGCTAAAATATACTTACTTTTATGCTTCATTTTCATTTAAAAAAAATGTATGGACAGCCAGGGGAATGCTCCAAAACTCCAAGACATAATTTACAAACGAACCATGTGTTTAGTGAGTCTGCCAGATCAGAGGCAGTATGGATGACCAGGGATGTTCTCTTGATAAGTGTGTGAATTAGACAACTTTCCTGTCCTGCTAAGCATTCAAAATGTAACTAGTACTTTTGGGTGTTAGGGGAAATGTATGTAGTAAAAAGTACATACTTATCTTTAGGAATGTAGCGAAGTACAAACAGTAAAGTACAGATACCCCAACAAACGACATAAGTAGTACTTTACACCACTGGTCCTCAGACAACCGTCTGACCATCCTGTTGAGACTAGTAGGTGACAGGTCACCTGGCAGCAGGTGTGTGTGTGCTACAGATTAAAGATTTTAATTTGAGACAGTTTGCTATAGCAGGAAAATAACCCTCCTGTCTCAGCCTCCAGTATTTATGCTGCAGTAGTTTATGTGTCGGGGGGCTAGGGTCAGTCTGTTATATCTGGAGTATTTCTCCTGTCTTATCCGGTGTCCTGTGTGAATTTAAATCCCTCCCTCCCTCCCTCCCTCCCTCCCTCCCTCCCTCCCTCCCTCCCTCCCTCCCTCCCTCCCTCCCTCCCTCCCTCCCTCCCTCCCTCCCTCCCTCCCTCCCTCCCTCCCTCCCTCCCTCCCTCCCTCCCTCCCTAACTCCCTCCCTCCCTCCCACCCACCCACCCACCCACCTGGCGACTCCTTGCTGTCCACCTGGCTGTGCTGCTGCTCCAGTTTCAACTCTTCTGCCTGCGGCTATGGAACCCTGACCTGTTCACTGGATGGACGAGCTACCTGTCCCAAACCTGCTGTTTTCAACTCTCTAGAGACAGCAGGAGTGGTAGAGATGCTCTGAATGATCGGCTTTGAAAAGCCAACTGACATTTACTCCTGAGGTGCTGACCTGTTGCACCCTCGACAACCACTGTGAACATTTGAACATCTTGGCCATGTTCTGTTATAATCTCCACCCGGCAAAGCCAGATGAGGACTGGCCACCCCTCATAGCCTGTTTCCTCTCTAGGTTTCTTCCTAGGTTCTGGCCTTTCTATGGAGTTTTTCCTAGCCACCGTGCTTCTACACCTGCATTGCTTGCTGTTTGGGGTTTTAGGCTGGATTTCTGTACAGATGTATGAAGTTCTTTATAAATACATTTGATTGATTGACACATTTTGTATAATGGAAAATCACATCTGAAATTTCAAAATGGAAATTACAAACTTCAGACCCCTTTTTAAACCTCAAAACCACTACAAGTTTTACATTTCCTGCATTTAAGGAAATGTTTTAAGTTCTCCTGCAACTGGGTGATCAAATGAAGATCCTGTATCTGTACCTACAGATGATCTTCACCTGGGCCAGATGGGTATGACGGGGGACACAGGGCTCAGCATTGTTTAATCATTTACATTCAGCCTAAAGCTTCTATCCCCTTAACCCTGATTCATCCAATCATCTTTGAGAATAATAGAAATAATACAAAATTACTTATAGCCTGTTTTATTTTGATTACCACCATAGCAACACCTCAATGATCTAGTAAATAGTATAAAACACTTATACACTTTCTGGAAAGCTATCGTGAAAGCTATTGAGAATAATGAGGCCAATCCTTGAGTTTTCTATCCACCTTTTTTTGTTTGGATGGATACCTCCTCTCCTCTGGTGATCACGTTGCTATCTGCATTGTAGAAGGAGGAAGTTGAATAATTACTTATAGGTGAATCTGGCATGGAACCTAGTCTGGGTAGAAAGAAAGGCCAATATTCATGTGGTTAATGCTAATGAGTGCATTTGTAAGCAGAGCGATGTTCCTGAAAAATTGCTTTAATAAGGAAGATGCAACATTTTTGCGCTGGTTCACCTCTCCGATCTGAATGAATGAATATGCTCAATGAGTTCCCCTCGTTCTGTCTGAACTTTAGGCCTCGCGTCCCAAATGGCACCCTATTCCCTTTATAGTGCACTACTCTTGATGAGGGCCCATAGGGCTCTATGTAGGGAATATGGTGCCAATTGGAACGCAACACCAGGCCCTATTACCGTAAGGACTGACTGACTGGAGTTCATTATGTCTCTGAATTAGCAGTAGATTTAGTATCTGTAGGTCAGTGTGAGAGCAGTCTAGCATCTGCTCATTTCAATGGACGCATTTGAGAGGATCATTTTCGATGGTCACCGCCTTTCAAAGTCTTTTGCTTTTATGGAGATAAAAATTGTCCGACATGCGACTGTATGTTGACTGCATAAACTTTGCGAAAATAATGTCATTAATTTCTGACAGCAGTCAACTGCAACTGTTCTTCATTAACTTTGTCTTGAAGCCTTCGCCTGCATTATGGGAGGCTCTATTATCAACCAGTCATTAGGGTGTTATTGTTTGACCCACACGAACATGACCAAAGATATGACTGAAACAGGAACCAATTTGCTGTGATTTATGAAATATGATATTTTTGGCTCTGTCACTAAATGATTGTACAATGTGTATATGCAACAATTGGGATATGAACCCGGGTGTATCGTGGGAGAAACCACCGTCTTGACCATTAGACCAAAAGGAAATTCCCTTTCGGCCCGAATGCCTACACTGACTTTGTAGTCGCAGGCTGGGCTACCCATCACATGACCATGACGACTCATGTCTGCTACATACAGTACACACATAATATTATATTATGATTTCAGTTTGTGAGTGTGTGATATGGGGGTTAGATACATGTTTATTTCAACATTTTAAAGAAAACCTTTCATTAACAGCACTGCCATGTTGATCTGAGCCTTGCTGTTGGAAAACCACATTAGTGTCTGACTTTCGGCTGTTGCAGATGCACCTCCCCTGACTTCAATCCTTGACTTTTATCTACAGTCGGTTGCTTTTGCCTTACCACTCAAACTTGCCCAATATCTGCGGTGCTGCTCGTGACTCTTACAAAGTCTCACTCATTGTGACCTGCCAAATTCAGAAGCTTAAAAATACACATGAGAAAAAATGCTTCAAAACCCAATTGAAAACCCCATTCGATTTTTGCACAAAATATGTTTTTTACTTAACATAATTCATAATGGTTGTGTTTTATTTTATTTTGGAGTCAAAGATATTCGTTTTCATTTTAGTTTCAGTTTTAGTGTACTGTAATAACCTAGGAGCTCTATGCACGGTGACATTGGTCTCCCTAATTGACCCCTCCTCTTTTCCTCTCCTCCCTGACTGGTTGACACAGATAGCATCGCCCCGTCACTCCACCCTCCTTCGCTCTTTTCCTCCCCCCTCACCTCCCCTTGCCTCCCCTCCTGTCCCCTTCTCTCCCGATGCCTCCTCCCCCCTCACCTCCCCTTGCCTCCCCTTCTGTCCCCTTCTCTCCCGATGCCTCCTCCCCCCTCACCTCCCCTTGCCTCCCCTCCTGTCCCCTTCTCTCCCGATGCCTCCTCCCCCCTCACCTCCCCTTGCCTCCCCTTCTGTCCCCTTCTCTCCCGATGCCTCCTCCCCCCTCACCTCCCCTTGCCTCCCCTTCTGTCCCCTTCTCTCCCGATGCCTCCTCCCCCCTCACCTCCCCTTGCCTCCCCTTCTGTCCCCTTCTCTCCCGATGCCTCCTCCCCCCTCACCTCCCCTTGCCTCCCCTTCTGTCCCCTTCTCTCCCGATGCCTCCTCCCCCCTCACCTCCCCTTGCCTCCCCTCCTGTCCCCTTCTCTCCTGATGCCTCCTCCCCCCTCACCGCCCCTTGCCTCCCCTCCTGTCCCCTTCTCTCCTGATACCTCCTCCCCCCTCACCTCCCCTTGCCTCCCCTTCTGTCCCCTTCTCTCCTGATGCCTCCTCCCCCTCACCTCCCCTTGCCTCCCCTTCTGTCCCCTTCTCTCCCGATGCCTCCTCCCCCCTCTTCCCTGAGTGTCTGACACAGATAACATCACCTCGTCACTCTCCTCCCCTACTCATATCCTTCCTTCCCCCTGTATCCTTCCTTGCCTCCTCCTGCTCATCCTCCTACGTCCCTCCCAAAGTGTGTGACACAGATAGCATTATCCCCTCTCAGCCCCCCCCCCCCTCCACATCCCCTCCGCTCTATTCTCCCTGTCTCCCTTTTCGTCGTCTCAGGAAGACACTGAAGTTAGCCTCTGACAGGACAGGTGAAGATAAGGGTGTGGTTGGCTGCCTGGCCATCCCAGACTGGCACACACACACACACACACACACACACACAATCTCAGAGGTCAGAGAGGCTAACTGGGATGTTCACGACGAGACGGCCTACAGCGAGGAGGTGAGGGCCCTCGGACTGTGGTGTCAGGAAAATAACCTCACACTCAACGTCAACAAAACTAAGGAGATGATTGTGGACTTCAGGAAACAGCAGAGGGAACACCCCCCTATCCACATCGATGGAACAGTAGTGGAGAGGGTAGCAAGTTTTAAGTTCCTCGGCATACACATCACAGACAAACTGAATTGGTCCACTCACACAGACAGCAGCGCCTCTTCAACCTCAGGAGGCTGAAGAAATTCGGCTTGTCACCAAAAGCACTCACAAACTTCTACAGATGCACAATCGAGAGCATCCTGGCGGGCTGTATCACCGCCTGGTATGGCAACTGCACCGCCCTCAACCGTAAGGCTCTCCAGAGGGTAGTGAGGTCTGCACAACGCATAACCGGGGGCAAACTACCTGCCCTCCAGGACACCTACACCACCCGATGCTACAGGAAGGCCATAAAGATCATCAAGGACATCAACCACCCGAGCCACTGCCTGTTCACCCCGCTGTCATCCAGAAGGCGAGCTCAGTACAGGTGCATCAAAGCTGGGACCGAGAGACTGAAAAACAGCTTCTATCTCAAGGCCATCAGACTGTTAAACAGCCACCACTAACATTGAGTGGCTGCTGCCAACACACTGCCAATGACACTGACTCAACTCCAGCCACTTTAATAATGGGAATTGATGGGAAATGATGTAAATATATCACTAGCCACTTTAAACAATGCTACCTTATATAATGTTACTTACCCTACATTATTCATCTCATATGCATACGTATATACTGTACTCTATATCATCGACTGCATCCTTATGTAATACATGTATCACTAGCCACTTTAACTATGCCACTTTGTTTACATACTCATCTCATATGTTATACTGTACTCAATATCATCTACTGTATCTTGCCTATGCTGCTCTGTACCATCACTCATTCATATATCCTTATGTACATATTCTTTATCCCCTTACACTGTGTATAAGACAGTCGTTTTTTGGAATTGTTAGTTAGATTACTTGTTGGTTATTACTGCATTGTCGGAACTAGAAGCACAAGCATTTCGCTACACTCGCATTAACATCTGCTAACCATGTGTATGTGACAAATAACATTTGATTTGATTTGATTTTTTGATTTGATTTGTGCATGAATAAATTTCCCTCTCCTTGCAGGTACATCAAAGATAAATGAAGAAGGATCAGGGTTCACCAGTTACAGTATACAGTATGTTTTCGTAACCTTCCTTCTACAAGTTGATTCAACTGACAAAAGACAGCAGTGTCTCCTCTCTTGCTCTGATGATTTGCTACAGAAGTAATCCTGAGTGTTGTCTGTGTCAATGTTGTAGCACGTGTACCAAATGAATTAGTTAACAGCTGCAACTGGGCGTGGGATTGGTGTGTGTGCATGTGCGTGTGTGTGCTCGTGCGCCTGAACTGAAGCCACTGGGGAGCTGCAGCTGGTAATTGCATGTGGTTGCAGCCAGTCTGTGTCCAAAATGGCACCATAATACCTTGACCAGGGCCCATAGGTCTCTGGTCAAAAATAGTGCACTCGGGAAATAGGGTGCCATTTAGGGCACAACCCTAGACTCTGGTAGGGAGACAGAGTGGAACAGAACACCACGATAGCGTCAGTAAGACTCAATTACCAGACCTGACAGTGCTGCTGGGTGCTGGGGAGAGAGGTACACTCTCAAGGGATGTCTGTACAAAATACAGGGAGATAGTTTCTAGGGGAAAAAAGAAGAGAGGTATTGTTAGCACTGAAAGGAACTTGCTACACGTGTCACCTCACAGAAACAAGGAAAGGGCTGACAGGGTAAGAAAAGAAGGAGAAAGTGTTGATGTTGTCTTAATGGTCAATTCAGGGCCTAGACAGTCTCTCTGCAACATGACTAGTCCCTTCTTAAAGTCACCCTATCTTCACCATGGTTGGACCATGCAGAGCGCTATGAGTCTCTGGTGAGAAAGAGACTACAAAGACTATCTCTCTTAACCCTAGTTCAAACAGTGCTCTATCGGCTGACCAAACAAAAAAACATCACTTTCTCTTTGGAAGAGCGGGATAGATGTGATAAAGAGGTCAATGGAACTCGACCAAAACAATGTCAATGCCAGGGAAACGCATGGGGGAAAGATGCCATGGGGGAAAGATCCCAAATATTCTCATTGCCCCGCAGTAAAATTAGCCTACACTTATGCTATTGTTTGTATGTGTATTTCACACAATGTTAAGGTAAAATGCTTGTATGGATGTCATTCCCCAGTACATGTTAATGTCATCGTCACCAATCAACTGCATTACAGTTAAAAAATGACTTTGACCCCCACTGATTTCTCTATGCTAGCTATGCTATTAGCTTATACAAACGGGAGTTAGCATTTAGCAGTCACTTCTTCTAAAACTGAAAATGGGCTACTTCTAAATATTATGCAGTGAAAACGTAATGTTTTTTTCAAAGTCTCATGGAATGTAGGCCTACATTGAACACCACACATTGGCTGCTATTGCAGGCTGAATGATAGAACAGCTATTTTCATGTTCAAATGTTATTGGATATATTTCCTCCAATGTTTTTGATGGTAGGTCACTCTGGTAGGCCTACATTATGATCAAATAGCAACAGTAGCCTACATGGCCACTGTTTAAATCTGTAGAACCTAATTTTTCACAGTAAACGCTAGCTGGAAGTTGAACAGAATTTTCACAAAGTTCTAGACTTAAAATGTGTTAACTGCGGAAAACAATTTGAAGGAACATTGGTAGGAACACCTTCCTAATATTGAGTTGCTCCCCTTCCCCCTTTTGGTCTCAGGACAGCCTCAATTCGTTGGGGCATGGACTCTACAAGGTGGCGAAGCATTCCACAGGGACGCTGGCCCATGTTGACTCCAATGCTTCGCACTGTTGTGTCAAGTTGGCTGGATTTCCTTTGGGTGGTGGACCATTCTTGAGTGTTGCAGTTCTTGACACAAACCGGTGTGCCCGGCACCTACTACCATACCCCGTTCAAAGGCACTTAACTCTTTAGTCTTGCTCATTCACCCTCTGAATGGCACACATACACAATCCATTTCTCAATTGTATCAAGGCTTAAACATCCTTCTTTAACCTGTCTCCTCTCCTTCATCTAAACTGATTGAAGTGGATTCATCCTGTTGATTTGATGTAAATATGGTATTGGGACTGACTTTAAATGTCCTGTATGTAGTATGCTTGATTACTTACTTTATTAATTAGTTCATATTTCCTTTCTTATTTATTGAAATAGTTTTCTATTGGGTTTTGAGTTTGCAAGAAAGGTATTTCACTGTAGTTGTGCATGTGATATTAAAACTATAAACTTGACATCAATAAGGGATCATAGCTTTCACCTGGGTTCATTTGGTCAGTCTGCAGTGTGTCATGGATAAAGCAGATGTTCTTAATGTTTTGTACACTCAGTGTACGTTAATTGCATGCAAATAAAGGTTGCTTCTCTACCACACCCACAACGGAAGCACAATCATGGCCTCAGATTCACAGGTGGAACACTTCTGTGAGAGGTTGTTGTTATGCTTGAATTCTAACCAAAGTCTGCTGCGGTGTTGAGAGCAGTTGTATGAAACCAATCAGTATATCAAGCAAACCTTGCCAGCCCCACTCTTAATTTCTACTCAGCTCTTAACCGTGCCAGCCCCACTCTTAATTTCTACTCAGCTCTTAACCGTGCCAGCCCGCTCTTAATTTCTATTCTGTTCAACTCACCATAAATTCTGCATCTGAACTGTGGGTAAGTCAATCATGAACTTGCAGAACTACATTTCTAATGTTGAGCCAAATCACTGAGATACTGTGAGATGATTTAGAGAGAGCTAAAGTAGCGTTTTCCAGGCAGTGCTTAGGTAGTAGGGCATGTTGAATAGAAATATTGTCATGAGCTTGAATCATGATCGGGCAGCCACGACTTTCTGAAAAAATTAGAAACGTAATATCTGAAAATGTAGCTAACTAAACTCTCGTAACCGTATACATGGATGAATGCTCTCCCTGTCATGGATACCATGGTTGCCCTTAGTTTGAAGATGTAATCCGGAGGCAGGTGTTTATATAACAGCATGTGTTCTCTTTGACTCCCTCCACATTTTTTGAAAACAAATGCCAGAATTTTCTCCTTCTTCTTAGCTATCATACTCTGTTTCCACCTGGCATTCCACCGATTTCAAAACTCGGTCCTCCAGAAAATGGAGAGCTTTAGCAACACTTTTGCAGTTCTTTCAAAAAATCAGCATTAGAAAGGATTATTATCTACACATACAAAGCAGTTCATGTTACAGAGAAGCGTGCTACATGGCAGACCAATCTGAACTCATCTCTTGGTATGTCCAGGCCGTCCATTATCTCAGCCAATCATGGCTAGCGGGAAGGTTCCTGACTTTTTACGTGGCTTAACCAACTAGGCTTGTAATTTAACAATTGTATTTACAGAAGTTATGCACATTTGTTGTTAAGGCACATGAAAGTTCAAATTTTTGAAAAACGCATTTTGATTCAAAAAAAGAAAATGTTTACGTTCAAATGCCTCTCCTATGTTTACCTACAGTAAACATAAACCACTGACTTCCATGTGCACAATCTAACAAAGCCTTGTCCTTCCAATATACTTTTTTTGCATAACATCCTATTCTCTTCCCAACAGAAGAAATATGAGAAAAATATAACACTATATAACAATTATTTGACCATGTAAATTCCTAATTCAGTCTACGCAGATATTGCACAATACATTTACAATACAAACAGACACGCCAGCTGGTGTCGCAAAGTAGTATTGGTTGCATCACTCGGTCACGTCATTGCCATTATTTCAACGTTCCACAAACACCACAGCCACATTGATGTCCAAAAGTCAAATGGGGGCTAATGACTTTGAACGGTAGCTAATGACTGTTTTGCCTAGTGATGTAGTCGAGTCACTAAACCTCAAGTCTGTATCGAGTCCCAAGTCCCCTGTGCTCGAGTCCGAGTCCAAGTCAGAGTCACCAATGTTCAAGTCACGAGTTGAGTTACGAGTCCCTATGACTGAAGTCCCCATGCTCAAGTCTCAGTCACTGGGTCCACATGAACTAAAAATAAAGATATACTGTAGTGGCAAGAGAGATTTAGTCAATAAACTGTTTGCTATCCATTTTACTATCTTTATGTGCCACAAAATGTTTGCATATAGGCTATGAAAGCGGTGGGGAATGTGTGAGGGTTGATAGAGACTACAAATTCAAAAACGTTTCTACACTCAAGGGAGAGAAAAATAACTAGACTGTTGATTTACTATTACACTTAATGCGGCTAGTGTTTTTAATTTTGTAAAGCAGCTCGTGTTTCTTAACCAGGCAACTGGTGACTCGTTAGCTACTGGAAAGCAAGAGAGTCGCCTTCTCGTTGTGTATAATTAGTGATGGAGCCTGTCTGCTTACTCTCATCGCTTGCTCCCCCGCAGCTCACCAGCTGATGTAGGCTAGGTTGTGTGTGCCGGGTGTAGGGTGTTCTTCCCACTGCTGAACAGAACTGTGTTGCTCATCTGTGCTGCTAATATTAATTGTGCTTATAACTGAAAAGCTCTCAATCTCTCTAAAAACTCTTGTCCAGTCCACTCTTTAGTCAGATTTTAGTCTCTGAGATAATTTAGTCTCCTCCAGTTTTAGAACACTGAAAGGAAAAACAATTTCTGTTAGCTTATAGGTTTTTCTGGGTCTATTTAGTCAGGAAAAAGCACTAGTTACAAACATAAAGGTACATGCACTGAACACATATATGGACAAACACTAGACATTTTAAACACACACAACAGCTGGAAAACTCCAGCAGAGAAGAGGTTGGGGAGAGGTAGTGGGTAGGATTGGAGAAAGGCAAAAGAGAGAAAGATAGGTTGAAGATGGAGGAGAGGAGAAAGAGAGGGGATGAACGTGGAATAAGGGAAAGGTAGAGGGTACTGTAGGATGTGAGAGAAAGAGAGATTTAGACAGTCGAGTGGTGGAGAGGAGGGTCGATGATGGGATGGGAGTACCTACTAAATGTATCAAATCCTACTACATAGCTGAAATGCACTGAAGTGTTGGCACAGTTCCTGTTAAGTTGGAGTGTCTTGTCAGTCTTGCCTGTAAGTGGTGGCACATTCCCGTAATGCATCTGACCGAGGCCTGCACACTGTAAACAGTATAAACAGAGTTGTTTTACCCAGTGTCCTCTGCAGGCTTGAAACTGAAGCTCAGCTGGTTCTCAACAGGCTGCTTGCCAGGTCACTAAGCTCTCTGTGTCCTCTGAGCTCTGAAAGTGGAAGAGAGAGAGAGAGAGAGAGCGAGAGAGAGAGAGAGAGAGAGAACATTGACATACGGTATGTTAAATAATTTTAACACTGGATGGTGCTGGAGGGGATTACCAAAGTTAACGGCCTCCTGACTAATTGTGCTATTTAGTGTTTCTTTTGCGTTGATTTGAACTTTTTTTGTCCGTAATGTTTCCACAATCATATCCTATGACGGAAAATAACTTCTAGACATCAGATCAGTGAGTACTCACCTTGATCTGGATGAGGATTTATTCTTCAATGAGTCGGATGTGAAGGACATAATGCTCTTCCCGGACCAGACCCAAATTCCCTTCATTTGTAGGAAGAGGCCGGCGAGTGGGATACCTGACAAGTGGATAATCCGCCTTTACCCTCCGTTCTACTGGCAAACATGTAATCACTGGAGAATATACTGGATGAGCTCCATTCAAAACTATCTTATAAACCGGACAACACATCTAATATTCTATGTTTCAATGAGTCGTGTCTGAAAAATAACATGGATAATATATAGTTATCTGGGTTTACCGTGCATGGGTAAAACAGAATAGCAGCTTATGGTAAGACCAGGGGGCTTGGGGTGTGTCTGTCAACAACAGCTGGTGGGCGATCTCTAATACTAAGGAAGGTTTTGCTCGCCTGAGATAGAGTACCTCATAATAAGCTGTAGACCACGCTATTTTACCTGATTTCTACCAGTGTGCGAATAAAGAAAAAAAATAGAGAATACATAGAGAATCATACAAAGATATATTTGGCACATCTGACAATATCTCTATCCTCCTAATTCCTGCTGACAAGAAAAACCTCAAACAGGAAGTACCAGAGACACACTCAATACAGAAGAGGTCAGATGAAATGGATGCTAAGCTACAGGACTGTTTTGCTAGCACAGACTGGAACACACGGGATTCACCCGATGGCATTGAGGAGTTTAACACATCAGTCACAGCTTCATTAATAAGTGCATCAACGACGTCATCCTCACAGTGACCGTACGTATGTATATATTCCAAACAGAAGTCCAGCCGCACAAGCAACATCTACACTGAGCTAAAGGCTAGAGCTACTGCTTTCAAGGAGCGGGACACTAATCAGGATGCTTAACCTAACCTATGACCTGACCCATCACCTTATGCATCACTGCCCCACAGTGGCAAGAAGTGACATCCCAGAAATACAAAACATAAAAGGCTCCTAGCCTTAGGCTTTTTTCAGTCTCTAACACTAAAACTGAAACGAAAATGGCATTCTGAGATAACCTTACTACACACAGACCATAAGCATAATGTTAGCTAGCGAGCCAGCCGCCTAACGTCAGCTTGCTAGCTAACAGTAAGCTTCAACTTGGGGTCTTTTGTTTGGACATGTAGCTAGCTAGCTAAACAATTAACTATATCTTTAGAGTACTAGCAATACAAACCGATTGTCATATCTATCTAAATAGGTTTAATGTTTGCTAGTTAGCTAGCTAACATTAGGCTATAACTAGCAACGCAAAATGGCATTCTGAGAAAACATTACTACACACAGATCATAAACGTAATGTTAGCTAGCGAGCCAGCCATCTAACGTCAGCTAGCTAGCTAACTGTAAGCTTTAAACTTGCAATGAAAACAATGTTTTGACAAAATTAGAAACATACATGTATAATATCTGAAACTGTAGCTAGACTCTTGCCTGTATACATGGATGAACGCATCACAGCAGACTGCTACCCCTTAAATTAAATAAGATGTCCTGTGTCAGTTTTGTTTTGTTTGTACAGCTTGCTTGGCCCGTTGTGTCAAGTCACTCTGGTTCACACTGACCGTGTGTGTGCAATGCCATAAGAATCATCTTCAGCTCTAGCCACCACCCAAACTCTGACCCTTTTACTCAACTGGCTGTTTTCATGTTATCCAGAGCGTTGAGGACTGTAACTGTGCTCCTGGCAACAATTTAATTATGCTTTTTTGCCCACGTTTACTGACACCGGCCATATTTAACAGGTGTTGAGCGTTGGTAAATTCATCAGTTATTCTGCGCTCCGACGAGAGTGCTCTGAAACAGTTGTTGCAGTGACATTCTATTGAAATGTATACTTGCATAGTCGAGTCTTCGGTAAAGTTTTACTGGACATGATTACTAGACATGATTACGTTAGGCATGATTACCTACACATACTGACCAGCTCAAATAGGCAAAAGCATGCTATATGGCAGACCAATCCAAACACATCTCTTGGCATGTCCAGCCCACTCATTATCTGAGCCAATCATGGCTAATGGGAAGGTTGTCACTTTTTCTGTGGCTAAACCAACTAGGCTTATAATTGAATTTGTATTTACAAATGGCATACACGTTTGTTATTAAGGAACATGAAAGTTGAACTGAAACTAAACAGATTTTCAAATAAAAAATCTTAAAATAAAAACAAATCTAAAAACCCCAAACTATAATAACATTGCTCCTAGACCTGGGGTTGAGGGCCATTACAGATGAAGATTGTATCCACGATGCCCTATTTTAGGAGACAGAGAATCAAGTATGTTCAGTGTATTACATTTGTTAACTTCGTGAATGGTTAAGAATGGGGAGAGGAACAGGTAAGAGTTAAGTTTAGGTAAGGTTAGGCATGATGTTAGAGAATCACCATCCAGAACCATTGAAAATCTGCCCGCTGTATTATACACGGCATTATGCACTGTCTAATAAAAACTCTAGTCTGCCACCTCAGATTTTTCAAACTGAGTGATGGCTGCTGGGAGACATGGAAGAAATGAGAAAGAGAAAATAGAGAGACTGAACGACAGAGAGAGAGAGACAGACTGGTGTCATCGGCATCTGAAAGAAAAAAACATTTTAATATTCATTCCATCGTGACAGACAGACTATGAAACATATTCAGTAAACAAAGTCATGGTGAAACTTTAATTTGATGTTTTTTTCTGGATTTGATGCCCCTTCCCAAAGAAAGCCCCACAGTACTTAGTCTTTAGAAAGGCCTGTAGTCTACTCTGCTACTCTGTGCGGTTTCCCTGTGTGTCCTAAGTGTCCTGGATGTTGTCGAGGGATGAGGGGGTCAAGGTTGGCTGGGTGCTTGCCATAGATTAGGGTTCCCCAACTGGTGGCCCTGGTGGCCCTTGGGCCGGATTTGGCCTGCAGGTGGTTTTATTTGGCCCCCCAAGTTTTCATTGTTGGACATAAGACTGTAAACACCAAGTGATTTTAATTTAAGAAATCTGTTCGCAAGTATTCCCCTGCATAATAGAGAGACACGTGATCGTATACAAATGCAAGCAAGGTTCGAAATGGACCTAGTCAAACATTATACCTGTTTTGGCTTCTTGCAGTCAATTTGCAGTCTAAAAATGATTTGTAATTATCTTCCCCCTCAACCACATGCTACAGAAAAAGAAAAAAAAAGAAAATAGCTGAATCTACTTGATGATCCCTGCCATAGATCATTATTTGAGCAGCCTTGTCAAAATGGCTTTTCCTCTGTCCATGTTTGTGCGTGTGTGTGTTTGAGTGTGTGTCAGACTTCTCTATCACAGCGTGATGATTACTGTTGTCATCTTCTCACTGGTTCCAACATGGCAACCATAGTCTACGTGTCTTCATGGCTTTGACCCATGAACAGACAGGACCGACAAACATCACCAGTCCACAGCCTTGTCATAGAGGTGGATCAAGGTGATTCCTTGATCCACCTCTACGCAGACGACACCATTCTGTGTACATCTGGCCCTTCTTTGGACACTGTGTTAACAAACCTCCAAACGAGCTGCAATGCCATACAACACTCTTTCCGTGGCATGCTCTTCAACCAATCCCTGCCCGCACCCGCCTGCCCAACTAGCATCACTACTCTGGACGGTTCTGACTTAGAATATGTGGATAACTACAAATATCTAGGTGTCTGGCTAGACTGTAAACTATCCTTCCAGACTCACATGAAGCATCTCCAATCCAGAATCTAGAATCAATCAGGTTCATATTTCACAACAAAGCATCCTTCACCCACGCTGCCAAACATACCTTCGTAAAACTGACTATCCTACCGATCCTCGACTTCGGCGATGTCATTAACAAAATAGCATCCAACACTCTACTTAGCAAAGTGGTTGCAGTCTGTCACAGCATCATCCGTTTTTTTCACCAAAGCCCCATATACCACCCACCACAGTATGCTCTCGTTGGCTGGCCCTCGCTTCATATTCGTCGCCAGACCTACTGGCTCCATCATCTATAAGTCTTTTCTAGGTAAAGCTCTGCCTTATCTCAGCTCACTGGTCACCATAATAACACCCACCTGTAGCACGCGCTCCAGCAGGTACAGTGGGGAGAACAAGTATTTGATACACTGCCGATTTTGCAGGTTTTCCTACTTACAAAGCATGTAGAGGTCTGTAATTTGTATCATAGGTACACTTCAACTGTGAGAGATGGAATCTAAAACAAAAATCCAGAAAATCACATTGTATGATTTTTAAGTAATTCATTTGCATTATATTGCATGACATAAGTATTTGATACATCAGAAAAGCAGAACTTAATATCTGGTACAGAAACCTTTGTTTGCAATTACAGACATCATACGTTTCCTGTAGTTCTTGACCAGGTTTGCACACACTTTGTCGCGGTATGGGGATTTTGCTATAGGACCGTTAAGGTACCCCCGTCGAGAGTGATACAAGTCGTCTCACTCAAGTTCTCATGTCACCCGGCTAACAGGCCCGCCGGACTGGCCTGGTTATGTATCCTGCCCTTTTATTCTGAGATTAGCCTTTGTGGTGCCGTTAGGCGTGTTTCGGGATCTTAGATAATATCAGACTTAGAGTACCTTTACCAGACATCTTTAGTTCCCAAAGAGTAGACTCTTCAACTCGCCATTGCTCTATAGGATTCCCAAAGACTCTTGTATCTAGACATAAAATCGGTGGCCAGCCAATTTACGATTTAATGCCTATTTACTGTGTATAGAGTAGACTCTTCTACCCGCCATTGCCCTATAGGGTTCCCAAAGAGTAGACTCTTCACCTCGCCATTGCCCTATAGGGTTCCCAAAGAGTAGACTCTTCACCTCGCCATTGCCCTATAGGGTTCCCAAAGAGTAGACTCTTCAACTCGCCATTGCCCTATAGGGTTCCCAAAGAGTAGACTCTTCAACTCGCCATTGCCCTATAGGGTTCCCAAAGAGTAGACTCTTCACCTCGCCATTGCCCTATAGGGTTCCCAAAGAGTAGACTCTTCAACTCGCCATTGCCCTATAGGGTTCCCAAAGAGTAGACTCTTCAACTCGCCGTTGCTCTATAGGGTTCCCAAAGAGTAGACTCTTCAACTCGCCGTTGCTCTATAGGGTTCCCAAAGAGTAGACTCTTCAACTCGCCGTTGCTCTATAGGGTTCCCAAAGAGTAGACTCTTCAACTCGCCATTGCCCTATAGGGTTCCCAAAGAGTAGACTCTTCACCTCGCCATTGCCCTATAGGGTTCCCAAAGAGTAGACTCTTCACCTTGCCATTGCCCTATAGGGTTCCCAAAGAGTAGACTCTTCACCTCGCCATTGCTCTATAGGGTTCCCAAAGAGTAGACTCTTCAACTCACCATTGCCCTATAGGGTTCCCAAAGAGTAGACTCTTCAACTCGCCATTGCCCTATAGGGTTCCCAAAGAGTAGACTCTTCAACTCGCCATTGCCCTATAGGGTTCCCAAAGAGTAGACTCTTCACCTCGCCATTGCTCTATAGGGTTCCCAAAGAGTAGACTCTTCAACTCGCCATTGCCCTATAGGGTTCCCAAAGAGTAGACTCTTCACCTCGCCATTGCTCTATAGGGTTCCCAAAGAGTAGACTCTTCAACTCGCCGTTGCTCTATAGGGTTCCCAAAGAGTAGACTCTTCAACTCGCCATTTCCCTATAGGGTTCCCAAAGAGTAGACTCTTCACCTCGTCATTGCCCTATAGGGTTCCCAAAGAGTAGACTCTTCAACCTGACATTACCCTATAGGGTTCCCAAAGAGTAGACTCTTCAACCTGCCATTACCCTATAGGGTTCCCAAAGAGTAGACTCTTCACCTCGTCATTGCCCTATAGGGTTCCCAAAGAGTAGACTCTTCAACCTGCCATTACCCTATAAGGTTCCCAAAGAGTAGACTCTTCAACTCGCCATTGCCCTATAGGGTTCCCAAAGAGTAGACTGTTCACCTCGTCATTGCCCTATAGGGTTCCCAAAGAGTAGACTCTTCAACCTGCCATTACCCTATAGGGTTCCCAAAGAGTAGACTCTTCACCTCGCCATTGCCCTATAGGGTTCCCAAAGAGTAGACTCTTCAACTCGCCATTGCTCTATAGGGTTCCCAAAGAGTAGACTCTTCAACTCGCCATTGCCCTATAGGGTTCCCAAAGAGTAGACTCTTCAACTCGCCATTGCCCTATAGGGTTCCCAAAGAGTAGACTCTTCAACTCGCCATTGCCCTATAGGGTTCCCAAAGAGTAGACTCTTCACCTCGCCATTGCTCTATAGGGTTCCCAAAGAGTAGACTCTTCACCTCGCCATTGCTCTATAGGGTTCCCAAAGAGTAGACTCTTCAACCCGCCATTGCTCTATAGGGTTCCCAAAGAGTAGACTCTTCACCTCGCCATTGCTCTATAGGGTTCCCAAAGAGTAGACTCTTCAACCCGCCATTGCTCTATAGGGTTCCCAATCACTTTAGTATCTAGACAAACGATTTACGATTTAATGCCTACACCCATCGGTTAATACTGCTTGAATATTAATACAGAGTAACTTTGCTTTTTACAATATAAATGAGTTGGCTGTCCAATCCTTAAAATTGTATTTTGTGTAGAAACTAGACTTGTTCCTCTAGAACGGGAGTGTCAGAGGCGTTTTCTCCCCTAGGGTTTTTGGTCTAGTTTCTACTTTTTATTCAATGTTTGCAAGTCACACAGTTGTACACGTTATTACAGTTTCAACTTTGTCCTTAATCCATAACATCAACAATCATCAAAACACTTAGTACTATTAATGCCTTTATATATGTAGTTGTCTCAGTATGTCTCGTTCAGAAATCAGAAGTCAAGAGATACACTTGTTCTAGAGTATGAAGGTCAGATATTACCATTTAGGTTGATGATAGTTGAAATATCAAGTAGCACTATCATGCCCACTTTTAAGGAAGGCACTCACCTTATATACTCTTTTCTGAGCAAATTAATTACTTAAAAATCATTATGTGATTTTCTGGATTTTTGTTTTAGATTCCGTCTCTCACAATTGAAGTGTACCTATGATAAAAATTACAGACCTCTACATGCTTTGTAAGTAGGAAAACCAGCAAAATCAGCAGTGTATCAAATACTTGTTCTCCCCACTGTATATCTCATTGTTCATCCCCAATACCAACATCTGAGCAGCTTACCGATCGCTGCAGCTGTACATAGCCCATCTGTAAATAGCCCATCCAACTACCTACCTCATCCCCATTTTGTTTTTATTTACTTTTTTGCTCTTTTGCACACCAGTATTTCTACTTGCACATCTATCACTCCAGTGTTAATTTGCTAAATTGTAATTACTTCGCTACTATGGCCTATTTATTGCCTTACCTCCTTACTCCATTTGCACACACTGTATATAGATTTTTCTATTGTTATTGACTGTAGTTTTGTTTATCCCATGTGTAACTCCGTGTTGTTGTTTTTTGTTGCCTGCTTTGCTTTATCTTGGCCAGGTCACAGTTGTAAATGAGAACTCGTTCTTAACTGGCCTACCTGGTTATATTAAGGTGAATTAGAAAATTTAAAAATAGAAAAACACTAAATGCAGAGCAATTACACACCAAGGACAAATTACACAGGGGAAAGGGTAGTAGCTTTTTCATTATGTACTGTAGGACATTCAATGGTTGGGCTATCTTGAGTTATGAACACCTGTCTATGTTATACCATATATTTATACGGTCATAGTGAATAGAATAGAAGTGGGGGAGTGAATATTTCTTGATAGATACTAATGAAATAAAAATCTATATTTTTTGTTTCAAAGGAAAAGTGCCTATTCTGTAGCCCCTCAAGAAATGTTTCAGTTTGGAATACACATGTTTCCATGGAGATGGGGTCACACCACCTCACGACCATTAAGCCAGATAAGAACGGTTCTGCCTGACAGAGACAATGGACCATCTCTTCATGTCAGACAGATAGGGGCAAAGAGGGAATAGCAGAGAGGTGGAGGAGAGTATTACTTTAGATTTGGATGTTCTTCAAGGTCATTAGCAACCAACGTATGCACCAGCAAACGGATCACATGCACGCACGCACACACATATACACACACACACAAGTACACCCTTATAAACCTGATATACATCACTGTAGCTTAAATGAGGATGAATCAACATTTTACAGGGTGTGTAAGTGGTTAAGTGTGACCCGGGGTTATGGTTAGAGCGAGAAGTGAGAAAGTGCATGCATGTTCTTAAAGTCACCACCAGGGGGCAGAGTTACTCCAGCATTTTACAATTGATTCTTTTGACATCATCAACCATGGTGCATCTCAGGAGGATATTACGTTGAAGTCACTCTCTCTATGACTTCATACAGTACTCTTATTGCTAGAAATTCCAAATGACTTTCCAGTCTCCACATGGCGTATTACCTGTGATGTTTGTACAGACCTCATGTCAAATGATCTTGTGTTAGAGTGGGTCTTTCTTTGACTTCTGTATCTCACTCTCTGCACAATCATTGTTTCTTTGTTGCTATGATACAACAGGGTCTGGAGAGAATGCATTCCTGGTCTCTGTACACAATAGGTTGTACCCAACATCACAGAACAGAACCAAAGAATGTATGGCCCCATGCTGTGGTCATAAATAGTGCCATCTCAACAAAGCAGTGAGCTGTCAACATCACAACAGGCTAACACAACCATTGCCATCTTCTTGGTAGACTAACAAACATACAACCTGAGTGGGGAGCCTAGAAAGAAGAAGGGAAGATGAGAGAGAAGAGTCAACTGGGAAGGGACAGGTGCCATAGTAGCCCACTCCTCAAACCTAGAAAGAGAAGGACATGCATAAAACATGGAGTGGGGAGCCTAGAGAGAAAGGAGATGAAGAGGATAGAGTGAGAGGGATAGTGATAGGGACAGGTACAGTAGTAATATTCTTCTCTACCCTTGAAAGACAAGGACGAGTGGCAGCCTGTGGAGAGCTGACCTAGCGCCCTGTGATTAACCTTTGCCCCTTCTATCCACAGTATAGTGTTGCGTCTGCCAGCCTCAGTATGGTGGTTTGTTTAGTCTCTGTGGGGGCCGCTTTGTGTGATTTGTTGACTGTCAGATGGAAAGACATTGTACAAACTGAAGGCACCTGCCTTGACGGGGTGTTTTTATAAAGATTCTTCGTCAGAACATAAGAGGCAATATGGATTCCCTGCTGCTCCAAAGTAATACTTTTATCTTGTTCTTGATACCACGTCTTGTTTTGACTAATGTCTATGCTAATATGGCAAAAAAATTGCTAGCTAGCTAACCAACAACTAATGATGTATTTGAGACAAGTACTTGTGCAAATGTATTTGTTTTCAACAAACATTGTCGACGAAATATAGTTAAAATGTTGTCAACAATCTAAGCCAACCCCATCTGTTTTGCCCCATAGTTGTGCAAGCGGTGGTTTTGTTTCTGAACAACAAACCCGTCTATATGCAGCATGCTTCTCCCTAAGCACTAGTAATGGTTCATGCTTGGGGATGCCTCGGCGCGGCCCTTTTCCATCCTTCATGATTTGAGAAAGTGCCCTTTGAGATTATATTGTAGTAGAACTGTCACTTAATCATGCATATTATGCTGCCTGAACTTATGTTATATATTCATGCCAATCCTATACTAACACCCCTTGGTTACGTTTAGTCCTGGCAGCCTTCTTAGTTTGTAGTTATACGTTAAACCCATTCCCTGCAATAATCCCCTAACACTACTTTGTCATGTCATCTTGACATGACATGTTGATTTTTTCTTAATGTTTCCTTTTTGTATCTCCCTTCCAAACCACAACATCCTTGTTATCACCAAACCACCACATCCTTGTTATCACCAAACCTCCACATCCTTGTTATCACCAAACCACCACATCCTTGTTATCACCAAACCACCACATCCTTGTTATCACCAAACCACCACATCCTTGTTATCACCAAACCACCACATCCTTATTATCACCAGACCACCACATCCTTGTTATCACCAGACCACCACATCCTTGTTATCACCAGACCACCACATCCTTGTTATCACCAGACCACCACATCCTTGTTATCACCAGACCACCACATCCTTGTTATCACCAGACCACCACATCCTTGTTATCACCAGACCACCACACCCTTGTTATCACCAGACCACCACACCCTTGTTATCACCAGACCACCACACCATTGTTATCACCATCCAATCCTAAAGCCCCCCTAAAGTTGTGTCAAGTTGGCTGGATGTCCTTTGGGTGGTGGACCATTCTTGATACACACAGGAAACTGTTGAGCGAGAAAAATCCACCAGTGATGCAGTTCTTGACACAAACCGGTGCTCCTGGCACCTACTACCATACCCACGTTCGAAGGCACTTACATTTTTTGTCTTGCCCATTCCCCCTCTGAATGGCACACATACACAATCCATGTCTCAATTGCCTCAAGGCTTAAAATCATTATTTAACCTGTCTCCTCCCCTTCATCTACACTGATTGAAGTGGATTTAACAAGTGACATCAATAAAGGATCATAGCTTTCACCTGGATTCACCTGGTCTATGTCATGGAAAGAGCAGGTTAAATAATAAATACCCATATTCCTGGATTCCTGGTCTCCGTCTCCTCATTGCATTCTGACCGATATGCCACGGTGGAAGAAACCGTCCTTATCCTAGCTTACAGTCCACCCTTGCACTTTCTTCAGTACTGTTATGAGGATGTGAGTGTCCGATTCTCATTCTATAGTTAAACACTTTGAGGCAGACCAAATCAATAGCCATCTGTCTGGGAAAGCATGAATGTAATGGATGCAGGAATCAAGCTGAAATGATGCAAGATAGATCTCTGATCATTTGGAATGAATAGGCACTCAGCCCTTTTCTTATTGTTTAATTATCAGCTGTCAGAGCAGCTTACCGATCACTCTACCTGTACACAGCCAGTCTGTAAATAGCACACCCAACTACCTCATCCCCATATTATTACTTACCCTCTTGCTCTTTTGCACCCCAGTATCTCTACTTTATCATCATCATCATCATCTGCACATCTATCACTCCAGTATTAATGCTAAATTGTAAATATCTTCACCTCTATGGCCTATTTATTGCCTACCGCCCTACATTTGCACACACTGTACATACAGTGACTACACAAGCCATGACCTGTTCACCCCGCTACCATCCAGAAGGCAAGATCAGTACAGGTGCATCAAAGCTGGGACTGAAAGACTGAAAAACAGCTTCTATCTCAAGGAAATTAGACTGTTACATAGCCAGCACTACCTGGCTACCACCCGGTTACTCAACCCTGCCCCTTAGAGGCTGCTGCCCTATATACATAGACATGGAATCATTGGTCACTTTAATATCGGAACACTAGTCACTTGAATAATGTTTACATACTGCTTTACTCATTTCACATCTATATACTGTATTCTATTCTACTCTATTTTAGTCAATGCCACTCTGACATTGCTCATCCTAATATTTGTATATTTCTTAATTCCATTATTTTACTTTTAGATTTGTGTGTGTTGTTGTGAATTGTTAGATACTACTTCACTGTTGGTTAGGAACCCAAGCATTTCGCTACACCAGGCAATAACATCTGCTAAATATGTGTATGTGACCAATACAATTTGATTTGATTTGATCATCACATTAATTAATGACTGGATGTTATTCTCCACCATATGTCACTAACACACTGTCATTTGTTACATGGAGCTTGGAGGTTACGTCCATATTTGTAAAGTGGTTACTGTCAAGGAAGAGATATTAGATCTGGGTGTATTCATATGTGCTGGAATTGTCGTGGAAATATTCAGTTAAACTATATTTCCCAAATACCGGAGCCTGTGAGTTCAAATAGACTTACAAAGTAACTCAAGTCGAGCTGGTTCATGAAGCAACTCCCTTTCCAGCCTTGGCACACACTTTTTATACAGTTTTCCTCCTTACGTCACACACATAGTAACTCCTCTTTATTTGAATGATTCATCCCCTCTGGCATTTAGCCACCATTATCTTTTTGCCTTGCACTAATTTTAGCTTGGTTTCACATTAGGGCATAGATTCTATTGGTGGCGTAACCATAGCAATGGTAAACATTAGGCCATAGCAATGGTACAAAAATAAACAGACATGCACACTCACAAGGCAGGTGCATGTCTAATGGTGCCTAATGACCTAGACACACATAGAGTGCACTTATTCTGCTTACTACTGTAAGATGTATAATGTGCACACATGTACTGGAAAATTCCCAATATAATACATCAATTAACCCACCCCTCTCCTAAATGGAGTAAGCTTCTACTTCCAGCTTATACATATTACATATATTTTACGGACACATTATATTTACATTAGTTATCTTTTGTTTGTTTTTAGTCCCATCCTTCAGCTACCCTCAACCCCTCCCATCTACTCTCCGAACACCATGCAGTTTTAATTTCTATTTGTCATATATTTTTCAACTGTGCTGTGATGTTTCACGAAAGTGATGAACATTTCTAGTCTTGTAGTTTCTACTAGGGGCACAACTTTCACTGGGGACGGGGACGGGGCTCATGTCCCCCTCACATTCTGAAATTGCGTTTTTGTTCTCCCCAGTTTTATCATTGCAATGTGATACAAAGAGCGGCAACGGTGTGCTTTAGGACCATCTGGACACCTCTGAGCAGTCCTGTAGGTTGTTTGGAGTGTTCAGCTGGCTTGATTTAGGACCCCGGACACCACAGAGCGGCTGACAAGCTATGTGAAGATAAAGCTTCTGGAAAGCTGGCTGGACCAGCACGTTAAGCATAGTTCAGTGTTTGTGTGTTACACTCTTTCACCGAGTCGTAAAAGCAAGCAGAGCAGAAACTGGCTACTCTTTAGTTGACTGATGTAGCTGGCAAGATAACTGCTGTTTAACTTAACAGATTTTTTTTTAAACTAGTGTTTATGCGCAGTGCTGAGCTAGTATTGTAACTGACATGTAACTTTAGCTAATGTTTCATCCCATCTCGACTGAGGTGAATTAATTAACTGCGCTAGTTAGTAGCTACCTCAGCCAGGTCAGCTCTAGCCTCTAGCTATCTGTCAGATAGCGATATGAGGTGGCTGTTATTGCTATCTAACAGTTGTTTGTATGGAAATGTTTTGAAGCCATTGTTTTCTCCCATTTCAACAGAAGTAAATGAACTTGGCTAGCTTTTGCCAGTTGATGTATTGTTAGAGAGAGAGAGAGAGCTGGCCAAAAGTTGGTTAGCGTTAGCTATTATTTGTGCCTCAATCACACTAGACCTGAATCAAATCATAACACCATCAGCCAAACGATTGAAGCTTGATATTCAGACATTTTTTCAGTGCGATGTGAGTTTTTATTAGTCCGTATGGCAATGTAACATTATTGATCTGTTTCCCTAGGTAATTGTCTACTTTTGACACAGACACAATAATAAACAGCTCTAAAGTTACAGGCTTCCCTGTCATAGTGCAAAGTTGAGGTCTGTACATAACCGCAAATTCTTCATCCCGCTCCCGCATGCACCCACAGCTTTTCATACTGCACTCAGCCCACACCAGCTGGCTTTCTGTCTGACTCCTACCTGAATTGGTCCCAACCCCAACCGCAGTCCTGAAATGCTATTTTAGGCGTATGTGACACAGCTCACTTGCCAGCCAGTAATTTTGCACCTATAGGCAACATCAAATGCGCAAAAAGAACTTAAGATATAGTTTAAATGACCAGAGATTCTCACATGGCCCTTATATTAGGCTATCTATATTACTGGGCTATATTAGCCAATATGAAAGATGTAGATTGAAGAGAGCAGAGTAGGATAGACCTGCACTGTCTTTTTATATATTTTTTATAGCCCGACCTTTTAGGAGTGGGAGGATTTTCAGATTGAGAAATATGTGTTATCAATAGTTAGGCCTATTTCTAGGTGTACATAGGCTATAGCCTACTCTATTTAATTGAGATCACACACGCACCTGATCTTGCAGGTATGGCTACTGAACTTGAATTAGCAAGAATGATGACAGCGACACTTGCTACGTTTTGCATAGGCCTATATGATATAGCCTACCTTGTAGTAGGCCGATTTGCAGGCAGAGACAAATAAATGGGTAATCAATACTTATTGAAAGTGAAAAAGTGCAACGCGCACATTAGGCTGCGATGGTGAGAGAGCGTTGTGCCTTTTAAATTATGATTACATTTTTGGATTGCACTTAGACTCAAGTTGGTTGAGCCCCCTCCATTTCTTTCCATTATCAATATTTATTTACAGACACTGTAGTAAACTACAGTCTGATCACATTTAAGTTCATTTCATATTTAAGTTAACTGCCACGTGATTATCTTCTATGCAGCTGACTCTATTTCAATGAGACCACAAATACTAGGTACACTTGAACTTTCACGCCCAACAAGGAGAGGTAGGCTAATGAAGTTGAGGCAGCTAATTCTGAGTGTGTGAATAATGCAAAATATGTGTGTTTTTAATGGGTAGGCTAACACATACAAAGCGGAAAGAGGACCGTTTCAAAATAATCTGTAGGACAACATCCCATGGAAATGCAGCCCTCTAGTGCACAGTCAGTACACAGCACTGCTCATCATATCTTAGCAGGACAGTCTGGGACGTGAATTTTGCAGTATATAAAAAAATGATGTTAATGATACAAAGTTCCATCTTGAATTGTTAGGTGGACCTACAGTATCTAAATGACAGCAGTTTAAGCTTAAAGCTTCAGTCTGGGCTCTGGAAATAATGGTCATTTCCATTATTGAACCATTGAGTCTGTTCTTGCATAATATAATGTATCAATGTACACCAAGGTACTTCTTTGTCATGCCTCATTTTAGGAGGATCAGATGCTGACAGGGGTCTCAGCAGGGTCAAGCAGCCAGGGAAGACCAGTCTGTGACAGAGCTGAGGGGAATTTTTTACAGATACAACACTTTATTCTCTCTGTGCAGAAAATACTGGACAAGCTGGATGATATTTTAAGACAGTCTGATAAAAAAGTTGATTTCCAAATTGTATCAAGTGTTGATAAAGGCTTTTCTCGACGACACAAAACATAAAACAAAAATGTGAAGACCTGGTAGAAGCTATTGATGATGATGAATGGATACAGATATGTTTGAATGCCCAGTCATGTTCATATCATCTCAGACATAAATCAGACATAAATTACTGCAGTTTAAGACCATCCACAGAACATAGTATATGCCAGTGAAATCGAGAGCATCCTGTCGGGCTGTATCACCGCCTGGTACGGCAACTGCTCTGCCCACAACCGTAAGGCTCTCCAGAGGGTAGTGAGGTCTGCACAACGCATCACCGGGGGCAAACTACCTGCCCTCCAGGACCCCTACACCACCCGATGTCACAGGAAGGCCATAAAGATCATCAAGGACAACAACCACCCGAGCCACTGCCTGTTCACCCCGCTGTCATCCAGAAGGCGAGCTCAGTACAGGTGCATCAAAGCTGGGACCGAGAGACTGAAAAACAGCTTCTATCTCAAGGCCATCAGACTGTTAAACAGCCACCACTAACATTGAGTGGCTGCTGCCAACACACTGCCAATGACACTGACTCAACTCCAGCCACTTTAATAATGGGAATTGATGGGAAATTATGTAAAATATATCACTAGCCACTTTAAACAATGCTACCTAATATAATGTTTACATACCCTACATTATTCATCTCATATGTATATGTATATACTGTACTCTATATCATCTACTGCATCTTTATGTAATAGATGTATAACTAGCCACTTTAACTATGCCACTTTGTTTACATACTCATCTCATATGTATATACTGCACTCAATACCATCTACTGTATCTTGCCTATGCCGCTCTGTACCATCACTCACTCATATATCTTTATGTACATATTCTTTATCCCCTTACACTTGTGTCTATAAGGTAGTAGTTTTGGAATTGTTAGCTAGATTACTTGTTGGTTATTACTGCATTGTCGGAACTAGAAGCACAAGCATTTCGCTACACTCGCATTAACATCTGCTAACCATGTGTATGTGACAAATAAAATTAGATTTGATTTGATTTGAAACTGAATTACATGCACTCAGAGATGTCATTCCTCTGCTGGAGGTATAAAACACAAAAGGGGACATATTTGCATATGCTATGGTCTTGTGAAGGCTGGCTGAATTCTGGCAAAGAGTATGTATGTTATTTTATCGCTGCATGTCTACAGATTCTCCCTTCTCCCTGTTTTTGTTTGCTTGCAAATGTTGATACTGGAGACTGTTATCTGAAGAAACTTTGTAATTGTATAGCAGCTAAGAAATACACTGCCATTAAGTGGAATGTTGTTTTTATCCTTCCATAATGTAAAGTTATGCATCACTAGATTTGATTAATTGCAAGATTAAGGGTATACTGGGCAACTTTCATAAGATCTGGATGCCTTCTTGAAAACATGCTCACATCAGGAGATATACCTATTTAGGCAATACCTATCTGCTGGGCTGCTCAGTCCTGGCTCTGGGGGTCTGCCATCCTGTGGGTTGTCACTCTGGCCTTGGCCTAACACACCGAAAACCAAAAAAGGAATGTTTCACTATGATCCTAGATCTGAGTGGGTTGTTGGGTTGGGGCGCTGCAGGGTGGTGGACCTCTAGGGACAGGATTGGGTGACCCAGTTATACTGTGTAAAGTAAAAAGAGCTTTACCGTACTATTAGGCATATGAGAGTAATTATATGGAGGATTTGCTGTTTCTGTGTGTTAGGGTATATTTGAGGTGTATGTGTTTACTTTTTATATTTTACCTTTCCTTTGGGAATTAAACAAATGTAAAGTAGGAACTGGGAAGGAAATTGTGTTGGGAGAGAGTTGAGTTTTTGACTAGAGTAGTCTGCATTTTTGCTAACTGTTTTTTTGTAAATAGAAACAACATATTGGGCTGTGTAAAAATGCAGGAAATGAGCTTTAGATGCCCCAAAAAATTCTGGGAAAGGAGCCCCAGATCCCCTGCCAGGTTATGTCCCCCCCCACCTTAAAAACCAACGTGGGGGGTTTCTACAGATTGTATATCAAAGATAAACATTTTTGCTAATAGTGTTATTATATTATTGATTGATTGACTATGACTTTTCAGATATCTCAGCAGTGCTATTTGCAGAGTTAACTCCAGATAAATGTTGCAATTCTTCAGCCCTTCCTGAACCTGTGACCAAAAACAAGCTACATGTGTACAGTACAAATTATCCATTGATTCTGTCTCTTTGCAGCAAAATCTGCAGAGCTTGGATGGTTGTATCCCCCATTTAAATAACATTATCTTGGTTGAAAGAATTTTGTATAATCATTTAATTAGAAAATCTCCGAAGTTTTGAATCCGGAGTCATTTTTTTAATCAGTTCATAAACCATGTGCCTTGGAATTGGTACATTGAAGTCTCTTCCCAACTATTTTGCAATCTGTATGGCAGGGCTGTCAACTTTTTGGTCCTGAAATTAAACTGGTATGCATTTTTATTTATCAGAATTTTCTTGAACTAATTTTGGTCTTTAATGCCAGACAAGTTCCTTAGTTTCTCCCCCTTCCACTTGCCTTTTTTTTGCGGTAATGCTGCAATTAGTTGGTTGTAATTTTGGATAGAGTAGACATTTCCATATATTTTTGTTAGCTGCACATGTGACATAACTCTACCTGTCCTATTTATTATATCTATGGCTTGCTTTAAAAATAGTGATATTTTGGAGATGATTTAGTTTTCAAATAATTGAAAGTGAGAGGTTGTAAATCTTACTAAAGGGAAAAATGCCATTCTCGAACACGGGGTGAGCCATTCTTACTAATCTGCTAGAGAACCAGTTTGGATTTAAGTATAGGTTCTTTTTTTTGACTGAAGCCTTTAGTGAGCAGTCTAACACTTTAATATTTAATCACTTCCGAATTCATATTCATTTTATAAATAGGGCCGTGTAATTTTGTCTGGCTTATCATTCCAAATAAAATTGAATATATTTTGCTCATTTAATTTTTTAAAACAAGTCGTTAGGTGTAGGCAAGGCCATAAGCAAACTGGGTAAACTGGGATATGACTAAAGAGTTAATCAAGGTGGTTTTTCCACAAATAGACAGGGAGTTTTTCTTTCCATAGCAGCAAGAGCTTACAGTGCCTTGCGAAAGTATTCGGCCCCCTTGAACTTTGCGAGCTTTTGCCACATTTCAGGCTTCAAACATAAAGATATAAAACTGTATTTTTTTGTGAAGAATCAACAACAAGTGGGACACAATCATGAAGTGGAACGACATTTATTGGATATTTCATACTTTTTTAACAAATCAAAAACTGAAAAACTGGGCGTGCAAAATTATTCAGCCCCCTTAAGTTAATACTTTGTAGCGCCACCTTTTGCTGCGATTACAGCTGTAAGTCGCTTGGGGTATGTCTCTATCAGTTTTGCACATCGAGAGACTGACGTATTTTCCCATTCCTCCTTGCAAAACAGCTCGAGCTCAGTGAGGTTGGATGGAGAGCATTTGTGAACAGCATTTTTCAGTTCTTTCAGATTCTCGATTGGATTCAGGTCTGGACTTTGACTTGGCCATTCTAACACCTGGATATGTTTATTTTAGAACCATTCCATTGTAGATTTTGCTTTATGTTTTGGATCATTGTCTTGTTGGAAGACAAATCTCCATCCCAGTCTCAGGTCTTTTGCAGACTCCATCAGGTTTTCTTCCAGAATGGTCCTGTATTTGGCTCCATCCATCTTCCCATCAATTTTAACCATCTTCCCTGTCCCTGCTGAAGAAAAGCAGGCCCAAACCATGATGCTGCCACCACCATGTTTGACAGTGGGGATGGTGTTCAGGGTGATGAGCTGTGTTGCTTTTACGCCAAACATAACGTTTTGCATTGTTGCCAAAAAGTTCCATTTTGGTTTCATCTGACCAGAGCACCTTCTTCCACATGTTTGGTGTGTCTCCCAGGTGGCTTGTGGCAAACTTTAAACAACACTTTTTATGGATATCTTTAAGAAATGGCTTTCTTCTTGCCACTCTTCCATAAAGGCCAGATTTGTGCAATATACGACTGATTGTTGTCCTATGGACAGAGTCTCCCACCTCAGCTGTAGATCTCTGCAGTTCATCCAGAGTGATCATGGGCCTCTTGGCTGCATCTCTGATCAGTCTTCTCCTTGTATGAGCTGAAAGTTTAGAGGGACGGCCAGGTCTTGGTAGATTTGCAGTGGTCTGATACTCCTTCCATTTCAATATTATCGCTTGCACAGTGCTCCTTGGGATGTTTAAAGCTTGGGAAATCTTTTTGTATCCAAATCCGGCTTTAAACTTCTTCACAACAGTATCTCGGACCTGCCTGGTGTGTTCCTTGTTCTTCATGATGCTCTCTGCGCTTTTAACGGACCTCTGAGACTATCACAGTGCAGGTGCATTTATACGGAGACTTGATTACACACAGGTGGATTGTATTTATCATCATTAGTCATTTAGGTCAACATTGGATCATTCAGAGATCCTCACTGAACTTCTGGAGAGAGTTTGCTGCACTGAAAGTAAAGGGGCTGAATAATTTTGCACGCCCAATTTTTCAGTTTTTGATTTGTTAAAAAAGTTTGAAATATCCAATAAATGTCCTTCCACTTCATGATTGTGTCCCACTTGTTGTTGATTCTTCACAAAAAATACAGTTTTATATCTTTATGTTTGAAGCCTGAAATGTGGCAAAAGGTCGCAAAGTTCAAGGGGGCCGAATACTTTCGCAAGACACTGTATCTATTTTAGCTAACTTTCTATTAAAATATATTGTAGTGAGAATTTCTTTATTTCGGGATATGAAGACAGAAGGAAATCAGGCATCGTCAGACAATTTTAATGGTAAACTACACAGTAATGTAAAAGTTAGGTTTATTAGTGATCCAATACGTAATAAAATATGCACACTAGATCCAAATTGTGGATTTAAAAGAAAACATGAATCATCATCGAGCAATGACACCTTTATTTTTAACCCTGAATTTCTAGCCCCTTGATAGTATTGTTGGATCGGATTTGAATAGCTAACATTTCGATGGTCATAATAAATAGATGTAACGATAGTGTGGAACCCTCTTTAACTCCTCTTGACAGTTTAATACTTTCTGAGAAGTAGATCTTTTTGACAATTTTACACCTACTGTTACTCTACACTTTAACCCATTGTATAAGAGATTCTCCAAAATTGAAATATTCCAGGAATTTATATATACATTTCAGTCATACTTTTTCAAAAGCCTTTTCAGAGTCAGCTATGATTACCATGCCTGTTTATCTAGATTTTTCCCAGTGTTCTATCTCCAATGTATCATCCATGTAAAAAACCTGTCTGGTTAGGATGAATAATACTTAATTTTTGCATCACAACACTGAAGTGAAAGGGGTGTCCAATTTTTTTTATTTCAGTAATAGTTTAATCAGACCTGCTTGTTGAGTATCTGATAATCTACATTTTTTTTATAGAAGTGGTTAAAACATGCTAATAACGGCGCTCTGAGTACATCAACAAATGTTTGATATACCCCAACTGGTATGCCATCCAGCCCTGGAGGACTTAAAGGCTTGAATTGCATCAAGAAGTTCCTCCTCTGTAATTTGGCCTTCACATGAATCTTTCTGTGCAGCTGTTAATAACTTTACATGATTCACTTTGGTTAGTAGAGATGGAGGAAACTGGAATGTAAACATACCCTTAAAGTACTTAGCTTCATCTTTAAAAAAATAGTTTGGTGAATCTTCGGTGACTCCGTCATTAGTGACAAGTTTCAGTAAATTATTTTTGATAGCATTTCTATGTTCAATTTTAAAACATTATTTGGTGTATTTCCCCAATATTGCATCCAGTTCGCTTTATTTTTTATAATATATTACACTTGATCTTTCTTGAATAAGTTATTTTTGTTTTTCCTCTAACTTATTCTGTAACTCTATGGTACTGTTTTTATTTATATCTATCTGTACTGTTAGTCCCTGTTTTGTTTGTTAATATGAACTCATTTGACCTACATTGATTTTGTTTTAAATGATTGAATTGCATGGCTTCTAAAGGCACATTTAAATGTGTAAATTGTAAAGAACTGTTGTACAGTGCAGCAGAAAGAAGAGCAGGTCAATAAGGAATAAACACACATTTATTTATTCCTTATTGACCTGCTCTTCTTTCTGCTGCACTGTACAACAGTTGTTGCTTGTCACTGTATTGGCCTCCCAAATCAAGACATCAGCAGGGATTTATAGTGTTGTGCTCATCACATCAATTAAAGGTAGGTTGACATTCTTCATGCTAATGCTTGCTATTAGGCTAATGATATGGCCTGGATTCTGAACATCTGGTTGTTGCTGGTTTGACTGATAATCAATTAGAGTGCGTTAGTGGTGCACATGGCCTTCCCACGCTGCATTCTGACAGACAGAGACTACAAGTTTTTGCTCATTGCTAAAACGCTGTATATAGCTGATAATATATCGCTAATATAACACGCAATATTTACCTGTTAAATTCGTATAGTTTTTGTTGATGTTTTGAGTCTTCTCACTTTTGTTTATTGTTTATTTAATTTCCTATGGCAATGTAAACACCTGTTTCCCATGCCAATACAGCCCCTTTGAGAGAGAGAGATTCATGCACAGATTCTTATTATACATTTTACAATTTTGATATTTATTACTGCACTGTTGAGTAGAGCTGGCAAGCTAAGCATTTCACTGTACTTGTGCATGTGACAATAAAACTTGAACTTCGACCAAAGTGTTTGCAAGTGTTTTATTTTGTATTTCCTCATGAGTGAACAAGTGTTTGCTCACAACAAGCCCTTGCTATCATGTTTCCACACATTGGGATACAACCCCAAACAAACCAGAACTGGGGTAGGTGAAAAGCTAGAGAGGAATAGTTGTTGCATCAATTATATATAAAATGAATGTCTAGTTATCAATGACAATATGCCTCTAGCTAATTTGACCGACACCATTACATGGCATTATGTTTTAATTGGAGAAGGTCCTGGACAGATGAATATTAACTTAGTTAAGACCCAATAAGAACATACTGTTGGATATACAGTATTTGTCTGGCTCCCAAATGGCTCCCTATATCCTAATATGTTTTTTTCCCCCATTATAGCACCAGTGTGTCGCCAGTGATTATGCTAATGTGGCTCCAGTGTTATTTTTGTGAAACTGTGAGTCCATATAGCTGGAGCTGATACTGAAGACTTGTGAAGAGCAGAATCAACA
The DNA here is from genome assembly GCF_002021735.2 of Oncorhynchus kisutch. NCBI lineage: Eukaryota > Metazoa > Chordata > Actinopteri > Salmoniformes > Salmonidae > Oncorhynchus > Oncorhynchus kisutch. The sequence continues at coordinate 53,615,007 of NC_034175.2, read as the reverse complement.
TCCTCTGCATCATCAAGACACTTCTTTGTGAGAAGGTGTTAACCCATGTTTACAGTTAGCCATTGTTATGTAAATGCTAGGTGAAAAGAGCCAGTGGCCTGGGCGTTGGCTCCAAGTCAGGGCAGGGGCCAGGGCAGGGGCCAGGCCATGGAAGGTAAAAACTGGAAACGCAAAGGTCTGAGCCTTTTGGGTAAAACACTAGGGTAAGTCCTTATTTGTTAATATGCCAATGGTGCACTGCTTTTGACCACGGCACATATGGAATAGGGTGCCATTTGGGACACAGATTCTCTGAACTGAGGCGTTGGTTCTGCCCAATGGTTTTCTAAGGTTGACTCGCTCAAGACTCACTTAAGACTTTGACTTTACAGTATTGTATAAACATTCTACATGATTTGATGGACAAACCTGTGAGCTCATCTACTTTGTTGTGCAGTTCCACATTGCTCCCTCTGCTCTTTTTTGTTTGACTTTTTACTCCATTCATCATTCAGTTCCTATTGGGGAAATCATGATCTGAAACAGAACCATATCAAATTGCAAGTGCATCCAACAAGCACAGCCGCACGTTGCCCGGTGACACGAGCCTACCAGACAAGCAAAATTACTTCTATGCACGCTTCGAGGCAAGTAACACTGAAACATGCATGAGAGCATCAGCTGTTCTGGACAACTGTGTGATCACGCTTAGCCATAGCCGATGTGAGAAAGACTTTTAAACAGGTCAGCATTCACAAGGCCGCAGGGCCGATGGATTGCCAGGACGTGTACTCCGAGCATGCGCTGACCAACTGGCAAGTGTCGTCACTGATATTTTCAACCTCTCACTGACTGAGTCTGTAATACAAACATGTTTCAAACATATTTCAAGTCCCTGTGCCCAAGAACACTAAGGTACCCTGCCTAAATGACTATTGACCCGTAGCACTCACATCTGTAGCCATAAAGTGCTTTGAAAGGCTGGTCATGGCTCACATCAACATCATTATCCCAGAAACCTTGGAACCACTCCAATTTGCATACCGCCCCAAGAGATCCACAGATGATGCAATCTCTATTGCATTCCACACTGCCCTTTCCCACTGGACAAAAGGAACACCTATGTGAGAATGCTATTCATTGACTACAGCTCAGCATTCAACACCATAGTGCCCTCAAAGCTCATCACTAAACTAAGGACCCTGGGACTAAACACTTCCCTCTGCAACTGGATCCGGGACTTCCTGACGAGCCGTCTCCCAGGTGGTAAGGCTAGGTAACAACCCATCTGCCACGCTGATCCTCAACACAGGGGCCCCACAGTCCCCTCCTGTACTCCCTGTTCACTCATGACTGCACGGCCAAACATGACCCCAACACCATCATCAAGTTTGCAGAGGATACAACAGTGGTAGGCCTGATCACCGACAACGATGAAACAGCCTATAGGGAGGAGGTCAGAGATCTGTCCGTGTGGTGCCAGGACAACAACCTCTCCCCCAACCTGATCAAACCAAAGGAGATGATCATGGACAACAGGAAAAGGAGAACCAAGCACGCCCCACATTCTCATCAACGGGGCTGTAGTGGAGCAGGTTGAGAGCTTCAAATTTATTGGTGTCCACATAACCAACAAACGATCATGGTCCAAACACACCAAGACAGTCGTGATGAGGGCACGACAAAGTCTATTCCCCCCAAGAGACTGAAAATATTTGGCATGGGTCCTCAGATCCTCAAAAGGTTCTACAGCTGCACCATCGAGAGCATCACTACCTGGTTTGGCAATTGCTCGACCTCCGACCGCAAGGCACTACAGTGGGTAGTGCGTATGGCCCGGTACATCACTGGGGCCAAGCTTCCTGCCATCCAGGACCTCTATACGAGGCGGTGTCAGAAGAAGGCCCTAAGGCTCCAGCCACCCTAGTCAAAGACTGTTCTCTCTGGTACTGGAGCACCATGTCTAGGTCCTAAAGGCTTCTTAAGTAAAAAAATGCATAAGTAAAAAATTGAAAATATAAGTAACAAATAATTAAACAGCAGCAGTAAATTAACTATAGCGAGGCTATGTACAGGGGGTACCGGTACAGAGTCAATGTGCGCGGGTACCGGTTGGTCGAAGCATTTGGGGTAATATATATAGGTAGAGTTAAAGTGACTATGCCTAGATAATAAACAGAAAGTAGCATTAACGTAAAAGAGGGGTCTGGGTAGCTCTTTGATTAGCTGTTCAGGAGTCTTATGGCTTGGGGGTGGAAGGTGTTAACATCTTGAGACTAGGGGGCAGTATTTTGATGTTTGGATGAAAAACGTACCCAAATGAACCTGCCTATTTCTCAGGCCCAGAAGCCAGAATATGCATATAATTGGCAGATTAGGATAGAAAACACTCGAAAGTTTCCAAAACGGTCAAAATATTGTCTGTGAGTATAACAGAACTGATATTGCAGGCGAAAACCTGAGGAAAATCCAACCAGGAAGTGCTGTTTTTATGAAACCTCTCTTCCATTGCATGCCTTCCCTCCATTTAAAGGGATATCAAACTATTTCCTTTCCCTATGGCTTCCACATGGTGTGAACAGTCTTTAGACATTGTTTCAGGGTTTTATTCTGAAAAATTTGTGAGAATGATCACATCGCGTCAGTGGATAGCTGGGTGTCCTTAGATTTTTGCATGCGCAACAGCTTGGAGCAGACCTTTTCTCTCTCTCTCCTATTGAAAAAGCTACCGTCCGGTTGAAATATGATTTATTATTTATTGTAAAAACAACCTGAGGATTGATTATAAAAAACATTTGACATGTTTCTACGAACTTTACCGATACTATTTGGAATTTTCGTCTGCCCGTCGTGACCTGCACGAGCCTGTGGATTATTGAACAAAACACGGCAACCAAATTGAGTTTTTTGGATATAAAAATAATCTTTATGGAACAAAATGAACATTTATTGTGTAACTGGGAGTCTCGTGAGTGCCACATCCGAAGAACATCAAAGGTAAGCGATTCATTTTATTGCTTTTCTGACTTTCGTGACCAATCTACTTTGCTGCTAGCTGTTTGTAATGTTTTGTCTGCTGAGAGAGCTGTCCTAACATAAATGCTTGGATAGCTTTCGCTGTAAAGCTTTTTTGAAATCTGACACGCCAGGTGAATTAACAACAAGCGAAGCTGTGTTTTGGTATATTGCACTTGTGATTTCATGAAAATGTAATATTTTTTGTAATTTAATTTGAATTTGGCTCTCTGCAATTCAGCGGATGTTGACAAAAATGATCCCGTGCGCCAAGAATTAATATAATATAAGTGAATTTGTCCAAATACTTATGACTTCTTCAAATGAGGGGACTAGATAAATTAAGTACATTCATTTCTAAACTGTAAAACAGATATACAGTACATTTGGAAAGTATTCAGACCTTTGACTTTTTCCACATTTTGTTACTTTACAGCCTTATTCTGAAATGCATATAAAATAATAATAATCTGCAATCTACACACAATATCCGATAATGACAAAGTAAAAACTGGTTTTTCTAAATGTTTGCAAATGTATAAAAATGTATCCCAGAAACACTTTATTTACATAAGTATTCAGACCCTTTGCTATGAGACTTGAAATTAAGCTCAGGTGCATCCTGTTTCCATTGATCATCATTGAGATGTTACTACAACTTGATTGGAGCCGACCTGTGGTAAATTCAATATATTGGACATGATTTGGAAAGGCATGCACTTGTCTATTTAAGTGCCCTCAAAGCTCATCACTAAACTAAGGACCCTGGGACTAAACACTTCCCTCTGCAACTGGATCCGGGACTTCCTGACGAGCCGTCTCCCAGGTGGTAAGGCTAGGTAACAACCCATCTGCCACGCTGATCCTCAACACAGGGGCCCCACAGTCCCCTCCTGTACTCCCTGTTCACTCATGACTGCACGGCCAAACATGACCCCAACACCATCATCAAGTTTGCAGAGGATACAACAGTGGTAGGCCTGATCACCGACAACGATGAAACAGCCTATAGGGAGGAGGTCAGAGATCTGTCCGTGTGGTGCCAGGACAACAACCTCTCCCCCAACCTGATCAAACCAAAGGAGATGATCATGGACAACAGGAAAAGGAGAACCAAGCACGCCCCACATTCTCATCAACGGGGCTGTAGTGGAGCAGGTTGAGAGCTTCAAATTTATTGGTGTCCACATAACCAACAAACGATCATGGTCCAAACACACCAAGACAGTCGTGATGAGGGCACGACAAAGTCTATTCCCCCCAAGAGACTGAAAATATTTGGCATGGGTCCTCAGATCCTCAAAAGGTTCTACAGCTGCACCATCGAGAGCATCACTACCTGGTTTGGCAATTGCTCGACCTCCGACCGCAAGGCACTACAGTGGGTAGTGCGTATGGCCCGGTACATCACTGGGGCCAAGCTTCCTGCCATCCAGGACCTCTATACGAGGCGGTGTCAGAAGAAGGCCCTAAGGCTCCAGCCACCCTAGTCAAAGACTGTTCTCTCTGGTACTGGAGCACCATGTCTAGGTCCTAAAGGCTTCTTAAGTAAAAAAATGCATAAGTAAAAAATTGAAAATATAAGTAACAAATAATTAAACAGCAGCAGTAAATTAACTATAGCGAGGCTATGTACAGGGGGTACCGGTACAGAGTCAATGTGCGCGGGTACCGGTTGGTCGAAGCATTTGGGGTAATATATATAGGTAGAGTTAAAGTGACTATGCCTAGATAATAAACAGAAAGTAGCATTAACGTAAAAGAGGGGTCTGGGTAGCTCTTTGATTAGCTGTTCAGGAGTCTTATGGCTTGGGGGTGGAAGGTGTTAACATCTTGAGACTAGGGGGCAGTATTTTGATGTTTGGATGAAAAACGTACCCAAATGAACCTGCCTATTTCTCAGGCCCAGAAGCCAGAATATGCATATAATTGGCAGATTAGGATAGAAAACACTCGAAAGTTTCCAAAACGGTCAAAATATTGTCTGTGAGTATAACAGAACTGATATTGCAGGCGAAAACCTGAGGAAAATCCAACCAGGAAGTGCTGTTTTTCTGAAACCTCTCTTCCATTGCATGCCTTCCCTCCATTTAAAGGGATATCAAACTATTTCCTTTCCCTATGGCTTCCACATGGTGTGAACAGTCTTTAGACATTGTTTCAGGGTTTTATTCTGAAAAATTTGTGAGAATGATCACATCGCGTCAGTGGATAGCTGGGTGTCCTTAGATTTTTGCATGCGCAACAGCTTGGAGCAGACCTTTTCTCTCTCTCTCCTATTGAAAAAGCTACCGTCCGGTTGAAATATGATTTATTATTTATTGTAAAAACAACCTGAGGATTGATTATAAAAAACATTTGACATGTTTCTACGAACTTTACCGATACTATTTGGAATTTTCGTCTGCCCGTCGTGACCTGCACGAGCCTGTGGATTATTGAACAAAACACGGCAACCAAATTGAGTTTTTTGGATATAAAAATAATCTTTATGGAACAAAATGAACATTTATTGTGTAACTGGGAGTCTCGTGAGTGCCACATCCGAAGAACATCAAAGGTAAGCGATTCATTTTATTGCTTTTCTGACTTTCGTGACCAATCTACTTTGCTGCTAGCTGTTTGTAATGTTTTGTCTGCTGAGAGAGCTGTCCTAACATAAATGCTTGGATAGCTTTCGCTGTAAAGCTTTTTTGAAATCTGACACGCCAGGTGAATTAACAACAAGCGAAGCTGTGTTTTGGTATATTGCACTTGTGATTTCATGAAAATGTAATATTTTTTGTAATTTAATTTGAATTTGGCTCTCTGCAATTCAGCGGATGTTGACAAAAATGATCCCGTGCGCCAAGAATTAATATAATATAAGTGAATTTGTCCAAATACTTATGACTTCTTCAAATGAGGGGACTAGATAAATTAAGTACATTCATTTCTAAACTGTAAAACAGATATACAGTACATTTGGAAAGTATTCAGACCTTTGACTTTTTCCACATTTTGTTACTTTACAGCCTTATTCTGAAATGCATATAAAATAATAATAATCTGCAATCTACACACAATATCCGATAATGACAAAGTAAAAACTGTTTTTCTAAATGTTTGCAAATGTATAAAAATGTATCCCAGAAACACTTTATTTACATAAGTATTCAGACCCTTTGCTATGAGACTTGAAATTAAGCTCAGGTGCATCCTGTTTCCATTGATCATCATTGAGATGTTACTACAACTTGATTGGAGCCGACCTGTGGTAAATTCAATATATTGGACATGATTTGGAAAGGCATGCACTTGTCTATTTAAGGTCCCACAGTTGACAGTGCATTTCAGAGCAAAACAAAGCAGAGGTTGAAGGAATTGTCCGTAGAGCTCAGAGACGGGATTGTGTCGAGGCACAGATACCAAAACATTTCTGCAGCAGTGAAGGTCCCCAAGTACACAGTGGCCTCCATCTTTCTTGAATGGAAGAAGTTTGGAACCACCAAGATTCTTCCTAGAGCTGGCCTCCCGGCCAGACTGAGCAATCGGGGAGAAGGGCCTTAGTCAGGGAGGTGACCAAGAACCCGCTGGTCACTCTGACAAAGCTCTAGGGTTTCTCTGTGGAGATGGGAGAACCTATCAGAAGGGCAACCGTCTCTGCAGCACTCCACCAATCAGGCCTATATGGTAGAGTGGCCAGACGGCAGCCACTCCTCAGTAAAAGGCACATGAAAGCCCACTTGGAGTTTAACAAAAGGCACTTAAAGGACTTAAAAACAAGATTCTCTGGTCTGACGAAACCAAGATTGAAGTCTTTGGCCTGAATGCCAAGCGTCACGTCTGAAAGAAACCTGGCACAATCCCTACGGTGAAGCATGTTGGTAGCAGCATCATGATGTGGCAATGTTTTTCAGCGGTAGGGACTGGGAGACTAGTCAGGATCGAGGGAAAGATGAACGGAGCAAAGTACAGAGAGATCCTTGATGAAAACCTGCTCCAGAGCAATCAGGACCTCAGACTGAGGCAAAGTTTCACCTTCCAACAAGACAACAACCTTAAGCACACAGCCAAGACAATGCAGGAGTGGCTACGGGACGAGTCTCTGAATGTCCTTGAGTTTCCCAGCCAGAGCCGGGACTTGAACCCGATCGAACAACAGTTTTTGCTCTGTCATTATGGAGTATTGTGTGTAGATTGATGAGGGGAAAAAATAAGGCTGTAACATAACATAATGTGGAAAAGGTCAAGGGGTCTCAATACTTTCCAAATGCACTTCATATGAAAATATCCTAAAATATCCTGTATTGTTGCCTCATTTGAAACATATGATCTTAAATCCAAAATGCTGGAGTATAGAGCCATATTTAAAACCTCTCTAGGGTATGTGGGATGCTAGCGTCCCACCTGGACAACATCCAGTGAGATTGCAGAGCGCCAAATTCAAATACAGAAACATTCATTATAAAAATTCAGAAAAGTTTATTTTAGATAGGTTTAAAGATGAACTTCTTGTGAATCCAACCACGGTGTCAGATAAAAAAAAAATGTACGGCGAAAGCATACCTTACAATTATTTGAGAACTTAGCCCAGCAGACAAATCATTACAAACAGTAACCAGCCAAGTAGAAGAGTTACACAAGTCAGAAATAGAGATAAAATGAATCACTTACCTATGATGATCTTCATATGTTTGAACTCAGAAGACATTCATTTATTCAATAAATGTTCCTTTTGTTCGATAAAGTCTGTCTTTATATCCGAAAACCTCTGTTTTGTTTGCGCGTTTTCTTCAGTAATCCACAGGCTCAAACGCTGTCACAACAGGCAGACAAAAAAAAAAATCTAAATTGTATTCGTAAAGTTCATAGAAACATGTCAAACGATGTTTATATTCAACCCTTAGGTTGTTTTTAGCCTAAAAAATTGATAATATTTCAACCGGACAATAACGTCGTCAATATAAAAGGTAAACAAGAAAGACACTCTCGGTCGCGCGCATGAAAAAGCTCTGTGACACGTCAGGGTTAACTCATTCAGACTGCTCTTACTCCCTCATTTTTCAGAATACAAGCCTGAAACAATTTCTAAAGACCGTTGACATCTAGTGGAAGGCATAGGAACTGCAATTTGAGTCCTAAGTCAATGGATACTGTAATGGCATTGAATAGAAATCTACAAACAAACAAAACATTCCTACTTCCTGAATGGATTTTTCTCAGGTTTTCGCCTGCCAACTGATGTGCAGTAGCGGTGCTTGGGTAAAATCACCAGGGAAGCCTAGTCCCCTCTCCTCCAGAAAGCCATATTACAGCCTACGGTACCTTGCAAAAGTTTGGACACACCTACTCATTCAAGGGTTTTTCTTTACTTTTACTATTTTCTACATTGTAGAATAATAGTGAAGACATCAAAACTATGAAATAACACATGGAATCATGTAGGAACCAAAAATGTGTAAAACAAATCATATTTTAGATTTTAGATTCTTCAAATTAGCCACCCTTTGCCTTGATGACAGCTTTGCACTCTTGGCATTTTCTCAACCAGCTTCACCTGGAATCCTTTGCCAACAGCCTTGAAGGAGTTTCCACATATGCTGAGCAGTTGTTGGCTGCTTCTGCCTTCACTCTGTGGTCCAACTCATCCCAAACCATCTCAATTGTGTTGAAAACGGGAGACCAGCTCATTTGATGCAGCACTCTATCACTCTCTTTCTTGGTCAAATAGACCTTACACCTCCTGGAGGTGTGTTGGGTCATTGTCCTGTTGAAAAACAAATGATAGTCCCAATGAGCACAAACCAGATGGGATGGCGTATCGCTGAAGAATGCTTTGGTAGCCATGCTGGTTAAGTGTGCTTTGAATTCTAAATAAATCACAGACAGTGTCACCAGCAAAGCATCCCCACACCATCACACCTCCTCCTCCATACTTCACAGTGGGAACTACACATGCAAAGATCATCCGTTCACCTACTCTGCATCTCACAAAGACACGGAGGTTTGAACCACAAATCTCACCTTTGGAATCATCAAAACAAAGGACAGTTTTCCACCGGTCTAATGTCAATTACTTGTGTTTCTTCTTCTTATTGGTGTCATTTAGTGGTTGTTTCTTTGCATCAATTCGACCATGAAGGCCTGATTCACGCAGAGTCCTCTGAACAGTTGATGTTGAGATGTGTCTGTGACTTGAACTCTGTGAAATATTTATTTGGGCTGCAATTTCTGAGGCTGTTAAATCAGTTCTGTTATACTCATAGACATTATTTTAACAATTTTGGAAACCTTAGAGTGTTTTTTAAAATCAAAATCCACTAATTATATGCATATCCTATCTTCTGGGCCTGAGTAGAAGGCAGTTTAATTTGCGCATGCTTTTCATCCAAAATTCCAAATGCTGCCCCCTACCCAAGAGAAGTTTAAAACATTTTGCTTCTCTGTAAATAAATAAATACGGAGGGGTGTGTACATGTATATCTCTCCTCCTGTGAGGTATATCCACATTATTCACAGGCAATGTCTTTTGTAGAATGTTGAATCCCAGTGGGTTAGGTTAATTCCACATGGACACACGATCCTCACAGTCTATTTGTTCAATGCCAGGATTGTGTTCCCTCTCAAGTCTCTCCATCATTTAAAGCTGCTTCATTGTCCATGAAACAATATCTACCTCTACTCTCGAGATTGCCTGTTTCCTACCTCTCTACCCTCCCCCTTTTCACCCCCTCCCCCTTTCCCCCTCCCCTCTCCCTCTCTCACTCTCTCTGTCTTTCTGTCTCTCAATACTCTGTTGGATATGTATGGAATGTTATGCTAAACCTAGCAGGTCGGATGGTAACACACTCTGAGTTACAAAATAGGTGTTCACTAGACTATGAGATGGAATCAGATAAAGTGGCTACCCTGCAATTACTGTGTGATAATTGTCCACGTTGAATCATACATGTATTACTGGTCCCGGGGGACTGGTGTTTAAAGACTGTCAAATGCTCTCTACTTTGAGGGATTTAATAATTGAAGCCTTCGTTTTTGAGAAAAGTTGAAGCCTGCATCATGTTGTGCCCTTTAGACTTGTACATCTGGCATACTGTCGTAAAAAAATAAACTAATTTTGTCATTTAGTTTTGAAACTATTATCTATTATCTTATCTGAAATTGATCAGTGCAAAACCAGATCGGGTCAACTGATGTGCAGTAGCGGTGCTTGGGTAAAATCACCAGGGAAGCCAAGTCCCCTCTCCTCCAGAAAGCCATATTACAGCCTACAGTACCTGTCAAAAGTTTGGACACACCTACTCATTCAAGGGTTTTTCTTTACTTTTACTATTTTCTACATTGTAGAATAATAGTGAAGACATCAAAACTATGAAATAACACATGGAATCATGTAGGAACCAAAAATGTGTAAAACAAATCATATTTTAGATTTTAGATTCTTCAAATTAGCCACCCTTTGCCTTGATGACAGCTTTGCACTCTTGGCATTTTCTCAACCAGCTTCACCTGGAATCCTTTGCCAACAGCCTTGAAGGAGTTTCCACATATGCTGAGCAGTTGTTGGCTGCTTCTGCCTTCACTCTGTGGTCCAACTCATCCCAAACCATCTCAATTGTGTTGAAAACGGGAGACCAGCTCATTTGATGCAGCACTCTATCACTCTCTTTCTTGGTCAAATAGACCTTACACCTCCTGGAGGTGTGTTGGGTCATTGTCCTGTTGAAAAACAAATGATAGTCCCAATGAGCACAAACCAGATGGGATGGCGTATCGCTGAAGAATGCTTTGGTAGCCATGCTGGTTAAGTGTGCTTTGAATTCTAAATAAATCACAGACAGTGTCACCAGCAAAGCATCCCCACACCATCACACCTCCTCCTCCATACTTCACAGTGGGAACTACACATGCAAAGATCATCCGTTCACCTACTCTGCATCTCACAAAGACACGGAGGTTTGAACCACAAATCTCACCTTTGGAATCATCAAAACAAAGGACAGTTTTCCACCGGTCTAATGTCAATTACTTGTGTTTCTTCTTCTTATTGGTGTCATTTAGTGGTTGTTTCTTTGCATCAATTCGACCATGAAGGCCTGATTCACGCAGAGTCCTCTGAACAGTTGATGTTGAGATGTGTCTGTGACTTGAACTCTGTGAAATATTTATTTGGGCTGCAATTTCTGAGGCTGTTAAATCAGTTCTGTTATACTCATAGACATTATTTTAACAATTTTGGAAACCTTAGAGTGTTTTTTAAAATCAAAATCCACTAATTATATGCATATCCTATCTTCTGGGCCTGAGTAGAAGGCAGTTTAATTTGCGCATGCTTTTCATCCAAAATTCCAAATGCTGCCCCCTACCCAAGAGAAGTTTAAAACATTTTGCTTCTCTGTAAATAAATAAATACGGAGGGGTGTGTACATGTATATCTCTCCTCCTGTGAGGTATATCCACATTATTCACAGGCAATGTCTTTTGTAGAATGTTGAATCCCAGTGGGTTAGGTTAATTCCACATGGACACACGATCCTCACAGTCTATTTGTTCAATGCCAGGATTGTGTTCCCTCTCAAGTCTCTCCATCATTTAAAGCTGCTTCATTGTCCATGAAACAATATCTACCTCTACTCTCGAGATTGCCTGTTTCCTACCTCTCTACCCTCCCCCTTTTCACCCCCTCCCCCTTTCCCCCTCCCCTCTCCCTCTCTCACTCTCTCTGTCTTTCTGTCTCTCAATACTCTGTTGGATATGTATGGAATGTTATGCTAAACCTAGCAGGTCGGATGGTAACACACTCTGAGTTACAAAATAGGTGTTCACTAGACTATGAGATGGAATCAGATAAAGTGGCTACCCTGCAATTACTGTGTGATAATTGTCCACGTTGAATCATACATGTATTACTGGTCCCGGGGGACTGGTGTTTAAAGACTGTCAAATGCTCTCTACTTTGAGGGATTTAATAATTGAAGCCTTCGTTTTTGAGAAAAGTTGAAGCCTGCATCATGTTGTGCCCTTTAGACTTGTACATCTGGCATACTGTCGTAAAAAAATAAACTAATTTTGTCATTTAGTTTTGAAACTATTATCTATTATCTTATCTGAAATTGATCAGTGCAAAACCAGATCGGGTCAACTGATGTGCAGTAGCGGTGCTTGGGTAAAATCACCAGGGAAGCCAAGTCCCCTCTCCTCCAGAAAGCCATATTACAGCCTACAGTACCTGTCAAAAGTTTGGACACACCTACTCATTCAAGGGTTTTTCTTTACTTTTACTATTTTCTACATTGTAGAATAATAGTGAAGACATCAAAACTATGAAATAACACATGGAATCATGTAGGAACCAAAAATGTGTAAAACAAATCATATTTTAGATTTTAGATTCTTCAAATCAGCCACCCTTTGCCTTGATGACAGCTTTGCACTCTTGGCATTTTCTCAACCAGCTTCACCTGGAATCCTTTTCCAACAGTCTTGAAGGAGTTTCCACATATGCTGAGCAGTTGTTGGCTGCTTTTTCCTTCACTCTGTGGTCCAACTCATCCCAAACCATCTCAATTGTGTTGAAAACAGGTGATTGTGGAGACCAGCTCATTTGATGCAGCACTCTATCACTCTCTTTCTTGGTCTTATAGCCCTAACACAGCCTGGAGGTGTGTTAGGTCATTGTCCTGTTGAAAAACAAATGATAGTCCCAATGAGCACAAACCAGATGGGAGGGCGTATCGCTGAAGAATGCTTTGGTAGCCATGCTGGTTAAGTGTGCTTTGAATTCTAAATAAATCACAGACAGTGTCACCAGCAAAGCATCCCCACACCATCACACCTCCTCCTCCATGCTTCACAGTGGGAACTACACATGCAAAGATCATCCGTTCACCTACTCTGCATCTCACAAAGACAGGCGGTTTGAACCAAAAATCTCAAATTTGGAATCATCAAAACAAAGGACAGTTTTCCACCGGTCTAATGTCAATTACTTGTGTTTCTTCTTCTTATTGGTGTCATTTAGTGGTTGTTTCTTTGCATCAATTCGACCATGAAGGCCTGATTCATGCAGAGTCCTCTGAACAGTTGATGTTGAGATGTGTCTGTGACTTGAACTCTGTGAAACATTTATTTGGGCTGCAATTTCTTAGGCTGTTAACTCCAATGAACTTATCCACTGTAGAAGAGGCAACTCTGTGTCTTCCTTTTCTTTGGCTGTCCTCATGAGAGCCAGTTTCATCATAGCGCTTGATGGTTTTTGCGACTGCTCTTGAAGAAACTTCCAAAGTTCTTGAAATTTTCCCGATTGACTAACCTTCATGTCTTAAAGTAATGCTGGACTGTCTTTTCTCTTTGCTTATTTGAATTGTTTTTGCCATAATATGTACTTGGTATTTTACCAAATAGGGCTATCTTCCGTATTTCACCCCTACCTTGTCACAACACAACTGATTGTCTCAAACGCATTAAGAAGGAAAGAAATTCCTTACAAATAAACTTTTAACAAGGCACACCTGTTAATTGAAGTTCATTCCAGGTGACTAGCTCATGAAGCTGGTTGAGAGAATGCCAAGAGTATGCAAAGCTGTCATGAAGGCAAAGGGTGTCTACTTTGAAGAATCTTAAATATAAAGTATATTTTGATTTGTTTAAGATTGTTGTTTCATCACAAATTAGTTTCATCACAAAACCGGAGAACAGCATCTGTCCGGTGAAGTCCACAAAACATATTGCATGTAACAAACAATTACTTGACCTACAGCATGGTCAAACAAGTGAATGTGTCCGACCTTATCGGACTACTAAACAACTATTGATTTAGAACCACGGAGAGTTACCGAAAGTTACAAAGAAAACAGGAGCTGCCTCCACTATTCCAGCACCATTTCAACATCATCTAATCACCTATGCTTAGTCTAATACTGTGATAACTCAAATATACAAAAACTATTTTGTCTAATCATTGTAAGCTAAATATGATGTGGCTGTCCATGGCATTGATTTATGTGTGTTTGTGTGTATGGTTTGTGTGTGAAGTAGATAAAACATGTTGACTCCCCCTACTTGTAGAGAAACGACAACATCCATGAATACACGTTACTTCTGATGTGAAAGTGTAGAGGTAATGAAGACTTGATGTGCGTACAGAAAGAAAAACTATCCCCTTGATAAATAGCTCAGTCATTTTGACCAGATCTCCAAAGTAGTGCACTACAGTATGTACTGTAAGCTGCCATTTGGAATGCAGCCTTGATGTGCTTTACATCGTACCCTCTCTGAAATTAACACAAAACTCATTTCCTGTCATCATCACTTCATTATTCCAATGGTATTAGTCTCATAGAGACTACAATCTAATTAAGCAAAGAGAAAATGTAATGAAATTCAATTCGACAATCCGACCAGCAACAACCAGCTAGAGCTCAGTCTAATGATCCATCTCCTTTCCAATAAACCAACGCGGGGAATCAGGGATTAGAGAGGACCATGTACAGCCTCCTCATTGCATCAGACACCTCTTAATTCTCCACTGACACCGACCAGCCATCTCTGGGTTATTAGTCAGATCTCTTTTAATCAGATCTAACTATTCCACAGTGGTCATTACATTGTAGAGCAGCAGCAGCACAGGGCTCTATCTGTCCTCCACTATGAACCCACAAAGATCTAAATAATGTTTGTGAGTGTCTGTGTCTGTGTCTGTGTGTGCGTGTGCGTGTGCCTGTGCCTGTGCCTGTGCCTGTGTGTGTGTGTGTGTGTGTGTGTGTGTGTGTGTGTGTGTGTGTGTGTGTGTGTGTGTGTGTGTGTGTGTGTGTGTGTGCGTGTGTGTGTGTGTCCATACGTATGTCTGTGGAGGTCTGCACCATTGTAAAATACCTATTTATTCAAATCCTAAAGATTAATCTCCATATGCAGTATCATAGATATCAGGGAGGAATAACATCTGCAATTTACATGAGCTTCTATAGTCACAAAATCAACAATTCCATCATGCACAGTGTTCGAGCATATATTGCATAGCATGTCGATGAGTGAGTAATGACATGAACAAAGATAACGCCATAAAGGACATTATCTTCATTTAGTTGGTGGCTTGTGTTTTAGAGTTCTTTTTAGCTGCTGTATCTATTGAAGGGCTGGCCACCAGGCCAAACTGAGCAATCGGGGGAGAAGGGCCTTGGTCAGGGAGGTGACTAAGAACCCGATGGTCTCTCTGAAAGAGCTCTAGAGTTCCTCTGTGGAGATGGGAGAACCTTCCAAAAAGGACAACAATGCCTGCAGCACTCCACCAATCAGGCCTTTATGGTAGAGTGCCCAGACGGAAGCCACTCCTCAGAAAAAGGCACATGACAGCCCGCTTGGAGTTTGGCAAAAGGCACCTCAAGACTCTCAGACCATGAGAAACAAGATTCTCTGGTCTGACGAAACCAAGATTGAATTCTTTGGCCTGAATGCCAAGCGTCACATCTGGAGGAAACCCGGCACCAACCCTACAGTGAAGCATGGTGGTGGCAACATTGCTGTGGGGACTGGGAGACTACTCAGGGTCGAGGCAAAGATGAACGGAGCAATGTACAGATTCCTTGATGAAAACCTGCTCCAGAGCGCTCAGGACCTCAGACGAAGATTCAACCTTCCAACATGACAATGACCCTAAGCCCACAGCCAAGACAATGCAGGAGTGGCTTCAGGACAAGTCTCTGAATGTCCTTGAGTGGACCAGCCAGAGCCTGGGCTTGAACCCAATCAAACATCTCTGAAGAGACCTGAAAATAGCTGTGCAGCAACGCTCCCCATCCAACATGGCAGAGCTTGAGAGGATCTGCAGAGAAGAATGAGAGAAACTCCCCAAATACAGGCGTGCCAAGCTTGTAGCGACATACCCAAGACGACTCGAGGCTGTAATCGCTGTCAAAGGTGCTTCAACAAAGTACCGAGTAAAGGGTCTGAATACTTATGTAAAAAACAGTTTTTGCTTTGTCAATATGGGGTACACAGAGACACAGACAAAGCTCTCCTTCACCCTCCATTTGGCAAATCTGACCAAATTATATTCTGCTGATTCCTGCTTACAAGCAAATATTATAGCAGGAAGCACCAGTGACTCGGTCAATTAAAACGTTTTCAGATGAAGCAGTTACTAAGCTACAGGACTGTTTTGCTATCACAGACTGGAATATGTTTTGGGATTCTTCCGATGACATTGAGGAGTACACCACATCAGTCATTGGCTTCATCAATGCATCGATGACGTTGTCCACACAGTGACCGTACGTACATATCCCAACCAGAAGCCATAAAACTCCTGAACATCTAATGAAATGGCTACCCAGACTATTTGCATTGCCCCCTCTTTGGGTGCGTCCCTTTTATGCCGCTGCTACTCTCTGTTATTATCTATTCATAGTCACTAATAACTCTACCTACATGTACATATTACCTCAATAACCTCGACTAACCGGTGCCCCCGCACATTGACTCTGTACCGGTACCCCCTTTTTATAGTCTCGCTATTGTTATTTTACTGCTGTTGTTTATTTACTTGTTTCTTTTATTTCTTATTCATATTTTTTAAAACTGCTTTGTTGGTTAGGGACCTGTAAGTAAGCATTTCACTGTAAGGTCTACACCTGTTGTTTTTGGTGCATGTGACTAATACAATTTGATTTAATTTGATTTATTGTGTATAGATTGATGACGGGAAAAACAATTTAATCACGTTTAGAATAAGGCTGTAACCTAACAAAATGTGGAGAAAGTCAAGGGGTCTTAATACTATCTGAAATCACTGTAGGCCTGACCTGCACATACTGATGCTGAGTTGTGTGTCGATTTTTACTTCTTAGTATGGACTTTCAACTCTAGGATACCGTTGCAGTCAGGGCACCATTCATGGTCATTGTTACACACCCAGTCAGTTAGCCATTTGTTTTGGAGCCCACTACCTAGACATCAACCACTTCTATCTATCTATTCCCCATTGCTTTAATGCACAAGGTTCAGCTGTCACTGGCAGCGTGTGTGTGTGTGTTTGTGCTTGCGTGCAGTCTGTGTATGCAGTGTGTTCTATCACGGCCATACGTAGACCAGGCATCCTGCTGTTAGACGTATAGTAACTAATGATCCCTTGGTAGCATCCCAAATGGCACCCTATTCCCTATGTAGTGCTCCATAGGGCTCCCGTTCAAAAGTAGTGCACTATGTAGGGAATGGGATGCCATTTGGGACACAAATCTTGCGCCTAGAGGCACTTACTTTACAAAGCAATTCCCCACCACTATGGCAACCCTTCATTTAGAGATCTCCACCAGAGCAGCAGATCTTTTTATACTCTTTTGTTTTGTCAGAGAAACATGTTTTCACCACAATGTGCCTGCATGTCATGTTTGGGTGCAATGGAGAGTCCTACTGCTCTCATGGCAGGCTGTTTTAAAATAGGCCAAAGGCAAAACAAGAGATCAACCAAGCAATGAGTTATATTTGAGCCTGCAGGGCCAGTGTTAAATAAATATGCATGTTGTCTTGACTTTATAGTATGCGTGTTTGTTTGTTGGATTGTTTGTTTGTGCTTTGCCTCAGGCTACTGTCGTACATGCCAACATCCTCTCTCTGTACACAGCGACAAGGAGAGGGACAGATCTGGACATACAAACTGTGTAGACGGGTTGGTTGTTTAGCAACAAAACCGGCGCATATGCGCAACTATGGTGCAAAACAGACACAGTTGGCCTGGATTGTTGACAACATCTAAACTATTATTTGTCTCCAAATGTTTATTGAAAACATAAATACATTTTCACAATGAGCACTTGTAGACTCGCAAATACATTGTTACAGTTGTTGGTTAGCTAGCTAGCAAATCTGAGCCATAGTAGTATAAACATGACATGAGACAAAACACCTCAAATCAAGAAATGGTATCAATAACAAGACACAACGAGCTGAAGCGAGCCACCTACAATTCCCCACATGGTAACTTCTTGTCATTGTTTCCATCTGTCTGGCCATCTGCCTCATCAATGTGTGCTCATCATTTTTGGTGAAGTTGTATACCTTAATTTCCTGATATATGTTTCTGTGCATCTGTCCAGGATTGTAAAAGTTTATGAAATGTTTTATGAACGATTTACATTGCATGAGTGCATAGTTACAGTACACTACATAAAGTAGCGTGCCACTGTTAGCCTGCATCCCTAACAGCACCCTGTTGCCTATATACAGTTCATTCGGAAAGTGTTCAGACATTTTGATATGTTACAGCCTTATTCTAAAACCCCATAATGACAATGCAAAAACTGTTTTTTAATTTAATTTAAAATTTTGCTAATTTATCACAAATAAAAAACTTAAATATCACATTTACATAAGTATTCAGAACCTTTACTCAGTACTTTGTTGAAGCACCTTTGGCAGAGATTACAACCTCAAGTCTACTTGGGTATGACGCTACAAGCTTGGCACACCTGTACTTGGGGAGTTTCTCCCATTCTTCTCTGCAGATCATCTCAAGCTCTGTCAGGTTGGATGAGGAGCATCGCTGCACAGCTATTTTGGGTCTCTCCAGAGATGTTTGATCAGGTTCAAGTCCAGATTGTTTCTAGGTCACTCAAGGACATTCCTTCGCCCCAATCTGAGGTCCTGAGCGCTCTGGAGCAGGTTTTCATCAAGGATCTCTCTGTACCTTGCTCCGTTCATCTTTCCCTCAACCCTGACTAGTCTCCCAGTCCCTGCCGCTGAAAAACATCCCCACATCATGATGCTGCCACCTCCATTCCTCACTGTAGGGATGGTGCCAGATTTTCTCCAGTCATAATGCTTGGCATTCATGCCAAAGAGTTCAATCTTGGTTTCATCAGACCAGAGAATCTTGTTTCTCATGATCTTAGAGTCCTTTAGGTGTCTTTTGGCAAACTCCAAAAGACGGAGGCCACTGTGTTCTTGGGGACCTTCAATGCTGCACAAATTCTTTTGGTACCCTTTCTTCAGATATGTGCCTCGACAAATCCTGTCTAGGAGCTCTACGGACAATTCCTTCAACCTCATGGCTTGGTCTTTGCTCTGACATGCACTGTCAACTGTGAAACCTTATATAGACAGGTGTGTGTCTTTTCAAATCATGCCCAATCAATTGAATTTACCACAGGTGGACTCAAGTTATAATCAAGTTATAGAAACATCTCAAGGGTGATCACTGGAAACAGGATGCACCTGAGCTCTATTTCGATTCTCATAGCAAAGGGTTTGAATACTAATGTAAATAAGGTATTTCATTTAGTCAGTTTTAGAATAAGGCTGTAATGTAACAAAATGTGGAAAAGGGGAAGGGGTCTGAATACTTTCGGGAATGCACTTTAATGCACTACTTTCTACCCAGGTCCATAGGTACAGTGCCTTGCGAAAGTAATCGGCCCCCTTGAACTTTGCGACCTTTTGCCACATTTCAGGCTTCAAACATAAAGATATAAAACTGTATTTTTTTGTGAAGAATCAACAACAAGTGGGACACAATCATGAAGTGGAACGACATTTATTGGATATTTCAAACTTTTTTAACAAATCAAAAACTGAAAAATTGGGCGTGCAAAATTATTCAGCCCCTTTACTTTCAGTGCGGCAAACTCTCTCCAGAAGTTCAGTGAGGATCTCTGAATGATCCAATGTTGACCTAAATGACTAATGATGATAAATACAATCCACCTGTGTGTAATCAAGTCTCCGTATAAATGCACCTGCACTGTGATAGTCTCAGAGGTCCGTTAAAAGCGCAGAGAGCATCATGAAGAACAAGGAACACACCAGGCAGGTCCGAGATACTGTTGTGAAGAAGTTTAAAGCCGGATTTGGATACAAAAAGATTTCCCAAGCTTTAAACATCCCAAGGAGCACTGTGCAAGCGATAATATTGAAATGGAAGGAGTATCAGACCACTGCAAATCTACCAAGACCTGGCTGTCCCTCTAAACGTTCAGCTCATACAAGGAGAAGACTGATCAGAGATGCAGCCAAGAGGCCCATGATCACTCTGGATGAACTGCAGAGATCTACAGCTGAGGTGGGAGACTCTGTCCATAGGACAACAATCAGTCGTATATTGCACAAATCTGGCCTTTATGGAAGAGTGGCAAGAAGAAAGCCATTTCTTAAAGATATCCATAAAAGTGTCGTTTAAAGTTTGCCACAAGCCACCTGGGAGACACACCAAACATGTGGAAGAAGGTGCTCTGGTCAGATGAAACCAAAGTTGAACTTTTTGGCAACAATGCAAAACGTTATGTTTGGCGTAAAAGCAACACAGCTCATCACCCTGAACACACCATCCCCACTGTCAAACATGGTGGTGGCAGCATCATGGTTTGGGCCTGCTTTTCTTCAGCAGGGACAGGGAAGATGGTTCAAATTGATGGGGAAGATGGATGGAGCCAAATACAGGACCACTCTGGAAGAAAACCTGATGGAGTCTGCAAAAGACCTGAGACTGGGACGGAGATTTGTCTTCCAACAAGACAATGATCCAAAACATAAAGCAAAATCTACAATGGAATGGTTAAAAAATAAACATATCCAGGTGTTAGAATGGCCAAGTCAAAGTCCAGACCTGAATCCAATCGAGAATCTGTGGAAAGAACTGAAAACTGCTGTTCACAAATGCTCTCCATCCAACCTCACTGAGCTCGAGCTGTTTTGCAAGGAGGAATGGGAAAACATTTCAGTCTCTCGATGTGCAAAACTGATAGAGACATACCCCAAGCAACTTACAGGTGTAATCGCAGCAAAAGTTTGAAATATCCAATAAATGTCGTTCCACTTCATGATTGTGTCCCACTTGTTGTTGATTCTTCACAAAATAATACAGTTTTATATCTTTATGTTTGAAGCCTGAAATGTGGCAAAAGGTCGCAAAGTTCAAGGGGGCCGAATACTTTCGCAAGGCACTGTATGTAGGGAATAAGGTGCCATTTTGGGAAGCACCCTTAGATCATTCTACAACATTGACATTCTCTCCTGGAGCAGGATATAACACAAAACTCATACGTACAAACAGTTTGGGCTACACACTGATACGCCAAGACTGTCACGAACAGGTACATGTCGAATGTTTTGCTCTAGGATGCCCACAGGCCTAAGAAGACTCGTCTGAAGGTCCCACTGTACCAGTTGAAAAAATGAACGTATATGGATGTATATATGGACACTGTACATGTATATATGGATACCTACACACATTGCACACATTATGTTGATGTTATTTTTAAAACATGCACATTATGGACAACTACATTTTGTCACTACTTTTCAAATGATTAGTCAATTTGAGTTGTGTCTGTGACCTAGAAGACGTCTGTAACAGTAAGGAGGAACTTGGGTATACACTGGGATTGATGAGGTGGGCCTCAGAGAAAGTATAAATGTCTCTGACAGTACAAATGCTGTGGTTATAAATATATGTGGAGAAAGGTTGGATGGATCTGTGTGTGTCTCCCAAATGGCACCCTTTTGACTTTGGGCCCTGGTCCAAAGGAGTGCAGTAAATAGGGAATAGGAGGCCATTTGGGATGCATCCTCTCTGTCCGTGGTGTGGTGGAATCAGTCCAGTATAATTTATTTACTGAGAGAGTTAGAGGTCTAGTCCTCTCTGTTATTTCATTTCACCTTCCTTTATTTACTGTATACATCTCATTGAGACATAATTTATGTTACAAGAGTTGTTATTCCTGTTATTCTGTTGGTATCCATTCCACACAGTCCTTAAAGACGATTTCTCTGAGGGGGAGGAGAGGTGGAGCATAGGGCAGGGGAAAGGGAGCTGAGGGAGAGATGAGGCAGGGGGAAACAGAGGGGAACCAGAAAGTGGAGGAGAGGGGGAGTGTTATGAGAAATGAGGGGGAGTAACCAGAACAGGTTCTGCTTCAGCCGTCCCTTAGGAGAAGAGGCAAGCACCAGCTCTAATGCTCTGCTTTGTCCGACACGCTGGCTTTTCCTGTGAGGTCTAACTTTCCTCAGCCACACGGAACAATACACAACAGTGAGACATAATGTATACCCACCTAAATGCATGAAATGCATATAGCCATGCTTTCTTTTCAAACAAAGCAGTGTCAAAATTAAATACATAAGGATAGTCACATATAGTATCAGCAAGTGAAATACAACTAATATGTAAGATATGGTTTATATATAACAACTGTGGTGGCAGGGTAGCCTAGTGGTTAGAGTGTTGGACTATTAACTGGAAGGTTGCAAGTTCAAATCCCTGAGCTGACAAGGTACAAATCTGTCATTCTGCCCCTGAACAGGCAGTTAACCCACTGTTCCTAGGCTGTCATTGAAAATAAGATTTTGTTTTTAACTGACTTGCCTAGTTAAATAAAGGTGAAAAGAAAAAAAATATGTAACTATTTTTGACATATTCCATGTTGTCCCATTCCTGGATAGGCTGGATCAAAAAAACAAACACAGGAATTTAAAATGGCAGTCAGACTTTGGCTTTAGTAGAGGGTGACATGCCAATGTGTTTTTGTCAGCAGGGAATATAATTTGTCCACAAAGGATGAACAGCAAGATTCATTTGACACGTGGTTCTACAGACTGCTGTTGATACATGTCATCTATTATATCCCCTTTAACTGTCCCCATATTGTCCACTGCTGACAAATGGGAGGGAAATGAACACTTAGCTTCGCAACGAGATGGATGGCAAACATTCCCACTTTACTAGTTGCTGCTATTATTCTATGCATCACAATCTCTACCCAGACACATTTGGTTTCTCTCTCTGTTTTATTAAGAACATTTGTTAACTCTTTCATATATTGTAGAATAGCTAGAGAATGGAATTAGTGCAATTTATAAACTGAGGTCCGGCTGGCCTTTTTGTATGCAAACTGAGACAGACAACTTGACAGACTGTGCGAGCGTGTTGTGTTGTCTGCTGCGGCAGCATTACTGTGCCCTGCCCTGCCTGGGTAAGGAGATGTACCACATCCATCTTGCCTTAGTACCAACCTGGCATCATCCACTCATCCTCATTCCCTTATAAAGTGCCCTGTCATGCCTTTATGAAGGACAAACCTTAGCTTGACTGTACTTTTCTCTGAGTTGGAGTCCCAAATGGCACCCTATTCCCTTTACAGTGCACTACTTTTGACCATGGCACATAGGGGTCTGGTAAAAAGTATTGCACTATTTAGGGAAACGGGTGCCATTTGGGATGGACATGGGCCTCTACTATACATATGCCTGCTCGACAACAGCAGCCGCCACCTTCACAATGCAAGATTGACAGGACTTGTCAATGACGGGGAGGTGAGGGATCTAATGATGACTGATCAGCTTTTAGAGAGAAGAGCTGCTGCTGCAGTGTGAAAGGAACATTCTGAATGAGCTGACATTTTATACCTGTGAAATTCAAACACTTTTGCAATCATTTGGGGATGAGTCATAGAAGCTAAATGACAAGCAGAAATCCACGCTTGCGTGTCATGTGTAGCCAACTTGATACAGAAATACCTTGAGAACATTCTAATAGTACCATTCTAATTGACAGATTGACCGTACAGATTTGTTAACTAATCGTTACATATTCCCCATCAAGATTACTCTCATTCAATAACCTGCCGGCGGCAGTCGGGTTATGATGACAGATATGGAAATTTGGACATCATAATCCCGATCAGGTTGTGTTCTGTCGGCTCCTCCGTTTATCATGTGCATGAGGCTCTGCGACCTCCCGGTAATTGCCTTCTGCCAATCTATTAATTCTCGTAAGACATACCGACAAATCCCCAGGTCCCTGTTGTTTTCATCAATGACCTTGGCAGAGTTTAGAAGCCTCTCTCTCTATTTTTATTTCACTCTCTGTTCTGTTTTGTTCTGCCCCACTCTGCCTGCTCTACTGCAGATGGATGAGGGAAGAAGAGGAATTAAGATTCTGGTTGCATTTTTGTGGCATTTCTTTTGCATTTTTGAGAGACCCATGAATAAAAGACTCTGCATCAAACAATGCAGTGGAACTGCAATATGTATAACAAAAGAAGGGAGGCTATTTCAGGTTGGGAACACTGACCTTAGAGGCTGTCAGTCCTTCAACATATGAGATGAAGGGAAGAGAAGGAGGAGCATTGGAACAAAGAGTACTTCAAAGTAGACTAATTACAGTAAATTACTGATAACACTCAAATCCTCCCGTTTAGTCGTTACGGATGATGGCTTACTAAGCCAGTGGAATGGACCATAATTATTATATTGTAAGAGATTTCACACAGAGACCATTTTTACCACATTAATAAGATTTGTACTGTACAGTAGGTCAGTAATGTTGGAAATAAGGAAACGTGTTAATATGGAGTACTAAAAATGCATTGACATGCAAATGACCAAACGTTCCCTAACATATACAGTGGGGCAAAAAAGTATTGAGTCAGCCACCAATTGTGCAAGTTCTCCCACTTAAAAAGATGAGAGAGGCCTGTAATTTTCATCATAGGTACACTTCAACTATAACAGACAAAATGAGAGAAAAAATCCAGAAAATCAAATTTTTATGATTTTTAATGAATTTATTTGCAAAATATGGTGGAAAATAAGTATTTGGTCACCTACAAACAAGCAAGATTTCTGGCTCTCACAGACCTGTAACTTTGTCTTTAAGAGGCTCCTCTGTCCTCCACTCGTTACCTATATTAATGGCACCTGTTTGAACTTGTTATCAGTATAAAAGACACCTGTCCACAACCTCAAACAGTCACACTCCAAACTCCACTATGGCCAAGACCAAAGAGCTGTCAAAGGACACCAGAAACAAAATTGTAGACCTGCACCTGGCTGGGAAGACTGAATCTGCAATAGGTAAGCAGCTTTGTTTGAAGAAATCAATTGTGGGAGCAATTATTAGGAAATGGAAGACATACAAGACCTCTGATAATCTCCCTCGATCTGGTAATCCACGCAAGATCTCACCCCGTGGGGTCAAAACGATCACAAGAACAGTGAGCAAAAATCCCAGAACCACACGGGGAGACCTAGTGAATGACCTGCAGAGAGCTGGGACCAAAGTAACAAAGCCTACCATCAGTAACACACTACGCCGCCAGGGACTCAAATCCTGCAGTGCCAGACGTGTCCCCCTGCTTAAGCCAGTACATGTCCAGGCCCGTCTGAAGTTTGCTAGAGAGCCTTTGGATGATCCAGAAGAAGATTAGAAGAATGTCATATGGTCAGATAAAACCAAAATATAACTTTTTGGTAAAAACTCAACTCGTTGTGTTTGGAGGACAAAGAATGCTGAGTTGCATCCAAAGAACACCATACCTACTGTGAAGCATGGGGGTGGAAACATCATGCTGTTTTTCTGCAAAGGGACCAGGATGACTGATCCGTGTAAAGGAAAGAATGAATGGGGCCATGTATCGTGAGATTTTGAGTGAAAACCTCCTTCCATCAGCAAGGGCATTGAAGATGAAACGTGGCTGGGTCTTTCAGCATGACAATGATCCCAAACACACCGCCCGGGCAACGAAGGAGTGGCTTCGTAAGAAGCATTTCAAGGTCCTGGAGTGGCCTAGCCAGTCTCCAGATCTCAACCCCATAGAAAATCTTTGGAGGGAGTTGAAAGTCCGTGTTGCCCAGCAACAGCCCCAAAACATCACTGCTCTAGAGGAGATCTGCATGGAGGAATGGGCCAAAATAACAGCAACAGTGTGTGAAAACCTTGTGAAGACTTACAGAAAACGTTTGACCTCTGTCATTGCCAACAAAGGGTATATAACAAAGTATTGAGATAAACTTTTGTTATTGACCAAATACTTATTTTCCAACATAATTTGTAAATAAATTCATTAAAAACAATGTGATTTTTATTTTTTTTTCTCTCATTTTGTCTGTCATAGTTTAAGTGTACCTATGATGAAAATTACAGGCCTCTCTCATATTTTTGTTTAAGTAGGAGAACTTGCACAATTGGTGGCTGACTAAATACTTTTTTGCCCCACTGTAATTACACTAACAATATCTTATTCACCCACAAGACAAGAAGGTAAGAACACAGAAAAATAACAATTCCCTAACTGTGTTGTTTCATTGGTCCATCTTGCTACTCCAACTGTGGGCTTATGACAGTAAGAGAAGGGAGAGGTGAGTGAGTGAGTGAGTGAGAGAGAGAGAGAGAGAGAGAGAGAGAGAGAGAGAGAGAGAGAGAGAGAGAGATTGAAGAGAGAGGGAGACATGAAGAAATGAAGAGAGAGAACTATTGAAGAGGGGGAGAGAGAGAGATTGAAGAGGGAGAGAATCTCATGTTTCTCTATTACGCTCAGAGGAGGACAGTCATTTAGTCATCTGTGACTCAATTACAACAGGAAAACAATGGAACAGGGAATCTGTCTGTCTGACTAGAATCAGCATAGCGATCATATTTGCTGCTTTGTTAAATTGAATTATAGACAGGGATGAGAGCAGGTAAAAGACTGGGTAAGAGGCTCCTTGTATTGTTGAGACTAATTGTGTCTTTGATTGTCACAAAGCCAGGGGCTGCTTGCCAAATGGCACCCTATTGCTTATATAGTGCACTTATGGGCCCTGGTAAAAAGTAGTGCACTGTATAGGAAATAGTGTGTAATTTGGGATGCCGGCAGAGTTCAATAGGAGAGCTGCTATAATCAGAGAGCTGTGTTCTCTGAGCTGCTCTTCAGCCCATAACCTTTCTGCACCACTGACTCATTTTACTCACTTCTCTCTATAACACAGGTCTTTGTCCCAAATGGCACTCTATTTCCTATATAGCGCACTACTTTTGACCAGGACCCATAGGGCTTTTGTCAAAAGTAGTGCATTACATAGGGAATAGGGAGCCATTTTGGGATGCAACGGACTGAGGTTAGCTGCATGGCAGAACCGACACTACGGATGGTCATGGAATATAGTAATTGTAGACAAAGGAATCTACATATTTGGCATATGATATGACTTTCATTTGTTATATGTCATATACTGTACCGCATGACATTATCAGTTCAACATATGAACAGCAACACTATTGGACTTAGATCAACTTATCCAACTTAAACCATCTCAACACAACTTCACACCACACCATCACTACCAAAACAGGGCCATAATTTGTCATCAACATACAATAGCAGTATGAGCCCAGGTCAAAATGTGTGCATTATATAGGGAATAGGGTGCCATTTGGAATGCACAAAGAGAAAACAGCTTATCAGAGTCAGAATCACTTTTATTGTCCTACAAGAGGAAAATCTTGGCACAGCTCACAAATTAATACATAAAACAAATGTGAAAACAAAGAAGAAACAAACAGCCAGACATGAATAGTACCCTGCCCATGGGATATATTACATGGAATTGTTCACTATGGTGATAGCCCTCGGGATGAAACATTGTCTGGTATCTCCTACCTAATGGGAGTAGTTCAAAGCAAAGGTGAAGTGGGTGGTCTGGGCTGGAGATTATATGGCGTGGCTCATTCAGAAGAGAGAGTTGAGTAGCGGGGAATCCAATCAGTTTAAATGCCATTTGTGTGATCTTTAAGAGTTTGTTGTGTTGTGAGCGTATGAGTGTGGATGATGCTCCGATACAGTAGCAGAATGAGTTTGGGTTTAACGGACAGGTTGCGCATACGTCTGATAACAGACAGACGCTGCTGTGATTTCTTAGTTATTTGAGTGGTATGTTGTTCAAAGGTGAGCTTGAGGTCTGTTATTCCGAGATATTTGAATGAAGGAACCATTTCAACGGCCTCTCATTTAACTTCTCTAGGGTAGGGGGCAGCATTTGGAATTTTGGATGAAAAGCATGCCCTAATTAACCTGCCTTCTACTCAGGCCCAGAAGATATGATATTCATATAATTCGTAGATTTGGATAGAAACCACTCTATAGTTTCCAAAACTGTTAAAATAATGTCTGTGAGTATAACAAAACTGATTTGGCAGGTGAAAACCTGAGAAAAATGCATTCAGGAAGTAGCAATTTTTTGTTTGTTTGTAGTTTTCTATTCAATGCTATTACAGTATCCATTGACTTAGGACTCAAATTGCAGTTCCTATGCCTTCCACTAGATGTCAACAGTCGTTAGAAATTGTTTCAGGCTTGTATTCTGAAAAATGAGGGAGTAAGAGCAGTCTGAATGAGTGGACCCTGCCGTATCACAGAGCTTTTTCATACGAAGACCAGAGAGAGTTCTTGGTTACCTTTTATATTGACAACGTTATTGTCCAGTTGAAATATTGTCGACTATTTAGGCTAAAAACAACCTGGATTACTGAAGAAAACGCGCAAACAAAAAGGTTTTCGGGTATAAAGAGAGACTTTATCTGAGTGCAAACATATGAAGATCATCAAAGGTAAGTGATTCATTTTATCTCTATTTCTGACTTTGGTAACTCTTCTACTTGGCTGGTTACTGTTTGTAATGATTTGTCTGCTGGGCTATGTTCTCAAATAATTGTAAGGTATGCTTTCGCCGTAAAGCATTTTTTAAATCTGACACCGTGGTTGGATTGACATGAAGTTAATCTTTAAACCTATGTAAAATAGTAGTATCTTTTCTGAATTTTTATAATGAGTATTTCTGTATTTGAATTTGGCGCTCTGCAATCTCACTGGATGTTGGACAGGTGGGACACTAGCGTCCCAATACCCTAGAGAGGTTAATGAGGATAGGGCCATCGCAGGTGTTTTTTTGCGGGAGTCAATTGTAATTTATATTGTTTTGGAGACGTTCAGATCCAGGTAGTTATTGCGACAGTATTCACTGAATTGGGTACCAGATGCTTGATATAGCTGGATGGAGGGTGGGGGTTGTTCAGGAGGGACAGGATGGCTGTGTCACCAGAGTACTTGAAAAGGAGTGTACTGCTTTGGCAGTCATTGGTATACAGGGTGTGAAGGAACGGACTAAGGACGCAACCCTGTGGCGCGCCTGTGTTGGATATGCACACAGAGGACAGGGTGTTATCTATCCTCACGGCCTGCGTTCTGCGACTTAAAAAGTTGTGGATCCAGTGGATGATGGAGGGAGATACATCCAGGTTATTGAGCTTCTGGATCATAGTGTGCCATTGGATGGTGTTGAAGACAGAGCTGAGATCCACAAAAAGGATGCATGCTTAATTCCCAGTTCCCTCTACCACGTCATCCGTTCCTCTCCATGCTTTGTAAGCAAACTGGTAGGGCTCAAGGTAGGACTGAACGGTGGGCAGTAGGATGTAGGATGTTAATCCTAAGGCTGGCGGAACCCCTCGACAACATCCGCTGACAAGGCAGAGCGCGAAATTCAAGTGCAATACACCAAATTAAAGCTTAACATCTTGTTAATCTACCCATTGTGTCTGTCACGCCCTGACCATAGAGAGCTTGTATTCTCTATGTTGGTTAGGTCGGAGTGTGATTTAAGGGTGGGTTATCTAGGTGAATTATATTTCTTAGTTGGCCTAGTATGGTTCCCAATCAGAGGCAGCTGTTTATCGTTGTCTCTGATTGGGGATCATATTTAGGGAGCCGTTTTCCCATTGTACTTTGTGGGATCTTGTCTATGTATAGTTGGTCGTTTTGTTCTTTTGTTCTTTAAAGTTTTCTATTAAAAAAATTAAGGATGGAAACATACCACACTGCATCTTGGTCCACTCCTTATAACGATCGTGACAGTGTCTGATTTCAAAAAAGCTTTACAGCGAAAGCACACCATATGATTATGTTAGGTTAGAGCCTAGTCACACAAAAGCATACAGCCATTTTCCAGCCAAAGAGAGGAGTCACAAAAAGCAGAAATAGAGAAAAATGTATCACTAACCTTTGATGATCTTCATCAGATGGCACTCATAGGACTTCATGTTACACAATACATGTATGTTATGTTTGATAAAGTTCATATTTATATCCAAAAATATCTGTTTACATTGGCTCATTATGTTCAGTAATGTTGTGTCTCGAAAACATCCAGCGAATTTGCAGAGAGCCACATCAATTTACAGAATACCCATCATAAACTTTAATAAAAGATACAAGTGTTATGCACAGAATTAAAGATATACTTCTCCTTAATGCAACCGCTGTGTCAGATTTCAAAAAAGCTTTACGGAAAAAGCACACCATGCAATAATCTGAGTACAGCACTCAGACACAAAAACAAGCCATAGAGATACCCGCCATGTTGTGGAGTCAGTAAAAGTCAGAAATAGCATTATAAATATTCACTTACCTTTGATGATCTTCATCATAATGCACTCCCAGGAATCCCAGTTCCACAATAAATGTTTGTTTTGATGGATCATTTCTATAATTTATGTCCAAATACTTCCTTTTTGTTCACGCGTTTAGTTCACAAATCCAAATTCAAGAGGCGCAGGCAAGTCCACGTGAAAGTTCAGACGAAAAGTCCAAAAAGTTACATTAAAGTTTGCAGAAACATGTCAAACGATGTATAGAATCAATCTTTAGGATGTTTTTATCATAACTCTTCAATAATATTCCAACCGAACAATTCCTTTGTCTTCAGAAATGAAAAGGAACAGAGCTCGCTCTCACGGCCACACGCATGATTTAGCTCATGGCCTTCTGCCAGACCCCTGACTCAAACAGCTATTATTCGCTCCCTCTTCACAGTAGAAGCCTGAAACAAGGTTCTAAAGACTGTTGACATCTAGTGGAAGCCTCAGGAAGTGCAATACGACTCCATTTACACTGTATTTTGGAAAGACAATGAGTTGAAAAACTACAAACCTCAGATTTCCCACTTCCTGGTTCGATTTTTCTCAGGTTTTCAACTGCCATATGAGTTCTGTTATACTCACAGACATCATTCAAACAGTTTTAGAAACTTCAGAGTGTTTTCTATCCAAATCTCTTAATAATATGCATATATTAGGCTTCTGGGCCTGAGTAGCAGGCAGTTTATTCTGGGCACGCTTTTTATCCGAACGTGAAAATGCTGCCCCCTATCCCAAACAGGTTTTAAGGACCAGTATTTCCAAGCATTTCATAATCTGTGACGTGAGAGCAGCATGTTGTTAACTTCTTGCCGCACCCATCCCATTAGTGGGATCATTTTTGTCAACATCCACTGAATCGCAGAGTGCCAAATTCAAATGAAATGACTAAAAATATTTAATTTTCATGAAATCACAAGTGCAATATAACAAAACACAGCTTAGCTTGTTGTTAACTTCTTGCGTCGAGCAATCCCGTATCCGGGAGCGTAATCATAGCCTCAAGCCCATTACCATAACGCAACGTTAACTATTCATGAAAATCGCAAATGAAATGAAAGAAATATATTCACTCACAAGCTTAGCCTTTTGTTAACAACACTGTCATCTCAGATTTTCAAAATATGCTTTTCAACCATAGCTACACAAGCATTTGTGTAAGAGTATTGTTAGCTAGCATAGCATTAAGCCTAGCATTCACCAGGCAACATTTTCACAAAAACAAGAAAAGCATTCAAATAAAATAATTTACCTTTGAAGAACTTCGGATGTTTTCAATGAGGAGACTCTCAGTTAGATAGCAAATGTTCAGTTTTTCCAAAAATATTATTTGTGTAGGAGAAATCGCTCCGTTTTGTTTGGCTAAGATAAAAACCTGAAAATTCAGTCATTACAAAGCCAAACTTTTTTCCAAATTAACTCCATAATATCGACAGAAACATGGCAACGTTGTTTAGAATCAATCCTCAAGGTGTTTTTCACATATCTATTCGATTATAAATCATTCGTGGCAGTTTGGTTTCTCCTCTGAAGCAAATCGAAAAATACACGCAGCTGGAGATTACGCAATAATTTCGACGGAGGACACCAAGCGAGCACCTGGTAAATGTAGTCTCTTATGGTCAATCTTCCAATGATATGCCTACAAATACGTCACGATGCTGCAGACACCTTGGGGAAACGACAGAAAGTGTAAGCTCATTCCTGGCGCATTCACAGCCATATAAGGAGACATTGGAACACAGCGCCTTCAAAATCTGGGGCATTTCCTGTTTGAAATTTCATCTTGGTTTCGCCTGTAGCATCAGTTCGGTGGCACTCACAGATAATATATTTGCAGTTTTGGAAACGTCAGAGTGTTTTCTTTCCAAAGCTGTCAATTATATGCATAGTCGAGCATCTTTTCGTGACAAAATATCTTGTTTAAAACGGGAACGTTTTTTTATCCAAAAATTAAAAGAGCGCCCCCTATATCGAAGAAGTTAATCCACCTGGCATGTCATATTTCAAAAAAGCTTTACAGCAAAATCTATCCAAGTGTTAATGTTAGGACATCTCCCTCAGCAGACAAAACATTACCAACAGCTAGCAGCAAAGTAGATTGGTCACGAAAGTCAGAAAAGCAATCAAATGAATCGCTTACCTTTGATGATCTTCGGACGTTTGCTCTCACGAGACTCCCAGTTACACAATAAATGTTCCTTTTGTTCCATAAAGATTCTTTGATATCCAAAATACCTCCATTTGGTTGGCGCGTTTTGTTCAGAAATCCACAGGCTCGAGTGGTCACGACGGGGCAGACGAAAATTCCAAATAGTATCCGTAAAGTTTGTAGAAATGTGTCAAATGTTTTTTTATAATCAAATCAAAATCAATCAAATCAAATCAAATGTATTTGTCACATACACATGGTTAGCAGATGTTAATGCGAGTGTAGCGAAATGCTTGTGCTTCAATCCTCTTTTTTTTACAATAAATAATCGATAATATTTCAACCGGACCGTAGCTTTTTTAATAGGAGAGAGAGAGAAAATGTCTGCTCCCAGCTGTTGCGCATGCAAAACTCTGCTGGCACCCAGCCATCCACTGACACGATGTGATTGTTCTCGCTAATTTTTCAGAATAAAAGCCTGAAACTATGTCTAAAGACTGTTCACACCATGTGGATGCCATAGAGAAAGGAATCTGGTTGATATGCCATTAAATGGAGGGAAGGCATGCAATGGAACAAGGAGATTCGTTTCTCTTAGGCACTTCCTTGTTGGATTTTCCTCAGGTTTTCGCCCTCAATATCAGTGCTGTTATACTCACAGACAATATTTTGACCAATTTGGAAACTTTAGTGTTCTCTATCCTAATCTGACAATTATATGCATATTCTAGATTCTGGGCCTGAGAAATAGGCAGTTTCATTTGGGTATGTTTTTCATCCAAACATCAAAATACTGCCCCCTACACTCAACAGGTTTTAATGGTTGAACCCAGTCGGGGGAGACGTTTTTGTAATGGGGGCGATGATAGATGTTTTCCATAGGGTGAGGAATTTGCCAGTGTATAGTGATAGATCAAACAGCTTATGGAAGATGGGGTTGAGCTCAGTAGAGCAGGTTTTTAGGACTCGACCCAGTATCCCGTCTGGCCCCGGCCCAGCTGCCTTGGACAGCTTTCCGCAGCTGCAGCGTCACCTCCTCCTCAATAAAGAGTGGGCAGGGGAGTCAGTGAATGGCATCCAGCAGGTGCTCGCAGTCCTCACTAAAATTGTGGTATTAAAATGTGAGAAGTGGGTCAAGGTCGTTGGAAAAGACAAATGGGTCATCATGGGCCAGTGGAGATAGTTTGTCAGAGTAGTCTGCCAACTTCCTGACTTTTTGAAAGGCCTGCTTAGCGTTCTTGTTGCTAGCTTGCTGCTCCACCTTGTCCTTGTACCTTAGTTTGGCTCGTTGAATAGCATGTCTGAGGGAGCTGTTCAGTTGACTTAGGGACTGCATATCCCAATGGGAGAACACAATCTTCTTCATGCATAATGTGTTTTTGATCTTGCCATTAATCCATGGTTTGTCGTTCGTAAATATCCGGGTGGTTCTCATGGGGATCACAGTGTATACAGAACTTGATATAGTCTGTTATAGTTCATCAATTTTGTTGCTGGAACCAGACATTAGTGTGTCCCAGTCCGTACAGGCGAGAGACCCCTGGAGATGGGCAGTGGTGTCATCAGTCCATCGTTGGATGTTTACTGTGATGGGCTTCAATCTTTTCAATAGCTGGGGGAATTTAGGGAAGAGATACACGTTATCATCTGCTGAGCCCAGAGGAGCCCAAGATTTTGCCGTGAAAGCAGATTCGATATTACCATAGCATAAATCCAAGGTTCTGTCGAGTCTAGTGGGGATATCAATGTATGATGGTAAGAGGGGAGAGTGCCATTCAACCTAAAGCTGTAAAAGTCAACCATGATAAGACCAGTGCATAAGGGTAGCAGTTCATCATTGAGTGGGTTATATTGCAGCCACTGCCTCTAAGCAGGACATATACACGTGATCACAATAGCTGGAAACTTGCATGGAGATAGAATGGGTGCACAGAGATAGTGAGCAGCTCAATGTTGGGACTACATAGGCGCATAGGCACTTTAATGTAAGTACACCAGCGGGTATGGATGTTCATACACCGCCTACTCTGTCTTTTCCTGACTTAGTTCTATCTGCCCGAAACACATTGAAGCCGTCAAGGTTCATATCCTGGTCAGAGACCTGCTATTCCAATCAGGTTTCACAGAGAGCGATAACACAGGCTTCCCTGAATATAGAGTCGAAGCTGTGTTTTGCGTGTAGCAATAAGCAGAGGAGTCCTGATGACAGACTTTTCTTTCTGCTACAACACGGCAAGCGGTACCGGAGTGCCAAGTCTAGGACCAAAAGGCTCCTTAACAGCTTCTACCCTCAAGCCATAAGACTGCTGAACAATTAATCAAATGGTCACCGGACTAATTACATTGACCCCCCTATGCATAGTCACTTCACCCCTACCTACATGAACAAATTACCTCGACTAACCCCTGCACATTGACCCCTGCACATTGACTCAGTACCGTTACCCCATGTATATAGCCTTGTTATTGTTATTTTATTGTGTTACTTTTGATAATTTTTTACTTTTGTTTATTTGGTAAATATTTTCTGAACTCTTTCTTTAATGGCACTGTTAGTTAAGGGCTTGTAAGTAAGCATCTCACGGGAATGTCTACACCTGTTGTATTCGGTGCATGTGACAAATAAAGTTTGATTTGATTTATTGATGGGGATTTTCAACACAAAAGTAATCAACTAGAGGGTGCCGCCTGCTGCTCCTGAGGCAGATAATTGAGCTAAACTTAGATTGTCACTTTGAAGGGAACAATGGAGCCACTTTAAGTCCTTATCTAACAGCGGCAGACAGGACTGGAGATGCCTAAACTCAGTGACTTTGCAGAGCTGAGCTGAGATGAATTTAGGTAAACTGAACCTCTTGGCATTGTCTCTAGATCAGTGTCAGTCCTGATGACATTGAGACTTGGCAATGATAGAGGATTCAAATGATACATTTTCTACTTATTTGTAACCTCACCAGAAAGCATTAGTTATCTGTTTTCTTTCTTCACTTCTTGTTTGAATTGGATTGTTTTGGACATGCAGTTGTTGTTGAAAATTGTATGTTTAATTTCCATCTATTTCTATTTTTCAGTTGTATACCTGATAGTTTGAGATAAGGTGCCCACTGGGCACAAACTGGTTGAATCAACGTTGTTTCCACGTCATTTCAATGAAACTGCATTGAACCAACAAAAAAATAGTGTTGAATACCTGGTTAAATTCTACAAAAGAAGACAGTCAAAGATTAATTAGAGCTTCCTTCATCTTTTCCCGGTTTTCAAGAAAGGAACTGTTCTTTTGAAATGCCGGACATGTTTTGATATCCCCGCTCTTAGATGTGCTACGTTTGATTCCGAGAATTCCGTAGACTTCAGAGTTCCGCTGGAATAAGAAAGGTTCTGAAGATTCTCATTATGTTACTGTTCACTATCTGTATTCCCAGTGGGAAGACCATATAGTATCAATTCTTCATGCACTGTAGATATTATACATATACAGGTAACTGGCCAAAATAAAGGAAATATCAAAATAAAGTGTCTTAATAGGACGTTGGGGCACCACGAGCTGCCAGAACATCTTCAATGCGCCTTGGCATAGATTCTACAATTGTCCGGAATTCTCTATTGGAGGAAAGAGTCAATTCTTCCATGAGAAATTCCATCATTTGGTGTTGTGTTTATCTTAGCAGAAAACTCTGTCTCGGGCTCCAGGGTTGGGTTGAGATTTGGTGACTGAGACACACACACACGCACGCGCACGCGCACACACACACACACACACACACACACACACACACGGAACACCCTATGAGCCTTTGAGAACTCTTTCAAAGTCACTGAGATCTCTTCTTCTAGCCATGGTAGTTATAATAATGGGCAACTAAGCATGATGGGATGTTAATTGCTTAATTAACTCAGGAACCACACCTGTGTGGATGCACCTGCATTTCAATATACACTGAGTATACAAAACATTGTTAAATGTAACTTCATGTTATCTAAAATGTAAGCTACGTAATCCCCCAAAAGTAATTATGTATCATGAGAGGGCCATAAACAATAACTAGTAATGTTGCATATTCCAAGAAAGGTTAAAATCACCTTTCTGGTAAAACATGTTATAAATTGCTGAGGTATAGTCACTTTTGAGGACACAAGCTCAAGTACACATTACAAATATGATACAAATAAGAAATAATGAAATATTTTATACAGTTTTATATACTATTCAACAAAACTGAATAAGACTTGAAATTACTTATATGCTTTCTAAATATAGTAAAATCAAATTATAAAATGACTAACTATAAGATTTCACGTTCCTTATAATTGTAAAATTACATATTTGTATGTTTATTGTTAGAGAAAATGTGCATATCTGACCAAAACATCTGCCCCCATCGCTATGAACACCTCACCGAGCTTTAGCTTTTCGCCTTTCATCTCATGTTAATGTTGTCCATCTATGACAAACAGAAAGTGTTTTTTATTAAAACCTATTAAGTCTTTTAGATTACTGGCTATAAATATATCTCTGAAGGTGCTCACTCCTGCAGCACTACGATGTAAGGATTCCAGGCATATGCGTTGTTAGTGGCTGTGAGGTAAGGTTCAGCCAGGAGTTGATGTACAGTTGGAAGAGCGAATTAAATGGTAGGAGGGATATCCCAGCTTCAAGTGGTGTCAGATTTCACATCTTGCTTCACACAGGCAAACGAGACATACTTCTGTGTCTGTGAGAATCAGGACTACCGGTCAATACAAGCCATTTCGATCTATGGTGTCCACAGATCGATTTCTAAGTGAAAATTATGGTCAGAACAACCGCACAGGTCTCCAAAACAGTGGACTTTACATCTTTATGAAGAACACCTTCCCCCCACACACTCTACAAGGTGTTGAAAGTGTTCCACAGGGATTTTGGCCCATGTTGACTCCAAAGCCTCCCATAGTTGTGTCAAGTTGGCTGGATGTCCTTTTGATGGTAGAGCATTCCTGATACACATGGGAAACTGTTGAGCGGGATAATGCTAGCAGCATTGCAGTTCTTTACACAAACCGGTGCTCCTGGCACCTACTGCCCACTCACCCTCTGAATGGCATACAATCCATGTCTTAATTGTCTCAAGGCTTAAAAATCTTTCTTTAACCTGTCACAAGATGGCACCGACAGATATGGCAGCTCTACTTCTAGCTCCTAAGCAATAACATTTTATTTGATTTAAAGGAAAAATTCAGCCAAAACTGTTCATTCCTTTAATTTACAGTGTTAAATAACACTATTATGTGATAACAATATTTTTTTGTGAACAAATGTTAATTCTAGGCGTTATAATAAGGTTGGTGGCAACATGGAAAATTGTTGTAGAAATCTGTTGCAGCTCAAGTCGATGACAAAATCCACAATGCAATGCTCTCTCTATGGGCTGGCTGGCTAGCTAGTTAAGTAGCAAACGTAGCTACACACAATAATACCAAAGACAATATCAGCATGCAACGTAGCTAGTTGGCTGTAAAATTGTCTAAACAAACTGCACTATAAATTTTGGAGTCTACAATCTCACCATGTTCAATGTACCTCACAGAGATGAGTCTGACTTTAGTAACAGCAGATGTACTTTTGAGGAGATGGGAAATCACTCAGAGATGAAAAAAGACAATTTAACATTCAAAATGGGTGAACCTTTCCTTTAACAAGTGATATCAATAGGGAATCATAGCTTTCATCTGGGTTCACCTGGTCAGTCTATGTCATGGAAAGAGCAGGAGTCCTTAATGTTTTGTACAGTCAGTGTACCTTGTATAATTCCTTGACACAATTGTTTCATTTACTTTGGCAGTTACCTGTGGGTATTTCTTTGATTGATATTTTGAATGATTTGTATTTGTGTTTGTATTTATTATGGATCCCCATTAGCTGCTGCCAAGGGAGCAGCTATTCTTCCAGGGGTCTGGCAAAATTAAGGCAGTTATACACTTTTAAAAACATTACAATACATTCATTACAGAATTCACAATGCACTAAGTGTTGTGCCCTAAGGCCCATACTCAACTACCACATATCTACAATGCAAAATACATGTGTACATGTATGTTTAGTGCGTATGTTATCATATGTGTTTCTGCATGTGTCTGTGCCCATGTTTGTGTTACTTCACAGTTCCTGCTGTTCCAATAAGGTGTATTTTTACCTGCTTTTTAAATCTGATTCGACTGCTTGCATCAGTTACCTGATATGGAATAGAGTTCCATGTAGTCCTGGCTCTATGTAGTAATGTGCGCCTCCCATAGTCTGTTCCGTACATGGGGACTGTGAAGAGACCTCTGGTGTCATGTCTTGTGGGGTATGCATGGGTGTTTGAGCTGTGTGCTAGTATTTAAAACAGACAGCTCGGTACCTTCAGCTTGTCAAAACCTCTTACAAAAACAAGTAATGAGGAACTCAATCCCTCTTCCACTTTGAGCCATGAGAGATTGACATGCATGTCATTTATGTTTGCTCTCCGTGTACTTTTAAGGGCCAGCCGTGCTGCCCTGTTCTGAGCCAACTGCAATTTTTCCAAGTCCCTCTTTGTGGCACCTGACCACACGACTGAACAGTAGTCCAGGTGCGACAAAACCAGGGCCTGTAGGACCTGCCTTGTTGATAGTGCTGTTAAGTTGGCAGAGCAGTGCTTTATTATGGACAGACTTTTCCCCATCTTAGCGACTGTTGTATCAATATGTTTTGACCATGACAGTTTTACAATCCAGGGTTACTCCAAGCAGAATAGTCAGGAGCCAAAATCATTTGGACGGACTCCGTCATTCCTGTAGTATTTTGAATTATTGCATGGCAATAGTTCAAAATTATACATTTTAAATGATCAGTACTTCATTCATCAATATGTTGACCTCTACTAAACAGAGACCCATTCTCACTCTTCTACATAACCATGGTCTTCACTCCTCATCTTACGGTTGTGACATTACCTAGTAGGAAACCCGAGTAGACAGGTGTCAATATTCCAGGCAGACCCTGGTAGATTTATTAAAGGGAGTGAAGACTAGTTGTTTGGACAGCACTGTGCTGAAAGAAGAGCACTGTTCTCTCTCTGTGGAACGAGTCAATGTCATCCAGTGTCTCTGATATCCGTACTCTGCATTCAGGCCACGTTATGGTACGCCTGATGGCTAGGGAAATAAATACATTAATAAAGTCAGTGGGAGACCGGGGATAGGTGTGTAGAGAGAGGTTCTACCAGTAAAACTAGGGAGCGTACAATCTACCAGCACAACAGAGCATACACGAGAGTCAGCACTGTACCATAAGCCTATAGCAGATGTCTAGCACTGTAGCTGATTACTAGTGGCACCTACCCGTGTATTAACCCTAAGCCATCTACAATGGCATTAACAGTGATTTCCCTCTCTTTTAAACAGCGGCTTGGTTTTAAATCTCATGCATGTAATTACAGCATAGAGCTAGGGCCAGACGTAGGGATTTGGACTGGAAAAGTGAGGCCATTCCCCTGGCTACTTCAGTGATCACTGAACTGGCAATAATCACATCAGATGAGTCTCTACACAGTGAGGGTGGCAACAGAGAGACGATACATCTTATTCTGTATCTGGGAGGAAGGAAGCAGAGCACTGCTTGTTCCAAGTGGAGCATACAGTAGTGTGTCACTTGAGGCATAATGCAGTGGCAAGGCAAACAGACCCTCAGGCGTCTCTTCTGTCTCTTCTACACGGGTACTCCTTTAAGTGTCACAGAGGCATTCCCATGATAAAGTGGAGAGCTTTCCACCCGAGTGAGTATTGCAGATCAAATGACTTAAAGGGGAACTGCACCCGCTGATTTGGCCTCATTTTTTGGCATGCTCCTCAAGAAATGCTGGCGTCCATAACAGAAGCCAAATATTAGTTGACTTGGGGGTATGGTTTGATGTGGGTATTTATTGGGCATGTCCTTACCACCACCAAGACACACCCATCTGTCAGAACCTTGCCCGGAGCTGTTTCCCCCCACTCAATGACAAGGTTGAGTTCAATAACCACTGCCAGATGTATGGTGAGATGCCAGAGGAAGCTTTTATTTATTTATATATTCTTTATATATCCAGGAAAACTCCATGAGACCAGGGTCTCATTCACAAGGATGCCCTGATCATAGCAACACAACAATCAAAAATAATATGAAAGCAAAGAGCAATCACATTACAGCAAATGACCTTTGAATAGGTCAGTAGCCTACAGAGTAATATGAGAAGAATGCAATTTCTGAATTTATGTAGATATTCTAAACTAAGTGTTTTTATAACTTTTAAATGTAGTAACAGGTCTATGTAGAATAAGCAGCCCTATAGATCATGTTTTATAAGCAGTGTTCTGCTTATGGTCATACAGTACCTTCCTGTGTGGTGGTAATGGGGTTACCATGGTAACATGTCAGAGTGGTCATACAGTACCTTCCTGTGTGGTGGTAATGGGGTTACCTTGGCAAACATGTCAGAGTGGTCATACAGTACCTTCCTGTATGGTGTCCCTTATACAATAGGAGTTCCCTGATCCTGATGCAGAATACACAGGGTTGGTTTTTCCCTACCAATATTGACTGGTACCATTCAATTGAATGATAAAAACGACAATACAAGTAAAAGTTGTGTCTAGTAAATGTTTTATGCAGAGTGCCAGGTACCTCTCCATTTAGAAACATCAGTATCAAGCCTGTCTGTCAGTCTGGACATCATCACATCATCTTGCAAGTCTCCATGTCCTGGCTCCATACATGTTTCTGTGAACACATAAACACATAGTCACTGTTCTATTACCAATGGCAGTTAAAATATGTTATATCTGACACACAAACATGTTGAAGTTTGAACAGGTCAGATGAAACCTACCCAATGATGGTCTCCCAGTCAAACGACTGAGGCTGCCGTCTGGGAAATAATCTCCAGTAGAAATAGGAAGAGTTGAGGTAAAGTTAATCAGTGACATATGGAATGAAAAGGGTGTTGCTTTCACTGAACATTTGTGCTGTACTGTTTTATTAGCAATCACCTCATTGTGGATGTATTGAGTGGATGTGTTGAGTGCCAGTTCTCTCTGAATCTCATGAATCGGTGAAAATATACACACAGTCACTGTTCTATTACCAATGGCAGTAACGGACAAGTGATATCAGACACACAAACATATACTATGTTGAAGTTTGAACAGGTCAGACTAAACCTACCTACAGTGGGGGGAACAAGTATTTGATACACTGCCGATTTTGCAGGTTTTCCTACTTACAAAGCATGTAGAGGTCTGTAATTTTTTATCACAGGTACACTTCAACTGTGAGAGACGGAATCTAAAACAAAAATCTAGAAAATCAAATGGATGATTTTTAAGTAATTAATTTGCATTTTATTGCATGACATAAGTATTTGATACATCAGGAAAGCAGAACTTAATATTTGGTACAGAAACCTTTGTTTGCAATTACAGAGATCATACGTTTCCTGTAGTTCTTGACCAGGTTTGCACACACTGCAGCAGGGATTTTGGCCCACTCCTCCATACAGACCTTCTCAAGATCCTTCAGGTTTCGGGGCTGCCCCTGGGCAATATGGACTTTCAGCTCCCTCCAAAGATTTTCTATAGGGTTCAGGTCTGGAGACTGGCTAGGCCACTCCAGGACCTTGAGATGCTTCTTATGGAGCCACTCCTTAGTTGCCCTGGCTGTGTGTTTCAGATCATTGTCATGCTGGAAGACCCAGCCACAACCAATCTTCAATGCTCTTACTGAGGGAAGGAGGTTGTTGGCCAAGATCTCGTGATACGTGGCCCCATCCATCCTCCCCTCAATACGGTGCAGTCGTCCTGTCCCCTTTGCAGAAGTGCATCCCCAAAGAATGATGTTTCCAACTCCATGCTTCACAGTTGGGATGGTGTTCTTGGGGTTGTACTCATCCTTCTTCTTCCTCTAAAAACGGCGAGTGGAGTTTAGAACAAAAAGCTTTATTTTTGTCTCATCAGACCACATGACCATCTCCCATTCCTCCTCTGGATCATCCAGATGGTCATTGGCAAACATCAGATGGGCCTGGACATGCGCTGGCTTGAGCAGGGGGACCTTGCGTGCACTGCAGGATTTTAATCCATAACGGCGTAGTGTGTTACTAATGGTTTTCTTTGAGACTGTGGTCCCAGCTCTTTTCAGGTCCTTGCCCAGGTCCTGCCATGTAATTCTGGGCTGATCCCTCACCTTCCTCATGATCATTGATGCCCCACAAGGTGAGATCTTGCATGGAGCCCCAGACTGAGGGTGATTGACCGTCATCTTGAACTTCTTCTATTTTCTAATAATTGCGCCAACAGTTGTTGCCTTCTCACCAAGATGCTTACCTATTGTCCTGTAGCCCATCCCAGCCTTGTGCAGGTCTACAATTTTATCCCTGATGTCCTTACACAGCTCTCTGGTCTTGGTCATTGTGGAGAGGTTGGAGTCTGTTTGATTGAGTGTGTGGACAGGTGTCTTTTATACAGGTAACGAGTACAAACAGGTGCAGTTAATACAGGTAATGAGTGGAGAAGAGGGGGGCTTCTTAAAGAAAAACTAACAGGTCTGTGAGAGCCGGAATTCTTACTGGTTGGAAGGTGATCAAATACTTATGTCAAGCAATAAAATGCAAATTAATTACTTAAAAATCATACAATGTGATTTTCTGGATTTTTGTTTTAGATTCCGTCTCTCACAGTTAAAGTGTACCTATGATACAAACTACAGACCTCTACATGCTTTGTAAGTAGGAAAACCTGCAAAATCGGCAGTGTATCAAATACTTGTTCTCCCCACTGTAATTCTGCTCTTCCCATCGATGACCGTTGGTGAGCAGGCAGGATGTGAGGCTCTGGTCTTTGCCAGAGCCCCATTGATGGGCATGAATGTGTAGATCAGATCCTGACCCCTCAAAAAAGATACTGGTCAGTCACATACACACACACACACACACAGTTTTGTGTTGCTATGCTTGCGGGGACCAAATAATTGATTCCCACCCAAAATCCTATTTCCCTAACTCTAATCCTCTAACCCTAACACTATACCTAACCCCTAACCCTAACCTTAATTCTCACTCTAATTGTAACCCTAACACTAAACCTAACCCCTAATCCTAATATATAATTTTTCCTCATGGGGACCGGCAAAATGTCCCCAGAATTTTCCTTGTTTAACTATCGTTGTGAGGACTTCTTGTACCCACAACGATAGTTAAACAAAAACACACAAACACACAGACACAGAGAGAGAGCACTGATTACATTGTCAATGGATGTTATGATTCACCTGGTGGAACCAACCTGATCGCTGTGTTCACCTTTCTATTTCACTTCAGACATCATAAAATGTGAAGTGAAATAGAATGGTGAACACAGCTGTTAGGCTGGTTATGCAGTGTTTAGGCTATGCCCTGGACATTTTCTGCATCTAAGAAGTAGAAAATACACAACCA
This sequence comes from Oncorhynchus kisutch, assembly GCF_002021735.2. NCBI lineage: Eukaryota > Metazoa > Chordata > Actinopteri > Salmoniformes > Salmonidae > Oncorhynchus > Oncorhynchus kisutch. The sequence goes on along the minus strand of NC_034175.2, from coordinate 53,571,197 downwards.
ATAACGTCAATTTACATAATTATGTCTAACAGAAAAACGATTGTCATCCTCCCTCAACTATAAACATAAATAACATAATCTCTAATTCAAATTCTATACTTTACTTTCGACTGACTGGCTTCAGATTGGATTAGATTCAGGCCGGTGACATCATTACATTCTGCAACCAACTGTGACATATTATTTTAAATAATTTTTTAGCCCTTTTTCTCCCCAATTTCACGATATCCAGAGACGAGGGTTGACTGCCCTCCGTAACACAACCCAGCCAAGCCGCACTGCTTCTGACACAATGCCCACTTAACCTGGAAGCCACCCGCACCAATGTGTTGGAGGAAACACCACAATATGCACCCAACCGTGTCAGCGTGCATTGTGCCCGGCCCGCCACAGGAGTCATTGGTGCGCGATGGGACAAGAACATCTCTGCCGGCCAAACCCTCCCCTAACCAGGATGACGCTGGGCCAATTGTGCACTGCCCCATGGGTATCCCGGTCGCAGCTGGCTGTGCAGGGAGCCTGGACTCAAACCAGGATCTCCAGTGGCACAGCTAGCACTGAGATACAGTGCCTTAGACCACTGTGCCACTCGGGAGGCCCATCACATGTTTTTCTTTGGCCATGGGTTGGTTTGAGTTTGTTGCTGCTAGTTAGTACACTGTTGTAGTCAGATATGAGTTTGCTAGTAGCACCATAGTTGCATGCAATATTTATTTGTGCCCTAGGCATGGGTTGCACCTCGGAAGCTAATGTGATTGCCTTAATTACAATAACTTAGAGTGGCATGGAAAATACGATGACATTGCTAAAGTAGGCAAATAATTAATAGGAAACAACTTTGCCATATTTTGACTTTAGAGAGATGGCAATGATGCCTTTACTGTTACTAGCGAACTCATCAAAAATAGCAAACAATGCTAATGTTAGCCAGCTAAAATACGGTGGTCCCCTCAATCTTAGTTAGCTGTGCTGAAATTGACTAATTGACTCGAGCATGTTTTAGTATGTTTATAACTACACTACCATTCAAAAGTTTGGGGTCACTTAGAAATGTCCTTGTTTTTGAAAGAAAAGCCACCTTTTGGTACATTACAATAACAGCAAGTTGATCAGAAATACAGTGTAGACATTGTTAATGTTGTAAATTACTATTGTAGCTGGAAACGGCTGATTTTTTATGGAATATCTACATAGGCGTACAGAGGCCCATTACCAGCAACCATCACTCCTGTGTTCCAATGGCACATTGTATTCGCTAATACAAGTTTTTCATTTTAAAAGGCTAATTGATCAATAGAAAATGCTTTTGCAATTATGTTAGCACAGCTGAAAACTGTTGTCTGATTAAAGAAGCAATAAAACTGGGCTTCTTTAGACTGGTTGAGTATCTGGAGGATCAGCAATTGTGGGTTCGATTACAGGCCCCAGATCGAGGGAGATTATCAGTGGTCTTGTATGTCTTCCATTTCCTAATAATTGCTCCCACAGTTGATTTCTTCAAACAAAGCTGCTTACCTATTGCAGATTCAGTCTTCCCAGCCAGGTGCAGGTCTACAATTTTGTTTCTGGTGTCCTTTGACAGCTCTTTGGTCTTGGCCATAGTGGAGTTTGGAGTGTGACTGTTTGAGGTTGTGGACAGGTGTCTTTTATACTGATAACAAGTTCAAACAGGTGCCATTAATACAGGTAATGAGTGGAGGACAGAGGAGCCTCTTAAAGAAGAAGTTACAGGTCTGTGAGAGCCAGAAATCTTGCTTGTTTGTAGGTGACCAAATACTTATTTTCCACCATATTTTGCAAATAAATTCATAAAAAATCCTACAATGTGATTTTCTGGATTGTTTTTCTAATTTTGTCTGTCATAGTTGAAGTGTACCTATGAAGAGAATTACAGGCCTCTCTCATTTTTTTAAGTGGGAGAACTTGCACAATTGGTGGCTGACTAAATACTTTTTTGCCCCACTGTAATTGCAGTCCAAACCCAACCATCATATTTACTTGTTGTGACGCACTGAGGTTCCGAACTCCATTTTAGACGACACAGACTTTATGACCAAAATTATCCTATTTACACTTTATAGTCAATGTGGACACTGGAATAAATGTTGCCACAAAGGCCGTTTTCAAAGGAATTAGTTATTTTTTAGGGGCAGTCGCTCTTTAAAATAATGGTTATCATGCTGCACAACCATAGCTAAACAGGTTCTAGTGTACTGTAGGGAGCTTTGATACATGTTGTATATGATACATGCATATTTAGGCCTGCAGTACATGCATCTTGGGAGGAATATGAAAAAATATATATTTTTAAAGAAATGCATGCACTGATGTTACTGAATCAGTGATATCAGTGGAAAATAACAAACCAACAGCTGAACAATCCTTAGCAATAGTATGTTTGTTTCTTTGTTTATTCATAATGCTTTCAACAGCATACCTCAACTCACAACAGCATACCTCAACTCAACTCACAACTCAATTATGTTGTTGTGCTTTTTGGTCATCCATCTTAATGGATGGAGCCATCTTGGTCCTAAGTTGCCTTCATAGTGAATTCATAAGTGCACTGAAAGGCAGGGGTTTGGAGTAGGAGTATTTCTTTAGCTGAGATAAAATACGAAATTTGGAGCAGAGGGGTGGAGGAATGTAGGGCTGGAGGGGGGCTCTTGGGCTCCATCCCAAATGGCACCCTATTTCTCACATAGTGCACTAGTTTTGATCAGAGCCCTGTGGGCCATGGTCTAAATGAGTGCACTATATAGAGAATAGGGTGCCATGGACCCAGACTTAGTGTTTGATGAAAACAAACAGTTTGGGCTGGTCTGGGTAACCTCGGATGAGAATGACAGTGTGAATCCTTTGGGACTGTAGAGTCCTGATGTGCTTCTCTGTACTCTTCACAGTGTGAAAAGCCTTTTACAACCCCCCCCCCCTACACACACCACCACTGCTTCTGAGAATTCCCCTCAGCTCTCTGTCCACACTCAGCTCTCTCTCCAATCCGTATCTGAAGTCAATGTCTAACATTTTGATACATGACCTTCATAGTGATTAATAATAAAGACCCAAAGATGGGAAGGTTTCTCCATGGCATTCATATATACATAGTGACTTGGAAAGGGACAAAGACTGAGGAGTTTCTCTCTGTATGGCCTCAATATAGTAACTTACAAACGAGGCCCAAAGATGGAGGGGTGCCCTAACCTTCAGAGCCTCTGTGTAACTGAGACATCAGTGTGTTCCATTCCCTTCTCTAACCAGTGAATGAACAGTTCTGTGCACTGACAACCTGAAGCTTTCCCAGGAAGCTATAAAGTAGAGAAATACGGATGTGGCTCCTCCACTTTAAGATCCAGTGAAGGAGTAATATAGAACAGTGTTAGATTACACACCTAAAATATTACCCTTAGTTATATTACAGTGTGTGTGACGCCTGATAGATGGATGGCTGGCCAAAGTGGATTGAATTGGCCTATACATCTCAAATAAGAGGAGACTAGCTGCAATGATAAATGATGACGTTTATCTGATTTTGCTGATATTACTGTAGGCTCTGTCAGGATATATAAATGGATAGAGTTCCATAATCGTATTTCGGCTCCAAGATCAATACTTCTTTGCTTTTTTGCAGAATCTAAAGTATTGTATGTATTATTTTTGTTGTTGTTGCTTTTTCTTATATTCTGGCTAAATTCAAAAGAATACAGCATACTCCCTATCATGGGACATCAATACCAATGTTGTGATCCAGGAATTTACTGTAACCCTTCAGGGAGGCCCTTAATGTGATTCATATTGGCAAAACCCAGCTCTAAGCTAAGTCTTCTCACCATTGTTGGTGCCAAAACATGACTTTATCCATGCCGCCTCACTCTCATTTCTCTGGGGCATTGAATACGTTAGTGATAATCAACGAGGAGATTTGCGTTCTATAGAAAATAATGACGTGGAATGTGTGTTCCATGATGCGCTTGTCACGCCCTGACCTTAGAGAGCTTTTTATGTCTCTATTTTGGTTTGGTCAGGCTGTGATTTGGGTGGGAATTCTGTGTTTTATTTTCTATGTTTTTGTATTTCTTTGTTTTGGGTATGGTTCTCAATCAGGGACATCTGTCTATCGTTGTCTCTGATTGGGAATCACACTTAGGTAGCCTTTTTCCCTTAGTTTTTTTTGTGGGAAGTTGACTTTGTTAGTGGCACTATAGCCCTCTTAAGCTTCACGGTTATTTTGTATTGTTGGCGACATTAGAAATAAAGTAATGTACACTCACCATGCTGCGCTTTGGAACCAGAGCCAGTCGGGGTGAACTTGGAGTGAAGCAGAGACAGTGAAGGAGTTGATGGGGAGATTGCAGGAGAGAGCTATGAAAGAGCTGCTGTGTTGGTGCATGAGGCACGACATTCGCCCTACGGAGCGTGTCCTCGGTTTGATGTCACCTGAGTCAGCTCTCCATACTCGTTCTGAGGTGCGTGCTAGCCGTCTGGTGAAGTCTGTGCCAGCCCCATGCACCAGGTATCCTGTGCGCCTCCCCAGCCCTGCACGTTTTGTGCCAGCTTGGCGCTCCAGACCTCCAGTGCACCTCCACAGCCCGTTGAGTCCTGCGCCGGCTCTATGCACGGTTTCCCCAGTTCGCCAGGAGATCCCAGTGCGGCCTGTTCCAGCTCCCTGTACGTGCCGGGCTAAAGTGGGCATGCAGCCAAGAGGAGCAGTGCAATGCTTAGCAGTGCTAAGCATCAGAGCTCCAGTGCTCCCCCACAGCCCGTTTCGACCTGTGCCTGTGCTCTGGAGGTGCCGTGCTAGAGTGGGCATTCAGCCTGGAGGAGTGGTGCCAAGGCGGTTGTTTTTTGTGGGAAGTTGACTTTGTTAGTGGCACTATAGCCCTCTTAAGCTTCACGGTCATTTTGTATTGTTTTGTTGGTGACATTAGAAATAAAGTAACGTACGCTTACCACGCTGCGCTTTGGTCCACTTATTCCCTCCAGGAAGACGGCCGTGACGGCACTAGCTAACCTTCCACGGAGTTGCATTATTTTCCAGAGAAGGCATAGAACCCTGAGTTGATAATCCCTTTAATACTATGGCTATAATTGAACACATTTGCTGCTAAAAAGTTGTTCATTTGCAGGTATAAATGTGTTCAACATCCACAAAAGTAGGTAGCAAGTTTACTAAATAGCTACAGTAGTTGCCTTGGTAACAAAACAAACGGACTTGCTAGTTTATCTAACACAACCATCAGCCGTAGCTTATTATCATGAAAATTGTATTCAACAATGCTAATATTATTTTCAATTGGACATTTGCTTTCAAAAGCAGCTCAAACATAAAACATGCAAGAAGGAATTATATCCATCGTATTCTACTGTGCGTTTATAGAGAATTATACAACGGGTTGCTGATTGGTTAAAACCGCATTCCAGCCAGTGTCTGTTCCACAAGTTACCACCGGCTAAATCTATGATGTTAAAATGTTTCTTTACTCTGTTCCATCTGACTACGCAATCCACTGTCTCATGAGCCCATCCGGGCAATTTATAAACTCGATCTCCACTATAAAAAATAATCTAGACATTATCAAACATTTATTTTATTTTTCAACAGCAAAGATTTGTATAAACCTTGCTGTCTGTCTCTCCGACATTTGCAACATTGTTTCAATATTCAAATTCGATCTCTTGCTGTCCCATAGCAATGAACGTGTGGGGAGTGACGAGACAGGCAGGCAGCGTTTCTCAGAAAGTCAAAAACAGGAATAAGCTGGCCTCATTTTTATAGATATACACTGCTCAAAAAAATAAAGGGAACACTTAAACAACACAATGTAACTCCAAGTCAATCACACTTCTGTGAAATCAAACTGTCCACTTAGGAAGCAACACTGATTGACAATAAATGGCACATGCTGTTGTGCAGATGGAATAGACAACAGGTGGAATTATAGGCAATTAGCAAGACACCCCCAATAAAGGAGTGGTTCTGCAGGAGATAAGAAAACCACAGACCACTTCTCAGTTCCTATGCTTCCTGGCTGATGTTTTGGTCACTTTGGAATGCTGGTGGTGCTTTCACTCTAGTGGTAGCATGAGGCGGAGTCTACAACCCACACAAGTGGCTCAGGTAGTGCAGCTCATCCAGGATGGAACATCAATGCGAGCTGTGGCAAGAAGGTTTGCTGTGTCTGTCAGCGTAGTGTCCAGAGCATGGAGGCGCTACCAAGTGACAGGCCAGTACATTAGGAGATGTGGAGGAGGCCGTAGGAGGGCAAAAACCCAGCAGCAGGACCGCTACCTCCGCCTGTGTGCAAGGAGGAGCAGGAGGAGCACTGCCAGAGCCCTGCAAAATGACCTCCAGCAGGCCACAAATGTGCATGTGTCTGCTCAAACGGTCAGAAACAGACTCCATGAGGGTGGTATGAGGGCCCGACGTCCACAGGTGGGGGTTGTGCTTACAGCCCAACACCGTGCAGGACATTTGGCATTTGCCAGAGAACACACAGATTGGCAAATTCGCCACTGGTGCCCTGTGCTCTTCACAGATGAAAGCAGGTTCACACTGAGCACATGTGACAGACGTGACAGTCTGGAGATGCCGTGGAGAACATTCTGCTGCCTGCAACATCCTCCAGCATGACCGGTTTGGCGGTGGGTCAGTCATGGTGTGGGGTGGGGTGGCATTTCTTTGGGGCGCCGCACAGCCCTCCATGTGCTCACCAGAGGTAGCCTGACTGCCATTAGGTACCGAGATGAGATCCTCAGACCCCTTGTGAGACCATATGCTGGTGCGGTTGTCCCTGGGTTCCTCCTTGCATTAGCAAGACAATGCTAGACCTCATGAGGCTGGAGTGTGTCAGCAGTTCCTGCAAGAGGGAGGCACTGATGCTATGGACTGGCCCGCCCGTTCCCCAGACCTGAATCCAATTGAGCACATCTGGGACATCATGTCTCGCTCCATCCACCAACGCCACGTTGCACCACAGACTGTCCAGGAGTTGGCGGATGCTTTAGTCCAGGTCTGGGAGGAGACCCCCCAGGAGACCATCCGCCACCTCATCAGGAGCATGCCCAGGCATTGTAGGGAGGTCATACAGGCACGTGGAGGCCACACACACACTACTGAGCCTCATTTTGACTTGTTTTAAGGACATTACATCAAAGTTGGATGAGCCTGTAGTGTGGTTTTCCGCTTTAATTTTGAGTGTGACTCAATCCAGACCTAAATTTAAAATTTGATTTCCATTGATAATTTTTGTGTGATTTTGTTGTCAGCACATTCCACTATGTAAAAAAAAGTATTTCATAAGAATATTTCATTCATTCAGATCTAGGATGTGTTATTTTAGTGTTCCCTTTGTTTTTTTGAGCAGTGTATATACAAAGAAATGTAAATTGAAAAAAGGTCAAACAAAACGAAGTGCAGCTAGTTTGCAGTCTCTCCAGCTTCAGTTTGACTCTGGCAACCAAACTCATAGAACCAACGACCAGCCGGCTTGGATAGCAACCCTAGATTTTTGTCGGGACTATATCTTGTGGAAGGATGAAATAGTATGAATAAATTAATCAAAATAATGTTTTTAATGAAAATATGTAATTCATTATTTGAATATGTTGGTAACCCGTTGAATAAAAGTGATAATGCCCTCGAAGCCGATGTTTGGAAGATACTTCGTCTCGGCCCTAACAACACCCATGCCAATATAGCATCCAAACACCGGATTATCTGCCATTATCACTTAAATAATGCACGTTCTGAAATGCCCTTCAAGCCATTCAGAAACGAGTATACAACAATGTCATGGTATAAACTTTTTCGAGGGGGATCTGGCAAGAGGTAAGCACAAAGTAGTCAGCGTGTACATGCAACACAAGAGCACAATACTGTACAATAAATTAAAAACAATTGCAATGGTCAACAACATTTTCCTCTAACTCAGCAAGTGATAAGTATAGTACAAAAAGGTCTTTATTCGCCCTCAGCCCAAGACCACCTCTAGTCTTGTGGGAGGTGATTGAGAGTTGAAGACATAGCATAGCAGCATGTGGGGATATTCTGCATTGCTAATAATGTCCATGTATCATTGTCTGGCTCATGACACTTCCCTAATACCCACTGAATCTATTATGAGTTCACTCGCTGTTTTGTCACATTTGTCCATGTAATTTGTGGGGTGAAAATGACAAATGATTCACATTCTTCATAAAATGGCATTAAAAGTCACTGTAGTTTGATATTGTTTCACCAATAAGTTTACAAAAATGAAAAACATAAAATGCTACAGCATATCTTACAGAAGTTTGCATTCCTAAGAACTACTTCACTTTCATATAAAAAGAAAGGTATAGTTTATTCATCAGTATAATAGACTGTTTTACACAGTATCATTTGAATTAACATGAGCACTGGACCATAAACATAAAGATGCTTATTCTCCTTTCTGTGAGGGTCTAACTAACAGTACTGTCTGTAAAGATACCTACCCCAGTGTGAAGCTGTGAGTCATAGTTGCACCCCAAATGACACCCTATTCCCTAAATAGTGCACTACTTTTGACCAAAGTCCCATGGGTCCTGATCAAACGTAGTGTAGTACTATATAGGGAATGTGGTGCCATTTGGGACACAGACCCAGACAGTCAACTCCTCTCAGGCGCCACTGAATAATGTAATGATCAGTTCCACAATGTTAAATCACCTGGAATAATGATCTGTCTTTCTATGAGAGTTGATGGTTACTATCAGCACATAGATACACGCTTGTGTGCATTAAATAGAAGGCTAATGGTGATGCTTTGTGTGTGTGTGGGGGGGGGGGGTATTGCTGTGTTAATCTGGCAGAGAGAGCGAGAGAAAGGGAGAGTAAAAGAGAGATTAACCTGTTTCCCGTCGGGCACACATACACACATGTAATGGGATAGAACCGTCAACCTAGTTAGAACGTTCCCTTGTTTGTCTGCCTGTGACAAGGTGTATGCGATTGTTAATTTAGGGTCTGGCCTTTTGTATAAAAGCCTTCCTGTTCGTGTCATTCATAGGATCCCCTCACTGTGTGCTGGTCAGCATGCTTTGGGGCAGCAGCAAACAATCAAAGTAAGTATGAAAAAGACAAGGAATTATTGAAAATGTAGTGTTTTTAGGTGTTGGCACCCATATTCCACCTAGACCTGCTCTTCTTTTTTGAGTATGTGAATGAAACGTATAACCCTAGTGATAGTTTGTCAGAAATCCGCTATTGATAGCTTTTGATGTCTGTCTTGTGGGACATTTGTACGGAGCTCCTGGAGCTGAAAATTATGTAAGCCCAGAGATTGTGCCCTTGTGCCTTGAAAATAAATAGGTGTTGCATCCTTATTGTCTGATTCCCATACTCCACTCCTAGATGTAAAGAACATTTTATGTTTAGCTTAGTCCTGAGGACCTCAACTCATATATATATATATATATATATATATATATATATATATATATATATATATATATATATATATATATATATAGAACAAGTATTTGATACACTGCCGATTTTGCAGGTTTTCCTACTTACAAAGCATGCAGAGGTCTGTCCTTTTTATCATAGGTACACTTCAACTGTGAGAGACGGAATCTAAAACAAAAATCCAGAAAATCACATTGTATGATTTTTAAGTAATTAATTTGTATTTTATTGCATGACATAAGTATTTGATCACCTACCAACCAGTAAGAATTCCGGCTCTCACAGACCTGTTAGTTTTTCTTTAAGAAGCCCCCCTGTTCTCCACTCATTACCTGTATTAACTGCACCTGTTTGAACTCATTACCTGTATAAAAGACACCTGTCCACACACTCAATCAAACAGACTCCAACCTCTCCACAATGGCCAAGACCAGAGAGCTGTGTAAGGACATCAGGGGTAAAATTGTAGACCTGCACAAGGCTGGGATGGGCTACAGGACAATAGGCAAGCATCTTGATGAGAAGGCAACAACTGTTGGCGCAATTATTAGAAAATGGAAGAAGTTTTCGTATGCTTTACATTCAAGTCAATGCTCACCAATCCACATTTACCTAGAAGTAGAACACTTTATTTATCCTTACGATTTAATCAATTTAGCTTTCTGGGGTGAGAAAGGAAAGTCTTTTTGAGTAACAAGGCTTTATCTCATTCATTTTGTTCTCCAAGCGAAAGTGCACTGGCAATTTGAGCTGTAATGTGCTTTCAGAAAACAATTACCCTGCACCCACTGGTGCCAAGACTATCTGAAAGTTTAGTTGGGTGGCAATGTGCCATCTTGAGGCACATTTCGGGTAGGCTACGTCTGGTGGGTGCCTTACACAGTTGGCAAATGGGCTTGGATGTGAAATTATATACTCTGTGTAATTGTTCAGTTTCTTTTTAGATATTCAGTATATACTGTATTTAGATTTTGTGTAAAATAATTGCGTCTATATTCTGTCTATGAGTACCATTTCACAGGGTCCAATTCCTGGTAAAAGGATTTGGCATTTTGTCACGCCCTGACCATAGAGGCTTTTATTCTCTATTTTGGTTAGGCCAGGGTGTGACTAGGATGGGCATTCTAGTTTCTTTATTTCTATGTTTTCTATTTCTTTGTGTTTGGCGAGGTGTGGTTCTCAATCAGAGGCAGCTGTCTATCGCTGTTTCTGATTGAGAATCATACTTAGGTAGCCTTTTTCCCACCTGGGTTTGTGGGTAGTTATTTTCTGTTTCTGCACCTGACAGAACTGTTCGTTGTCATTTTGCCCTGATCTCAATCCCATTGAGCATGTCTGGGACTTGTTGGATCGGAGGGTGAGGGCTAGGGCTATTCCCCCCTGAAATGTCTGGGATTTTGCAGGTGCCTTGGCAAATTTGGTGCAGTCCACGAGGAGGAGATGCACTGCAGTACTTAATGCATCTGGTGGCCACACCAGATACTGACTATTACTTTTGATTTTGACCCTCCCCCTTGTTCAGGAACAGATTCCATAGTTTTGTCTCGGAGCGTATGCTAGTATGGATCCTCCAGATGCTGCACACGTGGTAGTTTTTGGTCGAGTTTACCAGGCTACAGGTACTTAAACAGCTGCAGACTGCATATTCTGGTATAGTCTATCTTCACTTGAGAGTTTCAAAGGGTCTTACCATTTTCTGGTCTTGTAGTTTTTAACCATTTGTCAGCCGTGTAGCCACCACTCCACGCTGTCTGGTCTGTAGAGATGTAACCATTTGTAACGTATTCAGCTTGCCCTGCACGTAGACTGGTCTAATGTGTAACTTATTCAGCGATTCCTTTTAAGCACTTGCCTTGGAGGGCAGTTCCATCACGTTGCCACAATGTTTGTGCTCACGTGGGTGTGGTTACTGACTTGGCAAAATTGTAAATGAAAAGCAATTATCTAATTTAGAAGGCTAAAATCACATTTCATGTCCACTAAAGTACTCTTATACTTTATTTATTTTGTTTAACATTTAGATCTACCATCACAAAACAGCAATCTTTTGACATGATTTGTAACGATGTACGCTGAGAGTCAGGAAGCAAGTTCAGGGAGTGAATGCATTTAATTAATAAATGAACAAAACAAGAAACAAACAGCGCACTGACATGAAACAGCAACAATGACAACTGGGGAAGAAACCAAGTATGATTGACATATAAAGGACATGTAATCAAGGAGGTGATGAGTCCAGGTGAGTGTCATGAGGCGCGTGACGATGGTGACAGGTGTGCACAATAATCATCAGCCTGGTGACCTAGAGGCCGGAGAAGGAGAACATGTGACAAGATTATTGTTTGGATCCCTACCAACCATTCCAAACATTTGGATTTCGAATCAAATGTTCCAATGTCCAATCTTTTGATGTTGAAGTATTGGCAAAGTCTCTCTCTCTGTTGGAACAAAGGATTTTCTTAACTTATCCATACTGCAGAGCAAGAGAGAGAAAGTTTACGATCGGCTTTAAGTCATAAAACCGTCCCAACTTCCCCTCTTCCTCTCTGGTGGGGGGGTAACGTTGATCCTCACCCAGGAGAGAGTCATGACAGTATTATATTGCCCATGCCAGAACAGCGAATATACAATTCGTTTTTGTTTGCCTCTGGCAGTGAGTCTGATGGATCATAAGCATAGCTAAAGGTCAAATGTCAGAGAAGGGCGTCACGCTTAGGCCAAAGATGTTACTCATCCTTTTATCACAAGGCATGGGTTGCATCCCAAATGTCACTCTATTCCATATGTAATGTACAACATTTCACCAGGGCCCTGTTCAAAAAATAAATAGGAAATAGGGTGCCATTTGGGACCCAATCATGATCACCAGTCTCTTCTGTTCATATCATATTAAATGTTAACTTTGAAATTTGACATTTGGAGAAATGGAACGATAAAGAGCAGCAGGAGCAACAAAAACACTTCCAAATTTGAAGTTTGGAGAATGTGGATGAACATTCAGTGAGACTGCTGCATCGTCTTCATCGTTTTCCTTTTCCGTCTCCTGCCAGCTCATCTTCTTGTTCCTTTTTCTCCACCTCCTGCTTGGCTATGTATCTGGAGGGATTTTTCACATTCCCTTCCTCCACCACGTATACCTGTTCTTCTTCCTCCACTTCCTGCTTGGTTATCTATCTGGAGGGCTATCTCACATTCACATTCCTCCTCTTTTTCCTCCATCACCCCCTCGTCCACCACCTTCTCCTCCTCCTGCTCTGTGCTATCTGTAGAGAGGCCAGATTTAGAGATACATAGATAAAGTTTTTTCATTGTCCTGGGGATGAAATGCTGAACAAAATTCCAGTTTTTATTTAGAGGGGGAGCAAGAGTTGGAGGTGGTGGGCAATGGATGGAATTATACTGCATTGTAAAACTTCCCAAATGGCACCCTATTAACTATTACATGTTATTTATGACCCCTATGGGCCCTGGTCAAAAGTAATGCACAATATAGGGAATATTGTGCCATTTAGGACATAGTGTTAGATACAGAACTTCATATACCAGTGGAAAAAGTGGTTGAACGAACGTAATTGGTACGTTATATCAACCACTTTTGCCCAGTTTTGCCTGCCGGATAGCAACCCACCAGTATCCTCATTTGTTTTTCTTATGTATGACTTACAACATATCAAAGTGAGAGGGAGAGAGGATTGTTGAGCTGAATTAAAGTTCATAAAAATATCTTGACACCTTATTAATTGCAATCAGAAAATGAAGGAGAGGATACAAGGGAAATACTGTGTACATATCAAATGTATTTCAGCAATTGTCATAGTCAAGGCTTGTTGTCAGACTGACAACACCAAAGCCACCGTAAGTCCAATTTAGTCCTCCACAGATACTAATCCATCATCATCATCTCAGGGAGCAGTAGCCAGTGACAGTGTTGATGGTTAGGCAAGTGGTTGTTTTGCTAATTAAAAGTGTTATATTTACCCAGGCAATTGCTCTTCACACTGCACAGAACTGACAATAACTTTGAAACACTGTCTGAGTACCAAATGTAACCCTATCCCCTATATAGTGCACTACTTTTGAGCAGATTCCTGTGGTCAAATGTAATGCACTTTATATGAAAATGAGTGCCATTAGAGATGCAGACAGTCTCTAAGTTCTACAGACTGAACAGAATGGAGGTAAACCTCTGTCTTGCTATATGTAGCCCATATAATTTTGTCTGGCCAAAAAGAGTGACATGCCATCGTTTTGGCCAGACAGCATCAGAAACATGGGCTACACATACAGTGCATTTGGAAAGTATTTTTCCACATTTTGTTACGTTACAGCCTTATTCTAAAATTGATTAAAAAGCATTAAGTAGGAAAGAAATTCCACAAATTCACTTTTAACAAGGCACACCTGTTAATTGAAATGCATTCCAGGTGACTACCTCATGAAGCTGCATGAGAGAAGAGTGTGCAAAGCTGTCATCAATGCAAAGGGTGGCTACTTTGAAGAATCTCAAATATTCAACATATTTTATTTATTTATTTATTTTACACTTTTTTTCTTGGTTTCTACATGACTCCATATGTGTTATTTCATAGTTTTGATGTCTTCACTATTTACTACTACAATGTAGAAAATAGTAAAAATAAAAAATAAAGTTGCGTCCAAACTTTTGACTGGTACTGTTTATGTAATGTATATGTATGGAAAGAAGTGATTGATTGATATGGATGGATTCATTTACTTTTATGGAGGCCTTTTTATCAACAATGTGGCTTCATTATCTTGGGCACAGTGGCCAGAGAGTGGCCAGCCCTTGCAATTTCCTTTGCAACTTTGAAGGTTCCCGCAGATTTTGCTGCTGCTGAACCAACCTGCTGAAGCAAGACAGAATGAGAGTGATGAGCTGAGCAGCCCATGACTGCAGGGGTTGCACCTCAAGTGAAGAAATTATATATATATATATATAAACTAGTATTACAAGTGTTATTATTTTTTATTATGCCCAGCTCACAAGGACCCTTGATGAATTCAGGCCGGAGGCAATTGCCTCTTCTGCCTAATAGTAAGTCCACTACTGTCACAAACGCAGTGTAGTGGATTGAAGAGCAGATAAACAGACACATGTACATCTGTTTATTTGTTCCTTTAAAGTGTTGTTTTGAAAGCATAAATTACATATTTGGAAAACAGGAGGTTAGATGTATTTTGTGTATTCTGTTGGCATAAGTGTAACCTTTTCTAACCTCTAAGCGAGTTGTAACATATATTAATGATCAGGCCGGTTCCAGGCATAAGCGACATGAGCGGTTGCTTCGGGCCCCGGCTGCATCAGCAGATTTTATTGTGTTATGTCAGTCACTTTCAGCCACTCAATGCCTCATGTCAGCTAACAATTCTTTGTTTGGTAGTTAGTCTAGCCAGCTATCTAATCACAGCCGAATATTGTGCGCAGGAGCACCCATTTGATTTTGTTGGTCATTTTCACTCAGATACCATATTAACATGGCATAAGTAATTAGAAAATGTATACAACACAAAAAAAGTTGCTTTAAAACGGCAACATTTTCTCTACATGCCAAACATAAAATAAGTATAACACTTAAAACATTCTTTCCCTTATCAAAAGTGGGGCCAGTAAATGTTTTGCTGCAAGGTGGGGGGCCTCCAAACCAAATCTTGCTTAGGGCCCATCAAAAGTCTAGAACCGGCCTTGTTAATGATTACCCAGTATTTTGGAGCACAGTAGACTTTTTCATTTATCCAAACTCCCTATTACATTGCCCTACTGTGTTTGTCAGGAGGTGAAACTTTTAGAAAATAGGCATACTACTGTATATTTGGTTCTCATATCATAAATAACTTTGGCTGAAGTTCAGTCACCTGTGTTCTTGCAGCATTTTTAGCACAGTAAACATTTGTCATTTCTCTGAACTGTTCTCTGTATCCAGCTCCCTTTTCCCAAGCGAGTTTGTCTGGAAGTGAACAGCTCCTTGCTGTGTATAAGTGTCTCAGATTTCTCCTCTTTCCCTCTCTCTCGCTCTGTATCAGCCTGCACAATGTTACTCCACATTGTGCACTAGATTACAGATAGTTTGTATACCATACCACATTTCAATTCCCTCAGAAAATTGCTTCTACAATTGAAAATGTTCACATTGAATTTTTTTTATTTCTCTTGCAATTTCAAGCAACAAGTCTTCTGACATTGTTGCATTCTGTTAAACGAGAATGGAAAATGTTTATCATTCAGTTCAATAGATAAGCAGGGGGAAAGAATAGGTTGGCTACAGCTTGAAACAATCTGTTCAGTCATCCATTTTAGTTACACACATTTCTCACTTCAATGAAGACACTACTATAGTGGGAATACAGTGTTGAGAGAGAAAGATTACTTTATCACTGACCTCAACCCAGAGTCTCTCAGAGCGTTCACAGTCAGACCCCTGACTACCCAATCAGATCACAGCAAAATCACTGTCTACTTGAATAGAGCAATACTCAATCATGAAGCATCAAAGCCAAAGGAACTGAATAATATTAAGAAATGCTATAGATGGAAGGAAAGTAGTAAAACTACCCCAAAATATTTGGCAACAACAAATTCCATCACTTTTAGACAACTGTCACGTGTGATCCCTCTCCGGTCTCTAGGTCACCAGGCTCCTCGTTATGGCGCACAGCTGTCACCATCGCACACCTTTCACCTGCACCTGTGTGTAGTCAGAGTCACTTGGACTCCATCACTTCCCTGATTACTTTCCCAATATGTCACTCCCTTTGGTTCCTTCCCCAGGCGTCATTGTTTCTGTTTCAGTTTCATGTCTGTGCATTGTTCATGTTTCTTGTTTTGTTTTATGTTTAGTTTATTAATTAAATCACTCACTCCCTGAACTTGCTTCCCGACTCACATCGTTACAACGACTTCCTGGACAAAACGTTCCACTGTAATAGTGAAGGTGTAAACTTGGCAGTAGAAAACCTAAACAGTATATTTGACGAAGAAAATTAACAACCATGACAAACGGTTTGAAGAATGCAAAAACCTAAAATAAATTGAGAAACCTATCCAACCAAAAACATAGAGACCCAGAAAACCTGAGTATACGCCTTCCCTGTGGTGAATCACTTAAACAATACATAAATACACTACGGAAAAAGAACGAACAGCACATAAGAAATCAGCTCAATGTAATTAAAGAATCCATCGACTCTAACCACAAAATTGGAAAACACTAAACAAACAACAACACGAAGAGTTATCTATCCAAAATGGAGACGTATAGGTAAACCACTTCTCCAATCTTTTTGGCCCTATAACAAACAGCAAAAACATACATGATCAAATACAAATCTTAGAATCAACTATTAAAGACTACCAGAACCCACTGGATTCTCCAATTACATTGAATGAACTACAGGACAAAATACAAACCCTCCAACCTAAAAAGGCCTGTGGTATTGATGGCATCCTCAATGAAATATACATACAAATTCCAATTTAACATCATCCTTAGCTCTGGCATCTTCCCCAATATTTGGAACCAAGGACTGATCACCCCAAATTTGAACCCCAAAAATACCGTGGGATATGCATCAATAGCAACCTTGGGAAAATCCTCTGCGTTATCATTAACAGCAGACTCGTACATTTCCTCAGTGAAAACAATGTACTGAGCAAATGTCAAATTTGTTTTTTTACCAAATTATTGTACGACAGACCCCGTATCACACTGCACACCCGAAATGACAAACAAACTAACCAAAACAAAGGCAAAGTCTTCTCATGCTTTGTTGATTTCAAAAAAGCCTTTGACTCAATTTGGCAAGAGGGTCTGCTATACAAATTGATGGAAAGTGATGTTGGGAAAAAAACATACAACATTATAAAATCCATGTACACAAACAAGTGTGTGGTTAAATTTGGCAAAAAACACACACATTTCTTTCCACATGGTCGTGGGTGAGAAAGGGAAGCAGCTTAAGTCCCACCCTCTTCAACATATATATGCACAAATTGGCGAGGGCGCTAGAACAGTCCGCACACGGCCTCACCCTACTAGAATCTGAAGTCAAATGTCTACAGTTTGCTGATGATCTGGTCACCAATCAAGGAGGCTGTCACCAACCAAGGAGGGCCTAGAGCGACACCTAGATCTTCTGCACATATGCAGCCAGACCTGGGCCCTGACGGTTAATCTCAGTAAGAGAAAAATACCTTCCAAAAAAGGTTCTGTCACCAGGAGCACAAATACAAATTCCATCTAGACACCGTTGCCCTAGAGCATTTATTTGTCACATACACATGGTTAGCAGATGTTAATGCGAGGTAGCTAAATGCTTGTGCTTCTAGTTCCGACAATGCAGTAATAACCAACGAGTAATCTAACCTAACAATTCCAAAACTACTACCTTATACACACAAGTGTAAAGGGATAAAGAATATGTACATAAAGATATGAATGAGTGATGGTACAGAACGGCATAGGCAAGATGCAGTAGATGGTATCGAGTACAGTATATACATATGAGATGAGTAATGTAGGGTAGGTAAACAAAGTGGCATAGTTTAAAGTGGCTAGTGATACATGTATTACATAAAGATGCAGTAGATGATATAGAGTACAGTATATACATATACATATATGAGATGAATCATGTAGGGTATGTAAACATTATGTTAAGTAGCATTGTTTAAAGTGACTAGTGATATATTTTACATCAATTCCCATCAATTCCTATTATTAAAGTGGCTGGAGTTGAGTCAGTGTGTTGGCAGCAGCCACTCAATGTTAGTGGTGGCTGTTTAACAGTCTGATGGCCTTGAGATAGAAGCTGTTTTTCAGTCTCTCTGTCCCTGCTTTGATGCACCTGTACTGACCTCGCCTTCTGGATGATAGCGGGGTGAACAGGCAGTGGCTCGGGTGGTTGTTGCCCTTGATGATCTTTATGGCCTTCCTGTGACATTGGGTGGTGTAGGTGTCCTGGAGGGCAGGTAGTTTGCCCCCGGTGATGCGTTGTGCAGACCTCACTACCCTCTGGAGAGCCTTACGGTTGTGGGCGGAGCAGGTACTGTACCAGGCGGTGATACAGCCCGACAGGGTGCTCTCGATTGTGCATCTGTAGAAGTTTGTGATTGCTTTTGGTGACAAGCCGAATTTCTTCAGCCTCCTGAGGTTGAAGAGGCGCTGCTGCGCCTTCTTCACGATGCTGTCTGTGTGGGTGGACCAATTCAGTTTGTCTCCACTACTGTCTCATCGATGTGGATAGGGAGGTGCTCCCTCTGCTGTTTCCTGAAGTCCACAATCATCTCCTTTGTTTTGTTGACGTTGAGTGTGAGGTTATTTTCCAAACACCACACTCCGAGGGCCCTCACCTCCTCCCTGTAGGCCGTCTCGTCGTTGTTGGTAATCAAGCCTACCACTGTAGTGTCGTCCGCAAACTTGATGATTGAGTTGGAGGCGTGCATGGCCACGCAGTCGTGGGTGAACAGGGAGTACAGGAGAGGGCTCAGAACGCACCCTTGTGGGGCCCCAGTGTTGAGGATCAGCAGGGTGGAGATGTTGTTACCTACCCTCAACACCTGGGGGCGGCCCGTCAGGAAGTCCAGTACCCAGTTGCACAGGGCGGGGTCGAGACGTAGGGTCTTGAGCTTGATGACAAGTTTTGGAGGGTACTATGGTGTTAAATGCTAAGCTGTAGTCGATGAACAGCATTCTCACATAGGTATTCCTCTTGTCCAGATGGGTTAGGGCAGTGTGCAGTGTGGTTGAGATTGCATCGTCTGTGGATCTATTTGGGCGGTAAGCAAATTGGAGTGGGTCTAGGGTGTCAGGTAGGGTGGAGGTGATATGGTCCTTGACTAGTCTCTTAAAGCACTTCATGATGACGGAAGTGAGTGCTACAGGGCGGTAGTCGTTTACCTCAGTTACCTTAGCTTTCTTGGGAACAGGAACAATGGTGGCCCTCTTGAAGCATGTGGGAACAGCAGACTGGGATAAGGATTGATTGATTGAATATGTCCGTAAACACACCAGCCAGCTGGTCTGCGCATGCTCTGAGGGCACGGCTGGGGATGCCGTCTGGGCCTGCAGCCTTGCGAGGGTTAACACGTTCAAATGTTTTACTCACGTCGGCTGCAGTGAAGGAGAGTCCGCACGTTTTGGTTGCGGGCCGTGTCAGTGGCACTGTATTGTCCTCAAAGCAGGCAAAAAAGTTATTTAGTCTGCCTGGGAGCAAGACATCCTGGTCCGTTTTCTTTTTGTAATCCGTGATTGACTGTAGACCCTGCCACATACCTCTTGTGTCTGAGCCGTTGAATTGCGACTCTTTGTCTCTATACTGACGCTTAGCTTGTTTGATTGCCTTACGGAGGGAATAGCTACACTGTTTGTATTCGGTCATGTTTCCGGTCACCTTGCCCTGGTTAAAAGCAGTGGTTCGTGCTTTCAGTTTCACGCGAATGCTGCCATCAATCCACGGTTTCTGGTTTGGAAATGTTTTAATCGTTGCTATGGGAACGACATCTTCAATGCACGTTCTAATGAACTCGCTCACCGAATCAGCGAATTCGTCAATGTTGTTGTTGGACGCAGTGCGGAACATATCCCAGTCCACGTGATAGAAGCAGTCTTGGAGTGTGGAATCAGATTGGTCGGACCAGCATTGAACAGACCTGAGCGCGGGAGCTTCTTGTTTTAGCTTCTGTCTGTAGGCAGGGAGCAACAAAATGGAGTCGTGGTCAGCTTTTCTGAAAGGAGGGCGGGGGAGGGCCTTTTAGGCGTCGCGGAAGTTAGAATAGCAATGATCCAAGGTTTTACCAGCCCTGGTTGCGCAATTGATATGCTGATACAATTTAGGGAGTCTTGTTTTAAGATTAGCCTTGTTAATATCCCCAGCTACAATGAATGCAGCCTCAGGATATGTGATTTCCAGTTTGCAAAGAGTCAAATAAAGTTCGTTCAGAGCCATCGATGTGTCTGCTTGGGGGGGGGAATATATACGGCTGTGATTATAAACAAAGAGAATTCCCTTGGTAGATAGTGCGGTCGACATTTGATTGTGAGGAATTCTAAATCAGGTGAAAAACTATACATACCTCAAACTATGCATTAGCGCCACAGGTAACCTCCACAAAGCTGTGAACGAAGCTGTGAACGAGCTGAGAGACAAGGCAAGAAGGGCCTTCTATGCCATCAAAAGGAACATAAAATTTTACTTACCAATTAGGATCTGGCAAAACATATTTGAATCAGTTATAGAACACATTGCAATTTATTTTTGTGAGGTCTGGGGTCTACTCAGAAATGAAGAATTCCCAAAATGGGAAAAACACCAAATTGAGACTCTGCCTGCAGAATTCTGAAAAGATATCCTCCATGTAGAACCTAAAACAACAAATAATGCATGCAGAACAGAATTAGGCCAATACCCGCTAATTATTAAAATCCAGAAAAGAGCCATTAAATTCTACAACCACCTAAAAGGAAGCGATGCCCAAACATTCCATAACAAACCCATCACCTACAGAGAGATTAACCTGGAGAAGAGTCCCTTAATAAAGCGAGGCGTCCCTCTCAGTGTCCGCCACCCCCCCCCCCCCCCGTTCAGCTGAACGGTGGCGCAGGCAATGCAAAAATATTCTTAGAAATATTTAACCTCCACACATTAACAAGTCCAATACCTCAAATGAAAGATAAACACCTTGTTCATCTACCCAGCATGTCAGATTTTTTAACACACCACATATTTATATTAGACCACCACCGAAACAAAGACAAGAGGCAGCCATTTTGTCCCAGAAAATATAAAATTATAAAAGCAGGATTAAAAAATAAATCATTCACTAACCTTTTGAAAATCTTCATCAGATGACAGTAATAGGACATGTTACACAGTACATTTATGTTTTTTTCAATAATATGCCATTTATATCCATAAATCTCCATTTACATTGACTTGTGTTCAGAAAATACTCAAAAATGTCAGGAGAAATTATAGATAGTGTCGCCAGATAACATAAATTGACATCATAAACTTTGACTAAATATACATGTTATACATATAGTTAGAAAGATACACTGCTTCTTAATGCAACCGCTGTGTTACATTTATTTTTAACATTACAGAATTAGTTCACTATGTAATAATCTGAGACGGCGCTCAGACGTAATATTTCTCCGCTATGTTGGAGTCAACAGAAATACAAAATTACAACATAAATATTCCCTTACCTTTGATGGTCTTCGATCAGAATGTAGTGGAAGGAGTCATACTTACCCAATACATTGTTTTGTTTCACTTCGTGTGCCTTTATAGTAGCGTATGCTATGAGTTCCAGCTGAAATGCATCCAAAATTACTTCAGGTCCCGAACAGTTGCGCATCAAAACTTCAAAATTACATATTATATGTCGACTAAACTGGTCAAACTAAGTGCAGAATCAAGCTTTATGATGTTCTAAACATACAAAACAATTCTCTAATCTATCGGACATTCTTGCTTCTTCTCAGGCATTCTGGAACAAAGGAACGTCTCTCCAAAAAGCGCGCTCTGGTCACCTTATATTTTCTCACGACACTCAGTCTTTTGCCTACCAAAGGGTCAAAACTCGCGGGATTTGCAAAATTAAACGCTGTACTGAATGAGGACATCTAGTGGAAGACATAGAAAGTGTCTCCAGATCCATAGCTGGTTGGGAAGGGTGGGGCGATGACGTCAAAGTTGCCCCAAGTTTACAGGCTCCCAAAAATAGTTTGGGAGATTGCCTGCCCTGTGAGTTCTGCTATACTTACAGACATAATTCAAACGGTTTTAGAAGCTTTAGAGTGTTTTCTATACAATAATTATTATTATATGCATATATTAGCAATTTTGGACAGATTTCTTTTCAGTTTACTATGGGCACGCAATTCATCCAAAGGGGGCAGTATTCTGTCTAGCCCCAATTAAGCAAGATGGTCCTGGAGCTCTGTTCACAAACACAAACAAACCCCACAGAGCCCCAGGACCGCAACACAATTAGACCCAACCAAATCATGAGAAAACAAAAGATAATTACTTGACACAATTGAAAGAATTAACAAAAAAACAGAGAAAAAAAATATTATATTTGGCCCTAAACAGAGAGTACACAGTGGCAGAATGCCTGACCACTGTGACTGACCCAAATTTAAGAAAAACTTTGACTATGTACAGACTAAGTGAGCATAGCCTTGCTATTGAGAAAGGCCACCTTAGGCAGACCTGGCTCTCAAGAGAAGACATGCTATGTGCACACTGCCCACAAAATGATGTGGAAAGTGAGCTGCACTTCCTAACCTCCTGCCAAATGTATGACTATATTAGATACACATATTTCCCTCAGATTACACAGATCAACAAAGAATTTGAAAACAAACCCAATTGCACAGTAAATACAACCCATATTTATGTTGATTTATTTTCCCTTTTGTACTTGAACTATTTGCACATAGCTACAACACTGTACATAATATGACATTTGAAATGTCTTTATTGTAATGGAACTTCTGTGAGTGTAATGTTTACTTCACTTTTGATTATTATCTATTTCACTTGCTTTGGCACTGGTAACATACCCATGCTAATAATGCATATCCATGCTAATAATGCCCTTGAATTTAATTTGAGAGAGAGAGAGAGAGAGAGAGAGAGAGAGAGAGAGAGAGAGAGAGAGAGAGAGAGAGAGAGAGAGAGAGAGAGAGAGAGAGAGAGAGAGAGAGAGAGAGAGAGAGAGAGAGAGAGAGAGAGAGAGAGAGAGAGAGAGAGAGAGAGAGAGAGAGAGAGAGAGAGAGAGAGAGAGAGAGAGAGAGAGAGAGAGAGAGAGAGAGAGAGAGAGAGAGAGAGAGAGAGAGAGAGAGAGAGAGAGAGATATGTGTGTGCCAGAAAACAGACTGTTCCTTCCCTCTCCTCTCCCTGGACCTACCCTTGAGGCCCCTAGCACTCATCATTCTACAAATGAACAGCTATTGTATGTTGCTGTCAACATATATATGTCCAGCGTCTTGCTTGAAATCTTTTTTTTTTCTCAAGAAAAATAGGTCCCATTTTATCTGCAGTAGACTATCCAAATAAAGTGTTATTGAAAAATACAATGTAATTCACCCCACAGACTACAGACTCATATCAAACCAATGAAAAGGTACAAGGTTGTTCCCGTTTCCAAACAGCATGTTCTATTCTTCTAAATATTGGTTTGGGGTTAGTAACAAACACAACATCCTCTTTTGTTGCCTAAATAATGACATGAAACTGCCACTCTACTAAGTCTACATCCCAAATGGCACCCTATTCCCTTCATAGTGCACTACACAGGGAATAGGGGTGCCATTTTGGACTAAGGCCTGCTTGTCAGAGTGTATGCTGAATGGGAACAGCAAGGAAAAGCTGATTTGTTGTTAGAAAGATGTCTCCCTGTAGAGTCCAGCTAAGTTCTGTAGTTTTGGACCATCGGGGTACCTTGATGCATGCTCCAAGTGAGGCCTTTAACTGTCTGTCAGTCCAAACTTCTACATACAGTGCATTCGGAAAGTATTCAGACCCCTTGACTTTCTCCACATTTATGTCACAGCCTTATTCTAAAATGAATGAGATCGTTTTTTCCCCTCATCGATCTACACACAATACCTCATAATGATGAAGCAAAAAACAGGTTTTTAGAAATGTTTACGTGTCTTCTTGGGTATGGAGTTTCTCCCATTCTTCTTTACAGATCTTCTCAAGTTCTGTCAGGTTGGATGGGGAGCGTCGCTGCACAGTTATTTTCAGGTCTCTCCAGAGATGTTTGATCGGGTTAAGGTATTGGCTCTGGCTGGGCCACTCAAGGACATTCAGAGACTTGTCCCGAAGCCACTCCTGCATTGTCTTGGCTGTGTGCTTAGGCTCGTTGCCCTGTTGGAAGGTAAACCTTCGCCCCAGTCTGAGGTCCTGAGCATTCTGTGGCAGGTTTTCATAATGAATATCTCTGTACTTTGCTCCGTCATCTTTCCCTCGATCCTGACATGTCTCCCAGTCCCTGCCAATGAAAAACATCCCCACAGCATGATGCTGCCGCCACCATGCTTCACAGTAGGGATGGTATTGTCCAGGTGATGAGCGGTGCCTGTTTTCCTTCAGATATGATGCCTGGTATTCACGCCAAATAGTTCAATCTCGGTTTCATTAGACCAGAAAATCTTGTTGCTCATGGTCAGAGTACTTGAGGTGCCTTTTGGCAAACTCCAAGCAGGCTGTCATGTGCCTTTTACAGAGGAGTGGCTTCCGTCTGGCCTCTCTGCCATAAAGGCCTGATTATTGAAGTGTTGCAGAGATGGTTGTCCTTCTGGATGAGGAGCTCCTGAGCTCTGTCAGAATGGCCATCGAGTTCTTGGTCACTTCCCTGACCAAGGACCTTCGCCCCTGATTGCTCAGTTTGGCCGGGTGGCCAGCTCTAGTAAGAGTCTTGTTGGTTCAAAACTTCTTCCATGTATTTTTGATGTAGGCCACTGTGTTCTTGAGGACCTTCAATGCTGCATAATTTCTTTAGTACCCTTCCCCAGATCTGTGCCTCAACACAATCCTGTTTCGGAGTTTGCTCTGAAATGTAAATTTGTCAAGACTCTCTCTCCTTGGTGAGGGTCAAAGGTGACAGATCAGCTTGGAACAGATAGCCAGACCCCCACTCTCTCCCACAGGAGAAGAAGTTAACTTCTTCGATATAGGGGGCGCTCTTTTAATTTTTGGATAAAAAAACGTTCCCGTTTTTAACAAGATATTTTGCCACGAAAAGATGCTCGACTGTGCATATAATTGACGGCTTTGGAAAGAAAACACTCTGACGTTTCCAAAACTGCAAAGATATTATCTGTGAGTGCCACAGAACTGATGCTACAGGCGAAACCAAGATGACATTTCAAACAGGAAATGCCCCAGATTTTGAAGGCGCTGTGTTCCAATGTCTCCTTATATGGCTGTGAATGCGCCAGGAATGAGCCTACACTTTCTGTCGTTTCCCCAAGGTGTCTGTAGCATTGTGACGTATTTGTAGGCATATCATTGGAAGATTGACCATAAGAGACTACATTTACCAGGTGCCCGCTTGGTGTCCTCCGTCGAAATTATTGCGTAATCTCCAGCTGCGTGTATTTTTCAATTTCCTTCAGAGGAGAAACCCAACTGCCACGAATGATTTATCATCGAATAGATATGTGAAAAACACCTTGAGGATTGATTCTAAACAATGTTTGCCATGTTTCTGTCGATATTATGGAGTTAATTTGGAAAGAAGTTCGGCGTTGTAATGACTGAATTTTCGTTTTTTTTTCTTAGCCAAACGTGATGAACAAAACGGAACGATTTCTCCTACACAAATAATATTTTTGGAAAAACTGGACATTTGCTATCTAACTGAGAGTCTCCTCATTGAAAACATCCGAAGTTCTTCAAAGGTAAATTATTTTACTTGAATGCTTTTCTTGTTTTTTGGAAAATGTTGCCTGCTGAATGCTAGGCTTAATGCTATGCTAGCTATCAATACTCTTACACAAATGCTTGTGTAGCTATGGTTGAAAAGCATATTTTGAAAATCTGAGATGACAGTGTTGTTAACAAAAGGCTAAGCTTGTGAGTGAATATATTTCTTTCATTTCATTTGTGATTTTCATGAATAGTTAACGTTGCGTTATGGTAATGAACTCGAGGCTATGATTACGCTCCCGCATATGGGATTGCTCGATGCAAGAAGTTAAAACTCTGAAGCTCTCCACCTCAACACAAGTGAAGATCACCTAAGAGACCAGAAGCATTTACAGTCTCGAGCTGTGCATGTAAAGGTGGTCCTTAAAATTTGACTAAAGACATGAGGTTGGAAGGAAGAAACCCCATCTCAGACTA
Organism: Oncorhynchus kisutch; assembly: GCF_002021735.2. Lineage (NCBI taxonomy): Eukaryota > Metazoa > Chordata > Actinopteri > Salmoniformes > Salmonidae > Oncorhynchus > Oncorhynchus kisutch. The sequence goes on along the minus strand of NC_034175.2, from coordinate 53,544,886 downwards.
TCACTGGTATGTCTGAAGTATCTACTCTAACGAACACTCCAAGACCAGCGAAGCTCTACAACTAAGAAGGACATTGTGACCTCTGGTGGACAACCAGAACCTTACATCGAGCCACTACCCATAGACACATCGATTGGTTTCAACAGAGAAATGACAGAAAAACATATCTATATGTAAATATACGGGTATATTGTATTTATGACCCGAATGAGCAGTTAGGGTGCTAAGTATTTGTATTTCCGTGAGCGTAACTTGCAAATGTACAGTTGAAGTCGGAGGTTTATTAAAAAATGTATTGTTAACAAATTATAGTTTTGGAAAGTCCGTTAGAACATCTACTTTGTGCATGACACAAGTAATTTTTCCAACAATTGTTTACAGACATACTATTTCACAATTCACTGTATCACAGATTATTTAACTTATAATTTACTGTATCACAATTCCAGTGGGTCAGACGTTTACATACACTAAGTTGATTGTGCCTTTAAACAGCTTGGAAAATTCCAGACAATTATGTCCTGGCTTAGGAAGCTTCTGATAGGCTAATTGACATCATTTGAGTCAATTGGAGGTGTACCTGTGGATGTATTTCAAGGCCTACCTTCAAACTCAGTGCCTCTTTGCTTGACATCATGGAAAAATCAAAAGCCAATCAGCCAAGACCTCAGAAAAAGATTATAGACCATCACACGTCTGGTTCATCCTTTGGAGAAATTTCCAAATGCCTGAAGGTACCACGTTCATCTGTACAAACAATAGTATGCAATCTAATAATTACGTTTCAGGGTGGAATTCTTTAGTCATTACTTTAAACATATACATTCCCTTATCAGAAATATAAGCTGAAATAAATAATTCTCTCTACTATTATTCTGACATTTCACATTCTTAAAATAATGTGGTGATCCTAACTGACCTAAAACAGGGAATTTTTACTAGGATTAAATGTCAGGAACTGTGAAAAACTGAGTTTAAATGTACATGGCTACGGTGAATGTAAACTTCCGACTTCAACTGTATGTTCTATAAGTTGACTCTCTTTGTCTCTCTCTTTCTTTATCTTTCCCCACCCCCCTTTCCATTGTGTAATAAGCCATCATATCATGTCAGTCCACTAGGGACTTTTATCTCATGTAAGTTTGTATGGTATTCTGTGTTATTATTTAGTTAGTTAATATATAAATGATTAAATCAATATGTGTAGTACTGTATATTCAAAAGGTCTAGGGTTCTTGTGGATCCACAGATTCTGCGAATGACAGAATGTGACTGATGAGGTAATAGTCATGTCCAATCAATTGAATATACCACAGCTGGATTCCAACTAAGTTGTAGAAACATCATTTTTATTTAATACATAAAAAAGGCTGTAACGTAACAACATGTGGAAAAAAGAAGGGTCTGAGTATTTTCTGAATGCACTGTAGGCAGCATATGAGTTTTAAAAATGCACCTTTATAATAAAGCATTCCATGCATCACTGCAATTGCAGAATTATGTAAGATAGCCTACCTTTAGTAATGTAATGAGTAGATTGGATAGTCATTATTTAAAAAGCCATACTACAACCTGTGTGCTATGATAATTGCTTTGTTTGTTCTATGACCTGTCCATTCATAAGCCTTCTGATGATATATAGACCTAACGGCCGAGGCAATAAGAAGACACAGTAGCACAATAAATTCAACGACACTTTTGTTTTATAACAAAACACGACAGCAACATCGGTCCACAAAGCAGATTGCATGTACAGTAACAGACATTTGTATTACCTACAGCATGGTCAAGCAAGTTAATGTTTTCGACATTTTCAGACCACTAAACAACTATTGATTTAGAACCACAGAGAGTTACATCAAGTCGCAAAGAAAACAGGAACTGCCTCCACTATTCCACTAGCACCATTTCAACTTCAGCATTTCAACATCATCAAGTCACCTCGGCTTAGTCTAATACAGTGACAACTACAAGTTATCAAAAACTATTTAGTCCAATCAACTTAAGCTAAATATGATGTGGCTGTCCATGGTTCTGATTTATGTGTGAGTGTGTGTGTGTGAGGGGGGGGGGGGGGCGTGTGCGTGTGTGTGGGTGTGTGCGTGCGCCAATGTCATCTTTCTCTGTTTCATGTTGAAGAAATGGTCTATCACTCTGTCATCAAATCAAATCAAATCAAATTTATTTATATAGCCCTTCGTACATCAGCTGATATCTCAAAGTGCTGTACAGAAACCCAGCCTAAAACCCCAAACAGCAAGCAATGCAGGTGTAGAAGCACGGTGGCTAGGAAAAACTCCCTAGAAAGGCCAATACCTAGGAAGAAACCTAGAGAGGAACCAGGCTATGTGGGGTGGCCAGTCCTCTTCTGGCTGTGCCGGGTGGAGATTATAACAGAACATGGCCAAGATGTTCAAATGTTCATAAATGACCAGCATGGTCGAATAATAATAAGGCAGAACAGTTGAAACTGGAGCAGCAGCACAGTCAGGTGGAAGTTGAAACTGGAGCAGCAGCATGGCCAGGTGGACTGGGGACAGCAAGGAGTCATCATGTCAGGTAGTCCTGGGGCATGGTCCTAGGGCTCAGGTCAGTTGAAACTGGAACAGCAGCATGGCCAGGTGGACTGGGGACAGCAAGGAGTCATCATGTCAGGTAGTCCTGGGGCATGGTCCTAGGGCTCAGGTCCTCCGAGAGAGAGAAAGAAAGAGAGAAGGAGAGAATTAGAGAACGCACACTTAGATTCACACAGGACACCGAATAGGACAGGAGAAGTACTCCAGATATAACAAACTGACCCCAGCCCCCCGACACATAAACTACTGCAGCATAAATACTGGAGGCTGAGACAGGAGGGGTCAGGAGACACTGTGGCCCCATCCGAGGACACCCCCGGACAGGGAAGGATATAACCCCACCCACTTTGCCAAAGCACAGGCCCCACACCACTAGAGGGATATCTTCAACCACCAACTTACCATCCTGAGACAAGGCTGAGTATAGCCCACAAAGATCTCCGCCACGGCACAACCCAAGGGGGGGGCGCCAACCCAGACAGGATGACCACAACAGTGAATCAACCCACTCAGGTGATGTCATACAGTATACATTAGATTTTGTTGTTGTCCAAAGCCCTATTCTCACGGGACTAGTATTACTATAAAACGCTGGTTATGTAATTACTACCCCACCATACACGTTTTTCCAGTGGTTGATTCAGATGGGATTAGTTTTACCAAACTGCCCATGTAATTATAATTTTTTTCTTGTTCAATATAGACTATTATGACAGAATCCTGGAGGCTATTCTAGGCGTGAAGATATTTCACGTCCAGGGGCTACCCGTCATTCAGGGAAGAGCCCCACCTGTTATGAGACCCACATTTTTTTTTAAATACAAAAACAAATGGCATTAACACGTGTCACATGTCAGCTTGCAAACAATGTAAAAAGTATATACATATCATTGAGTTAATAAAGCCGCATACAATCAAGGTCTATTTTTTGTTTTCTTGAGTGAGGGAGCTCCAAAATGAAGCCTAGCTCAGTGCTTTCAATGGTGGTGGGGCAAGCCAGCAGAAAATACTGAGCATTGCACCGTGATTGGCTCAGTGTTCTGTCACTCATGGGGACACTACATCAGCTCCAAGTCTATGGGTAGACTTTGAAAATGTTTGCCAATTGGGTGCTGCCATAGAGTTACATTAGAAGTGCCCATCCAAGAAGGCAGAGATAAAATGACGTCAAATCACGTTATATCTACAGTAGCTTTGATTGAACTAAAATGTATTGTGCTGCTGCATAAATTATGTAATATGCAGGGAGACATGTATACTGTAGCTAAGAAAGTAATGTTAATACTAAGTGTATGTTGTGTAGTAAGCTGTTAGTAGCCCATGTGCCTCACCCTAATAATCTTGTCTATTTTCACCTCTTAATTTCGCCTACTGTTCTGACTTGGCGGTGCACATGTAGCCTATAACCTGTTTTTGAGAAATGTAATCATCAAATATTGTAAAAGCTTTCATTGTCTGCTTATATGCCCCTTTTTACCCTAAGGTTCTGACTTGGTGTACAGGGAGAACACTGTAAGAACGACCCATGTTCTGAATTCTGTCGCTATATATTTCAAAAGTGCTGAACAAGTAGTTTTTATTGAAGACGTCTGTCCTAGCTCACTCATTAATGTCTTAATCAAAATTACGGATTGACTCTTATCCGCTTGTCGTCCCCTTATGCCATAGTTTGTACATCTCAATTGTCAGTAGAAACCACATTTGTTAAGCAAATCAGCAATATCAGCTATGCTTTTTAAAAGGCAATAAAATGAGGCTGAATGAACTGTTTCACAGCCAGACAAGGCTCCGCTGATAGCCAGGTGTAGCAGTGGTAAGGTGTTGCGACTGCTGTTGGGACTCTGCTTGTTGGGCCAGGTTTATGTTGGTCCTAACAGTTTGTGGACACCGTTTGTCACCGTTATAGTGCAAATAATGTATTGTTTAGTGTTGTGTAGTGTAGTTGCTTTGCTGGCATGCATCCCACAATAATCAGTTTTTTGCCCCACCAAGATTTACATTCTAAAATCGACACTGTTCACGTCTAGAAACAGCATAAAATTGGCCTAATGGCCTTCAGTTCTGAGATAGTCCAAATAATATTTTTTTATCAATGTTTTTTTTCGCCTTTATTTAACCAGGTAGGTAGGCTAGTTCTCATTTACAACTGCGACCTGGCCAAGACATGGAAAAACAAACATACAGTCAATAATACAGTAGAGAAAGTCTATATACAGTGTGTGCAAATGAGGTAAGATAAGGGAGGTAAGGCAATGAATAGGCCAAGGTGGCGAAGTAATTACAATATAGCAATTAAACACTAGAATGGTAGATGTGCAGAAGATGAATGTGCAAGTAGAGATACTGGGGTGCAAAGGCACAAGATAAATAAATAAATACAGTATGGGGATGTGGTAGTTGGATGGGCTGTTTACAGGTGGGCTATGTACAGGTGCAGTAATCTGTGAGCTGCTCTGACAGCTGGTGCTTAAAGCTAGTGGGGAGATATGTGTCAACAGCTTCAGTGATTTTTGCAGTTTGTTCCAGTCATTGGCAGCAGAGAACTGGAAGGAAAGGCTGCTAAATGAGGAATTGGCTTTGGGGGTGACCAGTGAGATATACCTGCTGGAGCGTGTGCTACTGGCTAAGCTGAGATAAGGCGGGGCTTTACCTAGCAAATACTTGTAGATGACCTGGAGTCAGTGGGTTTGGCGACGAGTATGAAACGAGGGCCAGCCAACGAGAGCATACAGGTCGCAGTGATGGGTAGTTTATGGGGCTATGGTGACAAAACGGATGGCACTGTGATAGACTGCATCAAATTGGTTGAGTAGAGTGTTGGAGGCAATTTTGTAAATGACATCGCCCGAAGTTGAGGATCGGTAGGATGGTCAGTTTTACGAGGGTGTGTTTAGCAGCATGAGTGAAGGATGCTTTGTTGCGAAATAGGAAGCCAATTCTAGATTTAATTTTGGATTGGAGATGCTTAATGTGAGTGTGGAAGGAGAGTTTATAGTCTATAGTTTATAGACGTTTATAGTCTTTAGTTTATAGTTTATAGTAGTGGAGTAGTGGATGGGCGGGCAGGTGCGGGCAGGGATCGGTTGAAGAGCATACAATTAGTTTTACTTGCATTTAAGAGCAGTTGGAGGCCACAGAAGGAGAGTTGTAATGGCATTGAAGCTCATCTGGAGGTTAGTCAACACAGTGTCCAAAGAAGGGCCAGATGTATACATAATGGTGTCGTCTGCGTAGAGGTGGATCAGAAAATCATCAGCAGCAAGAGTGACATCATTGATGTATACAGAGAAGAGAGTCGGCTCGATAATTGGACCCTGTGGCACCCCCATAGAGACTGCCAGAGGTCTGGACAACAGGACCTCCGATTTGACACACTGAACACTATCAGAGACTCTATTGAGAAACCAAGGCAGTCGAGTCTGCCGATAAGAATGTGGTGATTGACAGAGTCGAAAGCCTTGGCCAGGTCGATGAATACGGCTGCACAGTATTGTCTCTTATCAATGGCGGTTATGATATTGTTTAGGACCTTGAGCGTGGCTGAGGTGCACCCATGACCAGCTCTGAAACCAGATTGCATAGCGGAGAAGGTACGGTGGGATTCAAAATGGTCGGTAATCTGTTTGTTAATACATATCAATAGCCCGAAGAACCATGATCTGTAACCTATGCAGATATTTCATTACCTGATGTATTTGCCAATTTATCAATTGGCTCAATATCGTCCTCCTTTTACAAGGAAGTATGGCACTAGGAAAGTTGATATGTGAAAAACAAATCATTCATCTGTAGGCTAGGGCCATAGCACAAACTGGGTGCAGCACATGTTAAACTCTGTAATATCCCTCAAAACACAGGGATGATGATTTGCAAGAGATAAGTATTATCAGAGGACCTGGGAGTTTTTAGGACTTGGATAATAACATACCTGCCTCCAAAGAATTACTGATATGGCAGATGCAGGCGGGACTAAAATTACAGATGTTGTGATTTGTGCTCATGCATATAATTACATTTCCTGAGCTCCTTCAGTAAAACTTATCCCGTCTGAACAGGGCTGTAGGCTACCAGGCTAAAATGCTTGCTCACTAGCCTAACTTCCATTCATGGGCAACATTAGCTAGTTAACATTAGCCTTCTACATTTAGCTACATATTTAACTTCCATCCTTTCAGGCCACAGAAACAACAATGTAGGAATGAATGGTTAATTTAGGAAAGGGAAATTCTAGCTAGCTGGCTAGCTAGTCACCTGGAGGACAACACAACAAGATGCAACAATTTATGTTTTTCTTTCAATGAAGTATGCTCTCAGTGGCCTACACGATGGCCTACACGTAGAGAGGTAGAGGGGCGCTGTTCCGCTCGCTCGGATGCCGTCTTCTGTGAGATACATTCAATATCTTGCGAATCACAGAGAGACGAAAGATACATTATTTTATGTTTTTGTATTTTTTATTGGTACATTTTTGGGGAAGCCTGGCTTCCCTTGGCATCCATGAATCCATGCCACTGCTAATAATATAACTCAAATCACTGTTTGCTTAAAATACCATTCAATGCATGACTGAGCACATATAGAGTAGAGTAGGCCACGTCTATAGGCTATATCAGATACCTTTCTTTGCATGGGAAATTGTTTGCATTGTATAAATTATACTACACTTTATATGACTGGAGACATTAGCAGAATCTTTTTTAATAGGACAAATTAGAGGGTAGCCTACTCTGCTGACACTGACAAACACATCAATAAAAACAATGTCCATATAATAGGCCTACAAGAAGGGGAGACACAAATGGAATTTGATGTCCATCTAAACTGGTGGAGGAAACCACCTTTAACTGACCCAACAATGATAAATAGTGAATATGCACAGTGCGAACTTACAGGGAATATTACCGATGCTCTCCTCAGTGTACACCGTTCTCTGGCCCCAATAAGATAGACTATAATGTTGTTCGCTTTTTTAAATTAATTTGGCTATTTAATTCAGTTTAGAGCAAGGATGGGCATCTTTGATGTGGGTGGGGACCACAAAAAAATCTGAACTTATCTTGAGGGACTGCAGTTGCTCTTGCAATTGTACACATTTTGCCATGGTGTGTAGGATTTTGTTGGCTGTTCTAAAGCTAATTTGCTGCAATTATATACATTTGGCCATACGGTGAGATAATGTTTTTCTGTTTTTAATATAATATCTGAGTGAGACTGAATGACAAAATCAATTCAAACCTGATTACTACCAGTTCAGATAACTGGCCAGTGGCCTCTAGACTAATTTACAAATAAAAAAAATGTTAGCTGACATCGGTTAATTGAGTTACTATCAGTGACTGACATAACAAGAGAAAAACTGCTGAGACACTGACAGAGCATGCACCCCCCCCACCCCCAAGAAAATATAATACTTTTGAGTCTGAGGGCCTTCCAAAGGGGGGCATGCAGCCTGTGGCCAAGATGTTGCCCATCATTGCTTTAGGGAAAGCTTCCCCTAGCCTTATGGACACGCCATCTATGCTGGCATATTAACACATATGGAATCATGTAGTAACCAAAAAAGTCTAAAACAAATCAAATATATTTTATATTTGAGATTCTTCAAAGTAGCCACCCTTTGCCTTGATAACAGCCCTTGAATGAGTAGGCGTGTCCAAACTTTTGACTGGTTCTGTGTACTGCTAGAGACCTACATCTATCCTACCTACAGATTACCGACCATTTCGAATCCCACCATACCTTCTCCGCTATGCAAACTGGTTTCAGAGCTGGTCATGGGTGCACCTCAGCCACGCTCAAGGTCCTAAACGATATCTTAACCACCATCGATAAGAAACAATACTGAGCAGCCGTATTCATTGACCTGGCCAAGGCTTTCGACTCTGTCAATCACCACATCCTCATCGGCATACTCGACAACCTTGGTTTCTTAAATGATTGCCTCGCTTGGTTCACCAACTACTTCTCTGATAGAGTTCAGTGTGTCAAATCGGAGGGTCTGTTGTCCGGGCCTCTGGCAGTCTCTATGGGGGTGCCACAGGGTTCAATTCTTGGACCGACTCTCTTCTCTGTATACATCAATGATGTCTCTCTTGCTGCTGGTGAGTCTCTGATCCACCTCTACGCAGACGACACCATTCTGTATACTTCTGGCCCTTCTTTGGACACTGTGTTAACAAACCTCCAGTCGAGCTTCAATGCCATACACCTCTCCTTCCGTGGCCTCCAATTGCTCTTGAATACAAGTAAAACTAAATGCATGCTCTTCAACCGATCGCTGCCTGCACCTGCCAGCCTGTCCAACATCACTACTCTGACACTGCTCTGACTTAGAAAATGTGGACAACTACAAATACCTAGGTATCTGGTTAGACTGTAAACTCTCCATCTAGACTCACATCAAGCACATCCAATCCAAAGTTAAATCTAGAATTGGCTTCCTATTTCGCAACAAAGCATCCTTCACTCATGCTGCCAAACATACCCTTGTAAAACTGACCATCCTAACAATCCTTCACTTCGGCGATGTCATTTACAAAATAGCCTCCAATACCCTACTCAATAAATTGGATGCAGTCTATCACAGTGCCATCCGTTTTGTCACCAAAGCCCCATATACTACCCACCACTGCGACCTGTACACTCTCGTTGGCTGGCCCTCGCTTCATACTCATCGCCAAACCCACTGGCTCCAGGTTATCTACAAGTATTTGCTAGGTAGTCCCCCCTTATCTCAGCTCGCTGGTCAACATAGTAGCACCCACCTGTTGCAGAACCCACCTGTTGACCAGGTATATTTGGTCACCCACATGGTGACCAGGTACCCACCTGGTGACCAGGTATATCTCTCTGTTCACCCCCAAAACCAATTCTTCCTTTGGCCACCTCTCCTTCCAGTTCTCTACTGCCAATGACTGGAACGAACTACAAAAATCTCTGAAACTGGAAACACTTATCTCCCTCATTAGCTTTAAGCACCAGCTGTCAGAGCAGCTCACAGATTACTGCACCTGTACATAGCCCATCTAAAATTTAGCCCAAAAAACGACCTCTCCCCCTACTGTATTTATTTATTTATATAGCTCCTTTGCACCCCATTATTTATATTTCTACTTTGCACATTCTTCTACTGCAAATCTACCATTCCAGTGTTTTACTTGCTATATTGTATTTACTTCGCCACCATGGCCTTTTTTTTGCCTTTACCTCCCTTTTCTCACCTCACTTGCTCACATTGTATATAGACGTATTTTTCTACTGTATGTTTGTTTTACTCCATGTGTAACTCTGTGTTGTTGTATGTGTCGAACTACTTTACTTTATCTTGGCCAGGTCGCAATTGTAAATGAGAACTTGTTCTCAACTCACCTACCTAAATAAATGTGAAATAAATCAATAAAAATAAAAATGTGTAGGCTATATGTAAAGACCAGATTGAATTGAGAATAATCTGATTGGTGAGAATATTATCAAGTGCAAATTGTCATATTGTGAATGAGAGACTGGTCATGACTGGTCATGACTTTAATGCAACTTTTTTTCAAATCATCATTAGAGTCTCATCATGCAGCCTTAGAATGTAGTGTATTAAAAATCAAAATAGATTGACTGCATTTGCATTACTAAAGTTGCTGAAGTAACTGTAAATTAAGCATACAGGAGGACCTGGTCTTGTTACCCACGCATGTGCGCACTCCTTCTGAAATTATTTGGAGAAAATATCCTTTTTATTTTATTCAGCTGAGTTCAATTGTATTCTTCTTACTATAAAATATAAAATAACGCCACGGAAATTATGCTAAATTATTAACTAGTGTAGCCCACAGCCAGATGGCATAGCCAGATCAGGGGGTAACATAAGGAATACTCAGACTATGCTATTCTGTTCTTCTGAAATAGGCTACATTTTCTTCATATCATGTTTCCTTAGAACTGCCTTAGAACTGAAATAATTGATTTATTGTGATGGTGTAGACTATATTACATCTAATTGTTAGACTTTTTAAAATGTTGATGTTCCAAAGGTCTGCATCCGTGACTTGTAGGCTATATGGAAGCCAGGAGATATTACATGTATTTATGTTAAGTAATGGTAACCGGCAGTTATTTCCATGACAATCACTGGCTTGTCATGCATGGAAATGGCATAACAGGTTGGTCGAGGTCATTTGTAAAGTGACTATGCATACAGTAGATAATAAACAGGGAGTAGCAGCAGTGTAAAAAAAACAACAAACAATTTAAATAGTTTGAGTGGCCATTTGATTCATTGTTCAGCAGTCTTTTGGCTTGGGGGTAGAAGCTGTTAAGGAGCCTTTTGGTCCTAGACTTGGCGCTCCGGTACCGCTTGCTTTGCAGTAGCAAAGAGAACAGTCTTTGACCATTTTTTGGGCCTTCCTTTGACACTGCCTAGTATATAGGTCCTGGATGTCAGGAAGCTTGGCCCCCAGTGATGTACTGGGCTGTACACACTACCCTCTGTAGAACCTTTTCCTATAGTCCATGATCAGCTCCTTTGACTTGCTCACATTGAGGGAGAGATTGTTGTCCTGGCACCACACTGCCAGGTCTTTGACCTCCTTCCCAAAGGCTGTCTCATTGTTGTCGGTGATCAGGCCTACCACTGTTGTGTCGTCAGCAAACGTAATAACAGTGTTGGAGTCGTGCTTGGCCACGCAGTCGTGGGTGAACAGGGAGTATGGGGGGGGACTAAGCAGGCACTCCTGAGGGGCCCCCGTGTTGAGTATCAGCGCGGTAGATGTGTTGTTGCCTACACTTACCACCTGGGGGCGCTCCATCAGGATGTCCAGGATCCAGTTGCAGAGGGAGGTGTTTAGAATCCCACAACAGAGTACAGTTCTGGCATTTTACAAGAAGGGATGATAACTTCTGAAAACCTTCTATAATATGCTTTGTGATTCCATAATTTATAAGCAATATCTCATAGCTCTGCACATCCAGACTAGTTAAGTGCCATGCGATAAATTACAGAAATAGATACAGGGAATACATAATTACCATGATTACGTAACAAATGGCACTATTCCCTATGGGTCCTGGTCATAGAGAATAGTATAGAAATAAGATGTAATTTGGGACAAAGTCCATGCAGAGCTTACAGAGACAATTCTTTTTGCTGTTCAGGTTCCTCCCCTCAACGCTCCGCTCCGCATTATCCATATTGATTTGGCTGGGTTTTATTAAGGTAGGTCTACTGCATGGAGAGGAAACCCCTAAAAGAGACCAGGAATCAGCCGCATGTTGCAGCTGCAGTGTGTGTGTGTCTCAGTGTGTGTCATATCACATACTGAACATATATCACATCTGTCCAAACAGTTTATTCCTAATTCATTCCATGTGCAAATGGCTGAATAACAACGTGGCTAGCTTCCAACGGTCCTAATGATACTATTAGCACACCACTAATGTATTCACAGCCGTAAAGAACTCATCTGTTGTATGGTGCATGAACGTTTTACCATTCCAGCCACGTACGTAAGTACATCCCTAAATCTCTTTCTCTGTATGTCTCTCTCTCTGTCTCGCTCTCTCTGTCTCTCTGTCTCTCTCTCTCTGTCTCTCTCTCTCTCTGTCTCGCTCTCCCTCTCCCTCTCCCTCTCTCCATCAGTTCATCACTCCCTCCATCACTCTCTCCCTTCCTCCCTCCCTGAGTGAGCCAGTGTGTGATCGTGCCTGAGGCCATGGCACCTGTTTCTGAGGATGACAGGCGAGAAGTGCCCCAATCAGAACTGTCAATTTTCAGCTATTTATCTGGATTAAGAAGACTCTGGTCCCATCTTGCATTGCTGTGTATTCTAGCACATATTTGCCAATTTTGTATATGTTGTCTTACTTATAATCTACCTATCAACTGTAGAATGATGTCATTAAAATCATCGTAACCTAGCAGGTAGTAAGGATTCTATCAAAGAAGCAATGAGCCAACAAAGTGTCTATTTGGAACTGTGCTTCACTGCAGCTTTCTGAGTTCACTGTGTTCAATAGAAAAACAATGGGGAATGGTGAACATCCTTCTTAGAAAGAAGGGGTTCAAGTTATACTGCTTGAACCCCTGTAGGGAAAGGTAATGGATACAAACTACATTAGCACAGCGGCCTTCCATAAATATATGGTCCATTACGGGGATGATGGTCATTATTCAGACCGAAGTAACAGGAATGAGAACACAAATGTGCTTTTATCTGCATTGTGACATTTGTGAAATAGAGGAGCACTTGTCTGGTCTTGCTCAATGTCTGGTCTGTGGAGGAATGGGACATCTGTCTGCCAGTGGGCACTGGCTATATGAGGATAGATAGGCAGGGAAGCATTTACACGAATGGGTCATACACATTACCAAAGGGAGCTGACTTAAAGGGAGAAATGTGTGGCATAATATCAGCTGTTTTCTAGATTTCAAAAGGCATTATTCACTGTCCATATCATCTGCCCTTAAAAAATAATGAATAATAATGGTCTAATACATATCTTAGTGATAAATAATATTTGGTAACCTTTTACCATGTCACTACTTTGACATATTCTAATGAGACATTGCTGACTATTAGTCTGAGTACCAGTCTCTTTAGCTAACATTCCACTCCTTGCCATTCCTTGTCATTACGAAAGAGACACCCTAGACCCTAGACACACTACAATTTGCATACCGCCCAAACAGATCCATGGACTACAGAATTGCTATCGCACTGTATACTGCCCTATCCCATCTGGACAAGAGGAATACCTATGCAAGAATTCTATTCATCAACTTCTGCTCAGCCTTCAACACCATGGTGCCCTCCAACTTCATCAGTAAGCTCAGGGCCCTGGGTCTGAACTTTGCCCTGTGCAACTGGGTCCAGGACTTCCTGAGGGGCAGTGAAGGTATGCAACGATAGCTCTGCCTCGCTGATCCCCTTCTGTACTCACTGTTCACCCATGACCGCGTGGCTCCAACTCAAATCATCAAGTTTGCTGACAACACAACAATGTCCGGCCTGATTACCAACAACGACGAGACAGCCTACAGGGAGAAGGTGAGGGCCCTGGAAAAGTGGTGCCAGGAAAATAACTTCTCTGTTACTAGCCAGCTATCACCCGGTACTTTACCCTGCACCTTAGAGACTGTTGCCCTATGTACATAGTCATTGAACACTGGTCAATCAATCAATCAAATTTATTCATGAAGTCCTTCTTACATCAGCTGATGTCTCAAAGTGCTGTACAGAAACCCAGCCTAAAACCCCAAACAGCAAGCAATGCAGGTGTAGAAGCACAGTGGCTAGGAAAAACTCCCTAAAAAGGCCAGAACCTAGAAAGAAGCCTAGAGAGGAACCAGGCTATGAGGGGTGGCCAGTCCTCTTTTGGCTGTGCCAGGTGGAGATTATAACAGAACATGGCCAAGATGTTCAAATGTTCATAGATGACCAGCAGGGACAAATAATAATAATAATCACAGTGGTTGTCGAGGGTGCAACAGGTCAGCACCTCAGGAGTAAATGTCAGTTTGCTTTTCATAGCCGATCATTCAGAGTATGTCTACCGCTCCTGCTGTCTCTGGAGAGTTGAAAACATCAGGCCTGGGACAGATAGCACGTCCGTCCGGTGAACAGGCCAGGGTTCCATAGCCGCAGGCAGAACAGTTGAAAATGGAGCAGCAGCAAGTCTAGGTGGACTGGGGACAGCAAGGAGTCGTCAGGCCAGGTATTTCTGAGTCATGGTACTAGGGCTCAGGTCCTCTGAGAAAGAAAGAAAGAACGAAAGAAAGAAAAAGAGAGAGAGAATGTTTACAGTGTTAACAGTGTTTACAGTACATACTGTTTTACCCACTTCATACATATATAGTGTATTCTAGTCAAGGCTCATCTTAATTATCTACTGCTTTAAACACCTTTTCTATTCATATACTGCCCATACATACATATACACAGTATATATTCTAGTCTCTGACATTGCTCGATCTGATATTTCTTAATTTCTTAATTTTTATGTTTGGGATTGTGTGTATTGTTTTTTAATGTTAAGTATTACTTCACTGTTGGAGCTACACTGCACCTGCTATAACATCTGCAAAATATGTGTACGCAACCAACAATATTAGATTTGATTTGATTTGGCCTTTAGGCAAACTCAATGTTTAATATGCTCTGGATTTATAGTTGCTCATTGGTTGTTGGAATTAAGATTAATATTTTCGATGACATGTGTAGCCTCAAATAGACTAAAATGTACAACAAAGTTAAAAACAAATATGTAGCTGTTAGCTAGGCAAGTCGTTGTTATTTTTAGGCTTAAAATCAAAACTAAGATGTTTTGTGGTTGGAATTGCAGTATATATTTAGTATGATAATTTAGATACTTTTGACAGAGGGAGAAAAATTTAGAAAAAAAGAGATTGAGTTCCAATATTTGCATAATCGGTGTGATTGGAGGATAGCTGTAAGGGTTATCGAATTATATTCTCCTTGAGCTCATTGACGATAGAATGTTCATATTTGAAGATAAATGCCAGACTCTTCAGGTAGTATGGTCAATTCAGTGCCACATATCATAATAGTGAAGTGAAGTGCCTGTCTCCAGTATGTCTCCAGTAGTACTATGTCATGATATTTAGCTGTGAAAGCTGGACAGGCAGCTCAGACAGTGGATAGCTTAACCCTGGTCATTCTCCCCAGGGACAAAGACGGTTGAGATAAGAGGAATAAGAGGAATGAGGATATGTCGGCTCCATCCTAAATGGCACCCTATTCCATATGGGCCCTGGTCAAAAGTAGAGCACTATGGCATATGGTGCCATTTAGGTTGCAGAGAAAGTCACTGTGAGAAGCTTATGCTATGAAGGAACTGATGTTTTTACAAGTGCCTCCTCCTCTCCCTTGTCAAACACACTGCAAAGAGGCTTAGAGCTATTGTTAAATGTTACACTTCAAAACTCCAGTAGAAAGGATAGGGAACTGTGTCATAATCTTCAGTGAGTCTAGTAGTGTCACACAGCTTGATGTACATAGCCACTGTTTGTTTGTAAGTGTGAGAGGATCGAATGGCACTGGAGGGAATAGAGGCTTTATGGGTTCCTGACCAATTGTGCTAGTTTGTGTATTTTTTTGTTTTGATCTTAACTTTTTTTTTCAGTGAGTTGGAAGCGAAAGACATATTGATTATCCCAGACGAGGCCAAAATCCCGTACACTCAAAGAAGATGAAGATGGCGCTATAAAAGTTGATGTGTGGGATAGCTGATGAGACTACGCCTCTACGAACATGCAATCACTGGAGAAAAAAACTGGAGACTATCCTATCAACATGATCTGAAGAACTGTAATATCCTATGTTTCTATGAGTCATTGCTGAACAAGGACATGGTAAATATAAATCTAGCTGGTTTTTCACTACATCGGCAGGACAGAACGGCAGTGTCGGGGAAGCTCAGGGGAGGGTGTGTGTGTCTCTTTGTTAACAACAGCTGTGCAATCTCTAATATTAAAGCAGTCTCGAGGTTCTGCTCGCCTGAGGTACAATACCTTATGATGAGCTGTAGACCCTATTATTTACGAAGAGAGTTTGCATAGTTATTTTCGAAGCTGTCTATTTACCACCACAAACCGAAGCTGATACTAAGACTGCATTCAATGAGCTGTATAGGGCAATAAGCAAACAAGTCACTAGTGGTCGGTGACTAATGCAGGAAAACTAAAAACCGTTTTACCAAATTTCTACCAGCATGTCAACTGCGCAACGAGAGGCGGAAAAACCGAAACATTTTTCCTCTACAAACAGAGAAGCATACAAGCTCTCCCTCCCCGTCCATTTGATGATGTCTTCACCAGAGTGGCTGTACATATGTACATATCCCAACCACAAGCCATGGATTACAGGCAACATCTGCCGCTTTCAAGGAGCGGGACACAAATCCGGACGTTTATAATAAATCCCACTACGCCCTCCGATGAACTATCAAACAGGGAAAGCAGCATTACAGGTCCAAGATCGAATCCTACTACACCAGCTCTGACGCTCGTCAGATGTGGCAGGGCTTGCAAACTTTCACGGATTACAAAAGGAAACTCAGCCTTGAGCTGTCCAGTGACGAGAGCTAAGTACTATTTATGCTCAAAATGCTAGCAATAGTGAACCATACATGAGAGCACCAGCTGTTCAGGACTACTGCGTGATCACGGACTCCATTGCCGATGTGAGTAAGACCTATAAACAGGTTAACATTCAGAAGGCCGAAGGGCCAGATGGATTACCAGGACACATACACAGAGCATGCGCTGACAGCTGGCAAGTGTCTTCACTGATATTTTCAGCCTCTCCCTGACCCAGTCTGTAATACCAACATGTTTCAAGCTGACCATCATAGTCCCTGTGCCCAAGAACACCAAGGTAACCTGCCAAAATGACTATCGCCCCGTAGCACTCACATCTGTAACCATGAAATGCTTTGAAAGAAAGGTCATGGCACACATCAACACCATCATCCCAGACACCCTGGAACCACTGCAATTCACATACGCCCCAACAGATCCACAAATAACTACTATAACTACTATTGCGCTCCACACTGCCCTAACTACTATTGCGCTCCACACCTGGACAACAGGAACACCTACGTGAGAATGCTGTTCATTGACTACAGGTCAGTGTTGAACAACATAGTGTCCTCCAAGCTCATTACTAAAATAAGAACCCTGGGATTAAACACCTCCCTCTGCAACTGGATCCTGGTAGGCAGCAACACATCCGCCTTGCTGACAATCAACACGGGGGCCCCTCAGAGGTGTTTGCTTAGTCCCCTCCTGTACTCCCTGTTCACCCATGACTGCGTAGCCACTCACGACTCCAACTCCATTATTACGTTTGCAGAGTACATGATGTCAGCAAGACAAAGGAGCTGATCGTGGACAACAGGAAACAGAGAACCGAGCATGTCCCCATCCCCATGGAGGGGGCTGTAGTGGAGCAGGTCGACAGCTTCAAGTTCCTCGGTGTCAACACCAGTAAGGAATTATCATGGTCCCCACACACCAACACATTTGTGAAGAGGGCATGACAATTCCTCTTCGCCCTCAGGAGGATGAATAGATTCCGCATGGGCCCTCAGATCCTCAAAAAGATCTACAACTGCACCATTGAGAGCATCTTGACTGGCTGCATCACAGCTTGGTATGGAAACTGCTTGTCATCCAACTGCAATGCGCTATGGATGGTTATGTGTATGGCCCAGTACATCACTGGGGCAAAGCTCCATTTCATCCAGGACCTCTATACCAGGTGGTGTCAGTCTGAGGAAGGCCCTAAAAATTGTCTAGGACTCCAGCACCCCAGGTCATAGACTGTTCTTTCTATTACCGCACGCTATGCGGTACCTATGCACCAATTCTGGAACCCAACAGGACCCTGAACAGCTTCTACCCTTGAGCCATAAGACTGTTAAATAGTTAGTTTAATAGTTAACCATTAGCCACCTGGACTACCTGCATTGACTAACTATTTTGACTCATCACATACGCTGCTGTTACTGTTTATTATCTATCCTGTTGTCTAGTCACTTTATACCTACCTATATGGACATATCTACCTCAATTACTTCATACCCCTGCACATCGATTCAGTACTGGTACCCTGTGTATATGGCCATGTTTTCATGACTCATTGTTTATTTATTTCTTGTGTTTTTATTTTTCCATTCTTCTATTATAATTTGTTTCTCTCTGCATTGTTGGGAAGGAGTATTTGTGTGTGTCATGATGTCTCTACTAGGGTTGCAAAATTCTGGAAACTTTCAATTAATTCCAAAATCCTGGTTGGAGGAATCCTGGATTTCCGGTAAACCAAGGAATTAATGGAAGTTAAACCAGACGATGGTGGGTCAAATTAGTGCTGTCACTCTATATGTGTGGAATTAGAGGCGTCAAGGAAGGCGTCAAGTAAACAAAATACAAGAACAAAAAGCATTCCGTTACCCTCTGGGCGTGCAGAGGAAAACAAAGCAGATTCTGCTGAAATTAACTTGACAAGTCTCATCACTTATACTGCTGTGTGACATTTTGTTTTTCACTCCAAATATTAGTTCATTCTTGTTTGGGCTTCTGAATTACAGTGCTGTGATATATTTATTTGTTTTTGTCTACTGCAGTTAAAGATGTTTTATGTGCTATACAGCAAGTAAATCAAACCTGCTATAGGAAACGTATAGTGCTCTCATGTGAGCGGCTAGTATTAACACACACACACGTTTTGAGGAGTACACATTTTTTACCATTAAAAATCCTATTTTCCCTAACTCCTCACCCTAAAAATAAACCTAACCCTACCCCTTAACCTAATTCTAACCTCAACACTTACCCTAACCTTAACCCCCAAAACCCTATCACTAGCACTAACCCTAACCACACGCATGCACGCACACACACACAACCCATGTGTGTTAAACTCAGGTCCATCCGCAGCCCTCTGGTCATCCATCTTCTAGCTTGTTAAGCACTATTAATTGGACATACTTGTACCACTGTGCTCTGTTTATTAATTAACATCCTATCCCCATTACGTCCTATCTAGTCTCTCAAGACAAATGGTCCTCCATTAGACAGCAACACTCCCTTAATGAGAGGAGAGAGGCTAGCCTATAACTGTGGTTATGAACACCTTGCAACTGTTGTTCTGTTTCATTATTCATAGTTGTAATTGTATTTGTATTTATTATGGATCCCCATTAGCTGCTGAAAAGGCAATAGATACTCTTCCTGGGGTCCAGCAAAAATTAAGGCAGTAATATACACTACAGTTCAAAAGTTTGGGGTCACTTAGAAATGTCCTAGTTTTGAAATATATATATATTTTTTAATTATATCAAATTGATCAGAAATACAGTGTAGACATTGTTAATGTTGTAAATGACTACTGTAGCTGGAAACGGCAGATTTTTTATGGAATTTCTACATAGGCGTACAGAGGCCAATTATCAGCAACCATCACTCCTGTGTTCCAATGACACATTGGGTTAGCTAATCCAAGTTTATAATTTTAAAAGGCTGATTGATCAATAGAAAACCATTTTGCAATTATGTTAGCACAGCTGAAAAGTGTTGTCTGATTAAAGAAGCAATACAACTGGCCTTCTTTAGCCTAGTTGAGTATCTGGAGCATCAGCATTTGTGGGTTCGATTACAGGCTCAAAATAGTTTCTTCTGAAACTCATCAGTCTATTCTTGTTCTGAGAAAAGAAGGCTATTCCATGCGAGAAATTGCCAAGAAACTGAAGAGCTCGTACAGCACTGTACTACTCCCTTCACAGAACAGCACAAACTGTCTTTAACCAGAATAGAAAGAGGAGTGGGAGGCCCCAGTGCACAACTGAGCAAAGGGACAAGTATATTAGTGTCTAGTTTGAGAAACAGACGCTCACAAGTCCTTAACTGGCAGCTTCATTAAATAGTCCACACAAAACACCAGCTTCAATGTCATCAGTGAAGTGGCGACTCAGGGATGCTGGCCTGACACCTCGAGTTGGACCAGCCCCTACCACCGAGCAAATTTAGATCTGTCGCTTACTTGCAACCAGTATGTTCCATTGTTATCAAGTGAATTTTGAGTTTGTATATTTATTCACCCAAGTTTTTTATAAGTAATAAACCAATCCCCAATTTGAAAAACCGATATTAGATATGGGTGAGTTTGAATTTATTGACTCTTAACCACAATTTACAAAACTGAAGAAATGCAGAATTTAAAAAGTAGCATGAAAAAACGAATTTAGATGAATAATACATAATACAGAATATAAAACAAACATGATGCATCTTTAAATTTTCTTTATGCGAAAACTGTAGTATTGAAAATGTATTGTCAAAATGATTACTTTAAAAGCATTTGAGAGCTACAGTTATTGAACAGTTTGACAGCAGTGGGTGAACAGTCTGACAGCAGTGGGTGAACAGTCTGACAGCAGTGGGTGAACAGTCTGACAGCAGTGGGTGAACAGTCTGATATTTTGTCATGACAAGATGCTTGACTATGCATATAATTGACAGCTTTGGAAAGAAGACACTCTGGCGTTTCCAAAACTGCAAAGATATTGTCTGTGAGTGCCACAGAACTGATGTTACGGGCAAAACCCAGATAAAAATCCAACCAGGAAGTGCCGCATTTTTTGAAACCGCCTCATGCCAATGACTCCTTATATGGATGTGAATGAGCTACGAATGAGCTTACGTTTTCCACATTTTCCCCAAGGTGTCTACAGCATTGTGACGTCTTTTTAGGCATTTCCCTTGAAGAATGGCTGTAAGGGACCATATATGGCATGTGGTCACATGGTGTCTCCCGCAGAAAACCTTGCGTAAAATACTGGAGGTAGCCATTTTCCAATTGCTTCTTATGAGAAACCAACTGCCTCGACGGATATATTATCGAATATATTTGTTAAAAACACCTTGAGGATGGATCCTAAACAACGTTTGCCGTGTTTCTGTCAATATTATGGAGCAAATTTTGAAAAAAGTTTGGCGTTATAGTTGTAGCATTTAGGGTCGATTTCTCAGCCAAGCATGATGAACAAACCGGAGCTATTTTTGGAAAAAAAGGAACATTTGCTGTCTAAATGGGAGTCTCATGAGTGAAAGCATCTGAAGTTCTTCAAAGGTAAATAATTTAATTTGGTTGCTTTTCTTATTTTCGTGAAAATGTTGCCTGCTGCCAACAAAGCCTAGCATAGCATTATGCCATGATAAACTTACACAAATGTTTGTCTAGCATTGGCTGTAACACATATTTTGAAAATCTGAGATGACAGTGTTGTTAACAAAAGGCTAAGCTTGTGTTTGAATATATTTATTTCACTTAATTTGCGATTTTCATGAATAGGAAAAGTTTATAGGGGTATTTATGTCCGTTGCGTTATGCTAATGCATTTGAGGCTATGATTACGCTCCCGGATACGGGTTTGCTCGTCGCAAAAGGCGGTGATACAGCCCGCCAGGATGCTCTCGATTGTGCATCTGTAGAAGTTTGTGAGTGCTTTTGGTGACAAGCCGAATTTCTTCAGCCTCCTGAGGTTGAAGAGGCGCTGCTGCGCCTTCTTCACGATGCTGTCTGTGTGAGTGGACCAATTCAGTTTGTCTGTGATGTGTATGCCGAGGAACTTAAAACTTGCTACCCTCTCCACTACTGTTCCATCGATGTGGATAGGGGGGTGTTCCCTCTGCTGTTTCCTGAAGTCCACAATCATCTCCTTAGTTTTGTTGACGTTGAGTGTGAGGTTATTTTCCTGACACCACACTCCGAGGGCCCTCACCTCCTCCCTGTAGGCCGTCTCGTCGTTGTTGGTAATCAAGCCTACCACTGTTGTGTCGTCCGCAAACTTGATGATTGAGTTGGAGGCGTGCGTGGCCACACAGTCGTGGGTGAACAGGGAGTACAGGAGAGGGCTCAGAACGCACCCTTGTGGGGCCCCAGTGTTGAGGATCAGCGGGGAGGAGATGTTGTTGCCTACCCTCACCACCTGGGGGTGGCCCGTCAGGAAGTCCAGTACCCAGTTGCACAGGGCGGGGTCGAGACCCAGGGTCTCGAGCTTGATGACGAGCTTGGAGGGTACTATGGTGTTGAATGCCGAGCTGTAGTCGATGAACAGCATTCTCACATAGGTATTCCTCTTGTCCAGATGGGTTAGGGCAGTGTGCAGTGTGGTTGAGATTGCATCGTCTGTGGACCTATTTGGGCGGTAAGCAAATTGGAGTGGGTCTAGGGTGTCAGGTAGGGTGGAGGTGATATGGTCCTTGACTAGTCTCTCAAAGCACTTCATGATGACGGATGTGAGTGCTACGGGGCAGTAGTCGTTTAGCTCAGTTACCTTAGCTTTCTTGGGAACAGGAACAATGGTGGTCCTCTTGAAGCATGTGGGAACAGCAGACTGGTATAGGGATTGATTGAATATGTCCGTAAACACATCGGCCAGCTGGTCTGCGCATGCTCTGAGGGCGCGGCTGGGGATGCCATCTGGGCCTGCAGCCTTGCGAGGGTTAACACGTTTAAATGTCTTACTCACCTCGGCTGCAGTGAAGGAGAGACCGCATGTTTTCGTTGCAGGCCGTGTCAGTGGCACAGTATTGTCCTCAAAGCGGGCAAAAAAGTTATTTAGTCTGCCTGGGAGCAAGACATCCTGGTCCGTGACTGGGCTGGATTTCTTCCTGTAGTCCGTGATTGACTGTAGACCCTGCCACATGCCTCTTGTGTCTGAGCCGTTGAATTGAGATTCTACTTTGTCTCTGTACTGGCGCTTAGCTTGTTTGATAGCCTTGCGGAGGGAATAGCTGCACTGTTTGTATTCGGTCATGTTACCAGACACCTTGCCCTGATTAAAAGCAGTGGTTCGCGCTTTCAGTTTCACACGAATGCTGCCATCAATCCACGGTTTCTGGTTAGGGAATGTTTTAATTGTTGCTATGGGAACGACATCTTCAACGCACGTTCTAATGAACTCGCACACCGAATCAGCGTATTCGTCAATGTTGTTATCTGATGCAATACGAAACATCTCCCAGTCCACGTGATGGAAGCAGTCTTGGAGTGTGGAGTCAGCTTGGTCGGACCAGCGTTGGACAGACCTCAGCGTGGGAGCCTCTTGTTTTAGTTTCTGTCTGTAGGCAGGGATCAACAAAATGGAGTCGTGGTCAGCTTTTCCGAAAGGGGGGCGGGGCAGGGCCTTATATGCGTCGCGGAAGTTAGAGTAACAATGATCCAAGGTCTTTCCACCCCTGGTTGCGCAATCGATATGCTGATAAAATTTAGGGAGTCTTGTTTTCAGATTAGCCTTGTTAAAATCCCCAGCTACAATGAATGCAGCCTCCGGATAAATCGTTTCCAGTTTGCAGAGAGTTAAATAAAGTTCGTTCAGAGCCATCGATGTGTCTGCTTGGGGGGGATATATACGGCTGTGATTATAATCGAAGAGAATTCTCTTGGTAGATAATGCGGTCTACATTTGATTGTGAGGAATTCTAAATCAGGTGAACAGAAGGATTTGAGTTCCTGTATGTTTCTTTCATCACACCATGTCACGTTGGCCATAAGGCATACGCCCCCGCCCCTCTTCTTACCAGAAAGATGTTTGTTTCTGTCGGCGCGATGCGTGGAGAAACCCGTTGGCTGCACCGCTTCAGATAGCGTCTCTCCGGTGAGCCACGTTTCCGTGAAGCAAAGAACGTTACAGTCTCTGATGTCCCTCTGGAATGCTACCCTTGCTCGGATTTCATCAACCTTGTTGTCAAGAGACTGGACATTGGCAAGAAGAATGCTAGGGAGTGGTGCACGGTGTGCCCGTGTCCGGAGTCTGACCAGAAGACCGCCTCGTTTCCCTCTCTTTCGGAGTCGTTTTTTTGGGTCGCTGCATAGGATCCACTCCGTTGTACTGTTTGTAAGGCAGAACACAGGATCCGCGTCGCGAAAAACATTCTTGGTCGTACTGATGGTGAGTTGACGCTGATCTTATATTCAGTTGTTCTTCTCGACTGTATGTAATGAAACCTAAGATGACCTGGGGTACTAATGTAAGAAATAACACGTAAAAAAACAAAAAACTGCATAGTTTCCTAGGAACGCGAAGCGAGGCGGCCATCTCTGTCGGCGCCGGAAGTTTATCCATAATTGGCAGAGTGGGCTGGACATGCTGAGAGATGAGTTTGGATTGGTCTGCTATGTAATACATGCTTCTGTCTATAATATGAGCCGGTCAGTATGTGTAGGTAATACTTTCTTACGCTGCTTTTTTGAAAGATATCATGTAGTAGAACTGCATAAGTATTGTTCTCCACTTTCTGGAAGACCGAGTTTTGAAATCAGTAGAATTAGAGTATGATAGCTAAAGAGATGTAGAAAATTCTGACGTTCGATTGCAAATATGCAGATGGAGTCAAAAAGAGAACACGGATTACATCTTCAAATTAAGGGCATCCATGGCATCCATGAGAGAGAGGGAGAAGCGTCCATCCATGTTTACGGTTAAGCGAGTCTAGCTAACTACATTTTCAAATATTACGTTTCAAATTTTGTCCGAAAATGGTTTTAATTTCAAGTTAAGTGTACTGTTAGCTAGCGAACATTAGCTGGCTGGCTGGCTAGCTAATGTTATATATATAGTCTATATAGTAATATTATTTGTATCTCAGAGCCATTTGCATGGCCAGTTATAGCCTAATGTTAGATATCCAACATTGAACCTGGACAGACGGGAGACTCTGGCAGCGTTGGAGAAGAGGAAGGCTCTGACAGCACTGGACAGGCGTGAGCACCTGTAGGGAGAAGACGGAGAGACAGCCTGGTGCCGGGTGCTGCCACCAGAGGGCTGGTACGTGGAGATGGCACCGGATAGACCGGACCGTGAAGGCACACTGGAGCTCTTGAGCACCGAGCCTGCCCAACCTTACCTGGTTGAATGCTCCCCGTAGCCAGGCCGGCGAGGTGGAATAGCCCGCACTGGTCTGTGCTGGTGAACCGGGGACACCATGCATAAGGCTGGTGCCATGTACACCGGCCCAAGGAGACACACTGGAGACCAGATGCGCTGAGCCGGCTTCATGACACCTGGCTCGATGCCCACTCTAGCCCGGCCGATACGAGGAGCTGGGATGTACCCACCGGGCTATGCACACACACCGGGGACAACGTGCGCCTCACGGCAGAACACGGTTCCTGCCCGGTCCCGCTCTCTCTCCGGTAAGCACGGGAAGTTGACGCAGATCTCCTACCTGCATTCGCCACACTCCCTGCATGCCCTCCCCAAGAAATGTTTGGGGCTGCCTCTCGGGCTTCCAGCCGCGCCGCCGTGCTGCCTCCTCATACCACCGCCTCTCAGCTTTCGCTGCCTCCAGCTCAACCTTGGGGCGGAGATATTCTCCATCCTGTGCCCACGGTCCCTTGCCGTCCAGAATCTCCTCCCAAGTCCATGAGTCCTGCGATCGCTGCTGCTGCCCGTTACCACACTGCTTGGTCCTTTTATGGTGGGTGTTTCTCCTCTTCTGAGGAGGAGAAGTGAGAAGGATCGGAGGACCAAAACACAGCGTGGTAAGTGTCCATAATGTTTATTTTAAAACAAACTGAACACTACGAAATACAAAACAATAAACGTGAAATGAACGAAACAGTCCCGTGTGGCGACAAACACTGACACGGAAGACAAACACCCACAAACCAAAACTGAAACCCAGGCTACCTAAGTATGATTCTCAATCAGGGACAACAATTGACAGCTGCCTCTGATTGAGAACCATACTAGGCCGAACTCAAAAACCAACATAGAAAAACAAACATAGACTGCCCACCCAACTCACGCCCTGACCATACTAAAACAAAGATAAAATAACATAACTATGGTCAGAACGTCACAGTACAGAAATGGAGAACCTGATATGCCATCCCTGTTGTGGTAGGGATATGCATGATACACCTATTATTACTATCGAAACCAGACTGCTATATTTCATTGGCTTTCTTTTTGCTAGATTACAGTCTTTGAATGCTGACTGTGTAAGGTATAGTAAATGGTTGATGTCAGTTGGAAATGTGATATTTTATGTTACAAAATACTTCAACTAACACTCAGTGTGTGTTGTTATGGCTATACCTATATTTACAGATCGCCAGAAAAATACACTTCAATAACGCACAACTGACATCACAATGAATGTTCATAACTGAAATTACAATCAGTTCCTCCAGGACTTTGCGATTCTTTTTATTCAAAATCAACAAATCCCTACATATTAGGCAAGGGCTTGCAAATCTTATCAATCACTGCGCTATTATCTCATAAAACTACAAAAAGAGTTCTCGCAATTTTAACCTGTCACCGCATTTTAACTGCATAAAATGGTTCTATCAAGCAACATGTCTTCACACTTTTTCACTTGTCAGTGCATTTTCGTGACAAAATGGTCATTACAAATTGTGATGCAAAATGTCATAATTGCAGCTGCAAAATCAAGCATTTTGGTCCAAAACAGTAACAAAATGTCAGCGTTGTAGGTGAATGGATAAGGTGGAGTCAGGCGCAGGACACAGGTATGAGTAAAAATCTTTGCTTTCCTCAATATCAACAATGTTCCAACAAGGATAAACATAAATATCCAGCGCACATAAATTAAATCACAACGACAATCACGCACAAAACAAAAGGGGAAGCCAGAGGGTTAAATAAGGAACACTGATTATGGGATGGAAACCAGGTGTGTTCAATGAAGACAAAAACAAAACGAAAATTAAACATGGATCGGTGATGACTAGAAAGCCGGTGACATCAACCACCAAACGCAGCCCGAACAAGGAGAGGGACCAACTTCGGCGGAAGTCGTGGCGCAAAATCCTGGAGAGACTCTTACAATTGCTACTCAATGGGTTAAAAGAGGGTAGCAGGTCTCCTGACAAAAATAGAAAAAAGATCTAGAAATAATTCTTAAAACATCAGCTTCATAAGTATTTAATGTCTTAAATAATTAAAGGCATCTTTGAAGCACTTTGAGTGGGGTCATGTCTACGTGTGTGTGTTGGTTTTGCTGCATCCACAAAATATCTCACACAAGCCTATTTGTCTCGCTAAAGGACACCATTACAACTCAGGATGGTGTCTTTGAGAGGAACATCAGTCTGATGTAATATTTAAAACCCTCACAGCTCTGTAAAATACTGAAGGGGCACTTCTTTCTACACAAGCAGTCTCCTCAGCAAGGAACCAGACCACCAGTATTTTAGAAGTCTTTCCTATAAATGTTCTTGGACAAAACATGAGCTTATGTTGCAAACATAGCTTATGTTGTTTGTAGGAAGATATTATTCCCCTTAGGGCCACCGTAGTTACAGTCATGTGTCTGCGGGTATGATTGACGAAAAATAAGAATATATTTTTAAATTCTGCTTGCTGTATAAGCAAATATTCTAAGTACAATTGTACAAGACGTGTTAAAAGGGTACAATAAAACAGATACAGATACTCATAAACGCATGAATGAATATGAATCTGCATAATGAAAGGGCTACACCCCATCTATCCCTCCCATGCCAGTTTCCCAGAAGAATAAAGAAGAGGACTTCTGTTTTGTTATTTTGGACATTAGAAATGACTACACTGCCTCATTGCACAAATAAGTCAATGCATCTGTGCATTTCAATGGGGGTGTAAGATAGCCCATGGCTGAATGAAAACCGCCTCCCACAACCACCCCTCCCATCCACTATTATTCTGGATTAACATCTCGGCCATGTGAAACCTAGCTCTGCCTTGAACTGCCTTCTCGCCCATGGCTGTCAAACCAGCCAAAAAAGAAGAGGGACTGGGCTGCATGATGATGATAGCTTTTTGTCCTAGGCAACAGCTGACCTATTTTCCTCCCACATAATTTTATTTTGGTTGAAAAAAGAGAGGACACTTTACCCTAAAACAATGTTTTCATGCTAAATGACTGAAGAGGGATAAGTTTGAAGTTTCAACTGACGTTTTATCTGCAAACTAACTCCAAGGGAGAAATATTCCGCCCCCACTATCCTGCCCCCATTATCTGCTTGTTATCCAACTGTAACGTACATAAAGTTCATTAAGTCAACTATTTTCAATATTACTTTTCCATTCATGCATGCATGTACACTTTTATACAAAAGTATGTGGACATCCTTACAATTAGTGGATTTGGCTATTTCAGCCACCCCTGTTGCTGACAGCTGTATAAAATCGAGCACACAGCCATGCAATCTCCATAGATAAACATTGGAAGTAGAATGGCCTTACTGAAGAGCTCAGTGAGTTTCAACCTGGCACAGTCATAGGATGACACCTTTCCAACAAGTCAGTTCGTCAAATTTCTGCCCTGCTCGAGTTTCCCCGGTCAATTCTAAGTGCTGTTATTGTAAAGTGGAAACGTCTAGGAGCAACAACGGCTTAGCCACGAAGTGGTAGGCCATACAAGCTCACAGATGGGGACCGCTGAGTGCTGAAGCACTTGAGTAAAAGTAATCTGTCCTTGGTTGCAACCCTCACTGCCGAGTACCAAACATGCTCTGGAAGCAACGTCAGCACAAGAACTGTTCGTCGAGAGCTTAATGAAATGGGTTTCCAAGCCTAAGATCACCATGTGGAATGCCAAGAGTCGGCTGGAGTGGTGTAAATCTCGCCACCATTGAACTCTGGAGCAGTGGAAATGCATTATCTGGAGTGATGAATCAGGCTTCACTGTCTGGACAAATCTGGGTTTGGCAGATGCCAGGAGAACGCTGCTTGCCTGAATGAATAGTTCCAACTGTAAAGTTTGGTGGTGGAGGATTAACGGTCTCGGGCAGTTTTTCATGGTTCAGGCTAGGCCCCTTAGTTCCAGTGAAGGGAAATCTTAACGCTACAGCATACAATGACATTCTAGACGATTCTATCCTTCCAACTTTGAGGCAACAGTTTGGGGAAGGCCCTTTCCATTGTCATCAGGATGACAATGCCGCCGTACAGAAAGCGAGGTCCATACAGAAATGGTTTGTCGAGATCGGTGTGGAAGAACATGACTGGCCTGCAAAGAGCCCTGATCTCAAACCCATCGAATACCTTTGGGATGAAATGGAACACCGACTGCAAGCCAGGCCTAATCGCCCAACATCAGTGTCCAACCTCACTAATGGTCTTGTGGCTGAATGGAAGCAAGTCCCCACAGCAATGTCCACAACATCTGGTGGAAAGACTTCCCAGAAGAGTGGAGCCTGTTATAGCAGCAAAGGCGGGAGGGGGACCAACTCCATATTAATGCCCATGATTTTGGAATAAGATGTTCCACAAGCAGGTATCCACATACTTTTGTAGTGTATTTGTATTTTGAGATGAAAGTACAGTTGTATAGAAAGTACAATCAAACACATCAAACTGCTTCTGGCTCACTCAAACAAGACACAGTCATCATAGCATTTCAGAAAGACACATATCAGTGACCACACAGGGCAGTGAGGGTCTGATCGTGAACAGTGCTAAAAAAAGACAAATGTAACATAGTATTTAGCATGTAATGGTATCATATAAATCTCAGTATGTTGTCCACTGTTGCACTCCACCTGAGGAGCTCAGGGAGGACAGATTGGGGACTTGGGGAGGTGAAGGGACGCAAACCCACTGTACCCACTAGAGACAGACCCTCTCAGTTCGGTCATGCTCCACGGTCACTGTGACCCTCTTGTCTCCACAGAGCAGGTCACTACCAGACAGCTCTCCCCAGAAGATCAGACAGCAGCACCAGGCCCTGACCACACCAGATAACAGGGACAGACAGAGCCCCTCTCCCCTTTCTCCAGACCTCAGGTGGTGAGTTTTCATGGATGCCAGGGGGAAAAAATGACCAAGAAATAGAAAAAACACATCCAAAATAATGTATCTTTTGTCTCTCTGTGTTTCATACATTTCCTTCAACTGGCAAGAGGCTAAATGTATCTCACCAGAGAAAGGATCCAAGTTAATGAAACAGTGCCCCTCTGTTTCTGTATGTGTAGCCTATCTATGCTGTCAGGTCAAAAAGAGTATGACATTGTTGCCAGCAAGCATTTGGCCTCCCTTGACCTATAAACAAATATAAATAATAGCCAATCAGCGTTGAGCTAAACTGAGTGAGCTCAGCTGTGAGTAGTCCTGGTGCACCAAAGTCTCTAAGGAAGCCAGTTTGAATTTGGCTTCTATCAGGAAAAGGTAAGACCCAGACCGTGTCGAAGTAACAGTGAGGGAAAGCAGGGCTTGATACCCCAGGGAACACTCGAAGAGAGATAGGCCCGTGGTAGAGCAGGGAAGTGTGCTGAGGGTATATTTGACCAACATAAACTGCTGGCTCCAGGTGGTGGGGTTGGCAGAGACCAGGCAGCACAGGGTGGTCTCGATGTCCTTGTTGGCTCTATCCGACTGGCCGTTGGACTGGGGGTGGAACCTGGAGGACAGGCTTGCCGACGACCCTATGAGAGTGCAGAACACCTTCCAGAACTGGGATGAGAACTGAGGAACCCGGTCGGAGACCATGTCCATGGACAGTCCATGGATCTTGAAGACATGCTGCACCATGAGCGGGGCCATCTCTTTGGGAGAGGGAAGTTTGGGGAGAGGAATGAAGTGGGCGGCTTTGGAGAACCGATCCACCACGGTCAGGATGTAACCCAGAAAGGGATGGTGGAGCTATGGAACTCACACTTCTCCGCCTTCACAAACAGCTGATTCTCCAGAAGGCTTTGAAGGACCTGCCGGATGTGGAGCATGTGTTCTTGAGGAGAGCTGGAGAAGACAAGGATGTCATCAATGTAGACGAAGACGAACCGGTTCAACATGTTGCGGAGAACATCATTCAACGGAGCCTGGAAAACAGCAGGGGCATTGGTGAGGCCAAAAGGCATGACCAGATACTGGTAGTGGCCACCGGCCGTGTTGAAGGTGGTCTTCCACTCATCCCCCTCTCGAATCGTCCCCAGGTGGTAGGTGTTCCATAGATCCAGATTGGAAAACACAGTGGCCCGCTGGAGTGGCTCGAAGGCCGAGGAGATGAGTGGTAACGGTAATGTTTTTTTACCGTAATGTTGTTGAGTCCCCGGTAGTCAATGAAGCAGAACCCTGCACCAGCGGGATAGGAAGAGGGACAGATAAATCCAGCAGCTATGGAGACCCCAATGTAGATATCCATAACCTTGATCTCCGGTCCCAACAGAAAGTAGAGATGTCCACAGGGCGGCGTGGTGCTAGGTAGAAGGTCAATCCCGCAGTCGTAGGGTCGGTGCAGCGGAAGCGACGTGGCCCGGGACTTGCTGAACACCTCCCGGAGGTCCTGGTATTCCGAATGGCGAAGATGTCCGGGGCACCTTCCGAGCCCCCAGGAAGACGTCCTGGGGCAGGTTGTGCTGACTTCAGGCAATGGGTATGGCAAAACGGGCAAGTTGATGAGGGGATTGTGTCATTGGAGCCAGGAAAATCCCAATAGCTTGGGAATCAGAGGGGATTTGATGAGCAGGAACTGGATGGCCTCGCTGTGGTTCCCTGACACCCGTAGGTGGAGTGGGAGTGGTGTTGTGGGTGACTCGGCCTATAGAGTGCCCGTCCAGCGCTCTAACATCCATGGGAATGGAGAGGGGCTGAGTAGGGATGTTCAGCTACGACGCCAGGGTATTGTCTAAAAAACTCTCATCGACCCCAGAGTCAATGACAACCCGGAGCGATTTGGACTGCTCTCCCCACAGCAGAATGACATGAAAAAGGGTGCGAGCACGGGAAGCAGGAACGTTCTCCATATGGCCCACCATAGTCCTTGCTCCTACCGGTGAGCCTGGATTCTTTAGAGGACAAGAGGACACGAAATTACCAGGAGTCCCGCAATACAGACAACTTTGACAACTTTGACAACTTTGACAACTTTGACAACTTTGTGTCGATCCTGTATTCCCCATTCTGCTGGCAACAGACCAGCTCTGCCAATGGCATAGGCTCAGGAAGCTGTGACTCTGCCGTCTCGGCAGCTCTCTGGGCAGGTCGGGAAGCCTCAGGTCCTCCCAACAACAAAACCATCGGGAGCTACTGGGTTGACTCAGAGGCCAGGTGGGATCCCTGGGCGTGCGAGCGAAATCAAATTTCCTCTCCCTCTGTCGTTCCCGTAGTCGCCCATCAATTCAGATGATCAAAGAGATGAGAGAATCGAGTTCCGCAGGTAACTCCCGATCAGCAAGCTTGTCCTTGACCTCCTCCGAGACGGCGTGCAAGAACATATCGAACAGTGCTTCCTGGTTCCTAGCACTCTCTGCTACCAACATGTGTAAATCCACTGCATAGTCAGTCACACTGCAGGAGCCCTGCCGAAGATGGATTAGCCTCCGGGAAGCCTCTCTCCCAGAGTATGGGGCTTAAAAAATCTTCTTCACCTCTGCCACGAATCCCTCCAGACAAATGCATATGGCCGGCCGCTGTAGTTCAGGTGAGAGCCCTCCCGGACATCAGCGTGATGAGATAGTCTATCTTGGAGTGATCCGAGAGGAAGGAGGAGGGCTGAAGCTCGAAAATGAGGGCACACTGAGCTAGAAGCGCCTGACAGGTACTGGACTCCCCAAGCATGGGGCCCAGTAAATGGGGCTCCCGAGAAGGTGGAGTGGCCGATGAGACGGCGCTGCTAGCAGCTGGGTTACTGAGAGGCTGTGGCATTACCACCGTGGTAGGCTGCCTCCCAGACAATCCGTGGAATTGCTCCACCAAACCGTCCAATGCCCGGTCATGGCGTTCAGCCAACATTTGAACCCCCTCAATAAGGCCATGAAGAAGTTCCTCATACTCCCGATGGTGGCTCCTTGGGAGGTGATGGCGTCGCGCAGCTGGCCGGGTCTGCTGGGTCAGTCATGGCCAGTTCAGACTATCAGGAAAATGTAAGACCCAGATGCAGACCGTGTCGAGGTAACACTGTTTATTACAGCAACAGAGGCAAAGTTACAGGACGGCAGGCAGGCTCAGGGTCAAGGGCAGGCAGAGTGGTCAGATGTGTGTGCGGGTTCAGTGTCAGGACAGGCAAGGGTAAAAAAAAGAAAGAAAGGAGGGCGATGTCATCTACAAAATTGCTTCCAACACTCTACTCAGCAAACTGGATGCAGTTTATCACAGTGCCATCCGTTTTGTCACTAAAGCACCGTATACCACCCACCACTGCGACTTGTATGCTCTAGTCGGCTGGCCCTCGCTACATATTCGTTGCCAGACCCACTGGCTCCAGGTCATCTACAAGTCCATGCTAGGTAAAGCTCCGCCTTATCTCAGTTCACTGGTCACGATGGCAACACCCATCCGTAGCACGCGCTCCAGCAGGTGTATCTCACTGATCATCCCTAAAGCCAACACCTCATTTGGCCGCCTTTCGTTCCAGTTCTCTGCTGCCTGTGACTGGAATGAATTGCAAAAATCGCTGAGGTTGGAGACTTTTATCTCCCTCACCAACTTCAAACATCTGCTATCTGAGCAGCTAACCGATCGATGCAGCTGTACATAGTCTATCGGTAAATAGCCCACCCATTTTTACCTACCTCATCCCCATACTGTTTTTATTTATTTATTTACTTTTCTGCTCTTTTGCACACCAATATCTCTACCTGTACATGACCATCTGATCATTTATCACTCCAGTGTTAATCTGCAAAATTGTAATTATTCGCCTACCTCCTCATGCCTTTTGCACACAATGTATATAGACTCCCCTTTTTTTTCTACTGTGTTATTGACTTGTTAATTGTTTACTCCATGTGTAACTCTGTGTTGTCTGTTCACACTGCTATGCTTTATCTTGGCCAGGTCACAGTTGCAAATGAGAACTTGTTCTCAACTAGCCTACCTGGTTAAATAAAGGTGAAATAAAAAAATAAAAAATAAAATACATTGACTGGATTAAATCGTTCTTGGTATATTTTAGTTGTCACTGTATTAGACTGAGCATAGGTGATTAGATGAAGTTGAAATGGTCCTGGAATAGTGGAGGCAGCGCCTGTTTTCTTTGCGACTTGCGGTAACTCTATGTGGTTTCTGGCTTTGCTTCCGCGGTGATTATACCCACACACCACTACTGAACAGAGGTAAAAGGAGCCCCAGCTCAGTTTGGCTATATCAATAAATTATGTTTGAATACTTAATTTGTTTTTAATTGAACAAGCTGAAAGATTGCACCTTCAAATGGGTACTGCCATATAATCATCACAGAAATAAAAACAACAACAACAACAGCAGGCAGGACACATAAACCCTCTTGGCAGCGTGACAGCCCTGGCCCTGCAGAGTGATCAAAGCGGAACAACAAAATGCTGCTTGTCTGTAAAATGGGGAATTGCTGTCTTATCATGACACTGTAATGGGTATTAGAACCACTACAGTGCATACTGTAGGGTGGGGAGTATCACTCTTCCTGTCGAGGCTATGGGCAAGGAAACATTTGGCCATCTTTTCTCTCGTATAATCTTTTGTAGTTTGTGCAAATAGATTTTGTTTCTGATTTCCCATAGATGCTACAAAATAAATTAATAACTAAAAGTAGTAGCTTCAAACACCTGAAGAAGATTATGCACCTGAAGCGTATGTCTGTCACTTTCTGTCCACTGTAGAGCAGTCAGTCAATGATTCTGTACAAACATATGTTCATATACACAACTAAATAATGTATTGGAAGGTTGTGCATCACTGCACCATGAAATTAATGTTTCCATACGCGTGCAATTCCATTGCTAAATAATTAAGTTATTTCAGTTAAAAAGTTCTCTACAGCAAGGAGGTTGAAATCAAAACCACTGGGTGAATACACAGGGTGTATAATTTTTTTGTTTCTCCTCACACGAGGTATCTGAATAATAATCTGTTTGTAGAATATGTAACTGGGCTATGAGAAAGGGTTCTTCATTTTGAATTTGTAGTGGTTTACATGTTCAGCACAACTGACAGTGACAACCCCATGTCAGTCATACTAACTGAAAGAAGAAGATGATGATGATGATGAAGGAAATTATGATGATGATGTATGACAGAATACACATTAAAATACTGTAGGCTTGTTGTGACTCAACCACACATATTACTCCATAAAGCTTCTGCCACATTCTGAGGATTAAACTCCTTTAATGAATAGGACAGACACTGGCAGAAAGAGACCCAGACCGTCCATCACCACTACATGCAGCAACTCTGTGTGGAGTATTATTTTATGGACAGCAGTAAATGCATCACTGAGCTATTTTACATTTTATGACCTCCATTAGACTGCAAGGCAACTTCACTTATCCTTCTGCCCTTTGCCTGTGACACAGCCTATCAGTCACAGCGGGCTGGGAGAAACCCCGGGTCTCAACGGGCAAATTAAACTTCACCTCCCCGGAAAACTCTATTCTCCACATGTCCCAGGCTTGGAATATGGTCTCTCTCTCTCTCTCTCTCTCTCTCTCTGAAATACTGTAGTTTAAATGATTTATTTTACAAAATGAATCACACTAATGTAAACTCTGTGTGTAAAACAACATGTTGACTGAAATTGCAGCATGGTATGTGGTAGTGTAACATTACAAAGCAATAGCTTACAACAACATACAATACAATGTTGATTCTACAGTGGTTCCTAGAACATCCAACCAATGTGTTTACTCATCTATGATAGTTGTTGCAGCGGCCAACCCTTGACCTACAGTCTCTAGCATAGTAGTTATTAAACTATTTCCTTGGGCACCCCCAGCCATTCCATGTTTTCAATCAATTCCAGAATTAGCAAACTAGATTGACAATTAATCATCAAGCCCTTGAATAGATGAATCAGGCGAGCTAGTTCAGGGCTACAACACAATTGTGAAATGTCTGGGAGTAGCCGAGGAGAGGTTTGAGAACCAATCGTAACTGTGCAGAAATGAGTTTCCTCATCTGTCAACGAAAAGCCAAACCTGGGTGGCTGCCATTTAAGAGCTCTGTCACCTGACATGGCCTGGGATGCTTTGTACTATAGGTCACAGAGGCCAGAGTATGGTGGGTAATGGAAGGAAGCGGTTGGGAAATTGATTTTAACACTCAGGCCAGTCTAACCTCAATGAATAAAAGGGTCAAGTGAAATCCTGTGTGACAGAATGGGTGATTGGTCCAGAGTGAGAGAGGAAGAGAGAGGGAAGGAGGGAACGAGAAAGGGTAAATGGGCACAAACATTGCCCAGTGTTGAGTTAAGAGAAAGGGGAGGATGTACCTCAACACTTTGGGAGATAAAATATGACATCTTGGCCACAACTACAGAAGTGTTTCAGATTTAATTGTCGCTGAATCTTGTAGAGAAAATGCATAGAAACAAAATAGCAAACTACCACAACGAACAATCAAACAATCAAATGTGGATGTACACTATAACAGAAAAACAATAACACCATTTGTACTTACCCACTGGGCACAGACGTTAATTCAACGTATATCCACGTTGGAAACAACATTGATTCAACCAGTGTGTACCCAGTGGATAACAGTTGGCAACAGAGGAAAGCTGGTATTTTAATTTTCTCTTTGCAACAATAAGGCATATTAAAGCGTTTGCATTTAAGTCGCCAATTTAAACAAACACTACATATTGATGAGCTATGGCTTGTTATGTCTCAGATAGACAGTTACATTCCCCTCAGTCTTTACCAGGAATAAGTGTTTCCAGATGAAAACTTGTCACAACAACGGAGTGCCCTGAAGACAAATGTTAGCAGCATTGAACACAGCCATTGATTTGTAGCTCAACAAATTGAAAGTGAATAGACTAGTAATTACTGCTTGCTGTGAAAGGTGAGGAGCTGTCAGATCTCATCGGATTACACCAAGGTCCCTCCTCCATCACCTGGTGAGTTAAAGACTATAGGGGGAGAGATGGGGGGATATACAGTATCAGGTGTGTGTGTGTGTGTGTGTGTGTGTGTGTGTGTGTGTGTGTGTGTGTGTGTGTGTGTGTGTGTGTGTGTGTGTGTGTGTGTGTGTGTGTGTGTGTGTGTGTGTGTGTGTTTGCGTGCGTGCGTGTGTGTGTGGACGTGATTAACTCTTCTTGTGGGGACCAGAATAATAAAAATTGGAGCAACTGGGGACATTTTGTTAGTCCCCATAAGGTGAAATGCTATTTCTCTGGGGTTTAGGGGTAAGGTTAAAATTAGTGTTCGGGTTAGAATTACAGGTTAGGTTTAGGAACTAGGGTTAGTTTTAGGGTTGGGAGCTAGGGTTAGGTTTAGGGTTGGGTTAAGGTTAGAGTTAGGGTAAGAGTGCGGATTAGGGTTAGAGCTAGGGTTAGGGGGTGGGACTAATTGTGTGTTCCCACAAGGTTAGCTGTTCAACACTGTGTGTGTGCGTGTGTGTGTGCTTGTAAGTGTGTGTATGTGTGTGTCGGTGCGTACATGCATGCATGTGGATGTACAGTATGTGTGCGAATGTATTTATCCTGGCTCAAAACAAACCTACAGGGCTTAGGTAACTTTTCATAAAATGTTTTACTCCCATGAAACAAAGAAAAATAACCTATTTATATTTAATTTATATTTTATATATTTATATAGACCTAATAACCTTCAGGCTTTGACCTGAATGACAAAACGTCAGATGTCTACTTATCATGATGTTGAGTGCCAGTCTCTCCAGAGCAAAAATATTGTAAACATTCTTTTAATTTGGCATGTGTGTTGAAATGAACTTCGGTGCAATATTCATGATCTCTTTCTGGTAATCGGTTCAGTTTTCCACCTGAACACATCAACCAGGAAATGACTGAACAATGTTATGGCACCACTGCTATTACCAACCAACACCATTAGACACACTCCTGTCTGTCTTCACATATCAACAAACTAGTTCAGTTCTATACATTTTAAAGTCCCTCCATCTATAAACATCGAAAGCATCATAAATACATGTTGTGGATTAATGGTGTTGGCCTGTCATTTTGCAGAACATGGTACCTGGCGCTACTGATACCACTGGGAAATCATGGCTCTTGTTCGTAACAATGACCTGAGTGACAGTTCCATAGAAAGAGGATGATCATTCTAGTTCTATTGACAGTCCTTTCAGTGATTCCCCTAGTGTTCCAATCAGACATTGGAGAAGAAGCCTGAGTGAGCATCAGAATAGAGTAACACAGACAGACAACATGATGCTCTAGTCTGCTGTTAAACCTGCTGGGATGTGTGTGTGTGTGTGTGTGTGTGTGTGTGTGTGTGTGTGTGTGTACGTGTCTGCAGGGTTTGTAACACCAATTAACTAACCTGTACTTGGCATGTGCAGCACAGAAACATGTACAGCACAGAAACATGTACAGCACAGAAACATGTACAGCACAGAAACATTTACAGCACAGAAACATGTGCAGCACAGAAACATGTACAGCACAGAAACATGTACAGCACAGAAACATGTACAGCACAGAAACATGTACAGCACAGAAACATGTACAGCACAGAAACATTTACAGCACAGAAACATGTGCAGCACAGAAACATGTGCAGCACAGAAACATGTACAGCACAGAAACATGTATAGCACAGAAACATTTACAGCACAGAAACATGTGCAGCACAGAAACATTTACAGCACAGAAACATTTACAGCACAGAAACATGTGCAGCACAGAAACATTTACAGCACAGAAACATGTGCAGCACAGAAACATTTACAGCACAGAAACATTTACAGCACAGAAACATTTACAGCACAGAAACATGTACAGCACAGAAAAATGTGCAGCACAGAAACATGTGCAGCACAGAAACATTTACAGCACAGAAACATGTGAGACACAGAAACATGTACAGCACAGAAACATTTACAGCACAGAAACATTTACAGCACAGAAACATGTACAGCACAGAAACATGTGCAGCACAGAAACATGTGCAGCACAGAAACATTTACAGCACAGAAACATGTGAGGCACAGAAACATTTACAGCACAGAACCACGCTGATATAATCTTCAGGATTTGCATCACATTTTATTCAGGTTTATAATTTAAAACAAATATTTTTGTCATGCAAAATCGTATTATCAAGATACTCCTCCAGACAAATGTGCCTTTAAAAATGACTCAAGATATCTTGTGGCAGTTTGGGGGCAATGTAAAAAAAAACTTTCACATAACAAATTAAACGTTGGAAATTGGACAAAAACAATGTTGATGGAAAAGATAAAGAAACATGCCTTCTCTTCAATAAGTGGTTTCATCCCTTTACTCTGGGCTTTTCACCATTATGTAAATAGTATCTTTATTTACCCAGCTATGATGACTAAATGTCAACTGGAATGTTCATGTTTTGTTACTGCGAAGGCCTTTCTGACAGTACGCCAGACCGCTGTGCTACGCTTCAACTCATGAACCTAAGCATAGTGTGTCGTAGAAGGAGGGAAAGCGCAGAAGTAATAGTTGTGTGTTTGTTGTATGATTGGTAAAGAAAGAGTATTAGTATCTTGTTAACTCTCTCTCCCTCTCTCTCTCTGCATCATTGGGAAGGGCTTGTAAGCAAGCATTTCATGGTAAGGTATCTCTCTATCTATCTATCTATCTATCTATCTATCTATCTATCTATCTATCTATCTATCTATCTATCTATCTATCTATCTATCTATCTATCTATCTATCTATCTATCTATCTATCTATCTATCTCTCTGTTGTCCATTCATTTGTATCCTGGATGACTAGGAATACGTTATGGTGACTAAGCTTCTCAGTACTGAAGAGAAATACATATAATCCGATTTTTGTCCCTGCCATCATTCTGTGTAGGGAACATAATGAAATAAGGTGCATGTACATGTAGGGATATCCAAAGAGATGTCATCAGTGAAGAATTCAGACAAACATGATAGTGTACCCCCACAAACGTAACCATAGCACCACAAAACCAAAAAAACATATCACAATACCATAGATGACATTTAACTAAGATGGTTAAGCTGCCCTTACCCCTTTGTAACTACACAGTAAACTGTAGCAACAGCATATTAACATGTGGTGTTACAGACAAATTGACTGAGAATTCTTTGTCTCTAGGGTTATGTCCCAAATGGCATCTTATTCCCTATATGGCTATGTGGCTACTATCATATAGCTGACTGATGCATGCGGAGTGTTTCTCCACAACACTTCCAGTAGTTTGTGCCATACTCTGGAAAATTCTAGCTACGTACAAATGGTCCTGTGTTGCCATTATAAAGGAGCCACAGAGGCTATTCATATTCAGAGGGGATAGATGGTGGTTCAAAAGTGTCTGACAAAACTTGGGCCCCATTCTCAGTCGTGGTGATTCAGCATTGGTGTGTCACTATCGGTTTGGATGACAGAATAATATTGATGGTCCATGTCCTTGATAAGGCTTCTATTGTACAACGATGCAGGGCTGGTGACGCTCAGTCCGCAGCACCACAGTCCCCTGGGCTCACCCTGAGATCTACGGTGAACAGGAAAGTGACAGACAGTGTGTGTGTGCGTGTGTGCGCGCTGGGGGGGTGACAGAGACCATTTTAGGTGCATAATCCTCCCAGGAGAAGACTGAAATCGGTAATGAGAATCTGACGGTGAGAGAGAATATGACTGTTCTTTTCAAGGAAATGAATTGGATGGGAAGCACATTTTTCAATTATTGACAAAATGTCTGGTCCCTGATATGGTGCAAACACAATTCTGCCTTTGTGAGAAGTGAGGTTAACTAAATATGGAAAACAGTTGCATACATG
The DNA here is from genome assembly GCF_002021735.2 of Oncorhynchus kisutch. Taxonomy (NCBI): domain Eukaryota; kingdom Metazoa; phylum Chordata; class Actinopteri; order Salmoniformes; family Salmonidae; genus Oncorhynchus; species Oncorhynchus kisutch. The sequence goes on along the minus strand of NC_034175.2, from coordinate 53,504,101 downwards.
TCACAAGGACATGTCCCTGCTCAATTGTCACTGTAATGTATTTGGTCTATTTCAGAGTGTTTCTACTACCTCTTGTACCTACAGTCAGCTAACCACACTAGGGCCAACCCTCTCTTACCGGAGTGTGTTAATTCTATGTAACACGGCTACCTACAGAAGCATCAAATTAATCACAATTATGATTACCCACTCCCTCCTCCAGTATCATGCCCAGATAGACCCTATCAACTGGAAAAAACACACACACAAAACACACAAAAAACATTCCACGTCCTATTGGAACAACATGGACTCTGCTAAAAAGTACAGTACAGTGTTGTGTAGTTAGCCTTCCCTGCTACGTGTGCCATAAAAACCAACCTGTGTGTTCCAAAAGTAGTGCACTACATAGGGAATAGGGTTACATTTGGGACACAACCTATGTCTTCAAATAAGCTCCACTCAGCCAGTCATTAGAACTGCTTGCTCCTCTCATTGAAGGCCCTAATAGCCTCCTGCTTGGGACAGGTGCTCTGCAAATTGCTTCCCCTAAATGATTAACGAGCTGAGATTTATATGGTGGTGTGTGTGTGTGTGTGTGTGTATATATGTGTGTGTGTGTCAGCATGCATGCATGTGTGTGTGTGCACGGCTGTATGTATGCAAGGTGCGACCAGGAGGCAGTCACAGACGGGAACTTGAGTTTCTATAGAACAAATGTGAGAGGATGTTCCCATGCAAGCCATTCAGTCCTCTGTATTCTAAACACGTCCAGATCTTGTGGGCTAGTTTGCCTCCCTGGTGTTGACATTAACAGATTAATAGATTGATTAAACATTTAAGGGGAGCCAGTTAAATTGGAAGGAGCGTGAGCCATTGTTGGGAGTTGGTGCAATGAAATAACGCAAACAGAAGGACACACTCCTCCATGGTGTTCATGTAAAGTGAGTTCATGTCCCTAAATACATGCATGAGACATTAAACAGACATTCGCTTTTCTCATTCTTGAACAAAGCCAGCAAACAAACAAACCATGAAGGTGCTTTCATACAGTAGGTTTCATGTCTTCTCCAGACAGTTATAAACACTAGTGGCAAGGTAAAACACAGGGTGTGTCCCAAATGGCACCCAGTTCCCTATATATTGTATAACTTTTGACTTGAGCCCTGTGGGGGAGTAGGGCTTTGGGTGCCATTTGGTGAACAGGCTCTAAGGGAATAGGGTGCCATTTAGGACAAAATCAAAACACAATTTTCACCCATACATGTTTCTCCAACCCACACCTGCAACCCTTATCCTCCAGGGAAGTGATTGGCAGGTGGCTCTCTCTCTTGAACACAGCCTTATTTGTCACTGTCACGTCAACGTAGAGGGATATTGGGTGACATGACCTGTGACTGTTTAACATGCTAAACCAGCTGAACAACACATGTTAACTCAAGTTTGGAATGATGGGGCACTGGCCAGGTGAACTCAACATGATGTTCATCTCATTGTTTCGTTTCCTCCTCTCCTCCTCCTTTCCTTCTCTTTTCCTCTCATCCATTATGTCCTCTCCCTCCATGCTGTTCCTCTCCTCCACACACAATATAGAGTAAGGATGCACCTCAGCACTGGCTGAACACAGTCTAGCGGTTAAGAGCGTTGGGAATGTAACCGCAAGGTCACAGATTCAAATCCCTGAGCCAACTAGGTGAAAAAAAACTTGCTTGAGCAAGGCCTGAGGAGAGACACATGGAACGAGGGGTTAATATGATAATCAGAGGGAAGCTGTAATTTGTAACATACCTCGTTCACCCTCCTCAGGACATTAAATGGCCCCACAAACCACGGACCCAGGTTACGGGTCGAGAGCCAGACCCGGTCCCCTGGTGAGAACACCGGGGTCTCACTGCAGTGACGGTCCGCGCTGGCTTCCTGGAGACGTGGAGTTGGACACAGGCGGCCTCCCATGTCTCCTCCGCACACCTAAACTAGTCGTCCACCGCAAGAGTCTTGGTCAGACCCTGATGCCATGGTGCCCGAACCAGCTGGTACCCCAATACGCACTGAAATGGGGAGAGGTTAGTGGAGGAGTGGCGAAGCGAGTTCTGTGCCATCTCGGCCCAGGGCACGAACGCTGCCCACTCCCCCTGCCGTTCCTGGCAATAGGACAGCAGAAACCTGCCCACATCCTGGTTGACTCTCTCTACCTGCCGGTTACTCTCGGTTGTGAAAACCTGAGGTAAGGCTGATCGAGGACCCCCAGACATTCTATGTACGCCTTCCAAACTCTCGACGTGAACTGGGGACCCCGATCCGACACTTTATACTCAGGCACCCCGTAGTGCCCGGAAGACGTGTGTAAACAGGGCCTCCGCAGTGTGCAGGGCCGTAGGGAGACCAGACAGAGGGAGGAGACGACAGGACATAGAAAAACAATCCATAACGACCAGGATCGTGATGTTTCCCTGTGAGGGAGTAAGATCTGTTAGGAAATTCACTGACAGATTTGACCAAGGTCGTTGTGGAACGGGTAAGGGATGTAACTTACCTCTGGGCAGGTGTCTCGGAGCCTTACACTGGGCACACACCGAACAGGAGGAGACATAAACCCTCACGTCCTTAGCCAAAGTGGGCCACCAGTACTTCCCAGTCAGACAGAGCACCTTCTGACCGATCCCCGGATGACCAGAGGAGGGAGACGTGTGCGCCCAATAGATCAACTGTTCACGGACAGCAGACGGAACGTACATGGAGGGGAGGGGAGTGGACACTGGAGGGGAGCGGGCTCTGTACACAAGGCCTGCTCAAAGTCCGCATCCAGATTCCACATGACCGGCGCTACCAGGCAGGAGGAAGGGAGTATGGGACTCTAATCCATGGGCCGCTCCTCTGTCATATACAGCCGGGACAGTGCGTCTGCCTTCTTATTCTGGGAACCTGGTCTGTAGGATAGGGTAAACACAAAACGGGTAAAGAACATGGCCCACCTTGCCTGACGAGGATTCAGTCTCCTCGGATGTACTCCAGGTTGCGGTGGTCAGTCCAGATGAGGAAAGGGTGTTTAGCCCCCTCAAGCCAATGTCTCCACGCTTTCAGCGCTTTAACCACAGCCAACAGCTCCCGGTCCCCCACATCATAGTTACCCTCCGCTGGGCTGAGCTTCTTCGAGAAGAAAGCACAGGGGCGGAGTTTCGTTGGCGTGCCCGAGCGCTGTGAGAACACGGCTCCTATCGCAGCCTCAGACGCACCCACCTCCACTATGAATGCCAAAGAGGGATCTGGATGGGCCAGCACAGGAGCCGAGGTAAACAGAGCTCTTAGCTGCCCAAAAGCCCTGTCTGCCTCAGCCAACCACTGCAACTGTACACGACCCCCCTTCAGCAGTGAGGTAATGGGCGCAGCAACCTGGCCAACACCCTGGTAGTAATTGGCAAACTCTAAAAATCGCTGCACCTCCTTTACCGTGGTGGAAGTCGGCCAATTACGCACCGCTGCAATGCGGTCACTGTTCATCTCCACCCCTGATGTGGAAATGCAATACCCTAGGAAGGAGACGGCCTGCTGAAAGAACAGGCATTTCTCAACCTTTACATACAGGTCATGCTCCAACAGTCGTCCAAGTACCTTGCACACAAAGGACACATGCTCGGCGCGTGTAGCGGAGTAAATCAGAATGTCATCGATATACACCACTACACCCTGCCCGTGCAGGTCCCTGAAAATCTTGTCTACAAAGGATTGGAAAACTAATGGAGCATTCATCAACCCGTACGGCATGACGAGGTACTCATAATGCCCTGTGGTGGTACTGAACGCTGTCTTCCACTCGTCTCCCTCCCGTATATGCACCAGGTTATATGCACTCCTGAGATCCAGTTTCGTGAAGAAGCGCGCCTCATGCATTGACTCAATTGCTGTGGCGATAAGAGGTAGCGGGTAACTGTACCTCACCATGATTTGATTGAGACCTCTATAGTAAATGCACGGGCGTAAACCTCCATCCTTCTTCTTCACAAAAAAATTAACGGCGGTTGAAGTAGAGGGCCGAATGTACCCCTGACGCAGGGATTCAGAGACATATGTATCCATAGCCACCATCTCCGCTTGCGACAGGGGATACACCTGACTCCTGGGAATTGCAGCGTTTGCCAGGAGATTTAACGCACAATCCCCCTGTCGATGAGGTGGTAATTGAGTCACCTTCTTTTTACAGAAGGCGAAAGCCAAATCGGCATACTCTGGGGGGGATGTGCACGGTGGAGACCTGGTCTGGACTTTCCACCGTGGAAGCACCAACGGAAACCCCTACACACCTCCCTGAGCACACTCTACGACCACCCCGTGAGAGTCCTCTGTTGCCAGGAAATAGTGGGGTTATACAGAGCCAACCAGGGAAGGCCTAGTACCACAGGAAACACAGGAGAGTCAATGAGGAAGAGACTGATTCTCTCCTCATGATCCCCCTGCATAACCATGGCCAAGGAGATGGTGGCCTCCCTGATTAGCCCGGACACTAATGGTCGACTATCTAGTGCGTGTACCTGGAAGGGTCTAGCTATAGGAAAAATGGGGATCCCTAACCTAATGGCTAATTCTCTGTCGATAAAATTCCCAGCTGCGCCTGAATCGACGAGCGCTTTATGCTGGGAATGTGGGGAAAACTCAGGGAAACAAACAGGCACAAACAGTTGATCAACAGAGGACTCTGGATGAGTGTGGTGCAAACTCACCTGGGGTGACGCCAGAGTGCCCTGCCTGTTGCCTCAACTCCCAGAGGAACCAACACGGCACCGACCGGCAGTGTGTCCTCTTCGGCCACAGATGGCACACGTGGCTCCTCCTCCAGTCTCCCTATGAGTAGCCCCTCCTAACTCCATGGGCACCGGAGCGGGGGTGCTGGACGATGGAACCGACAGAGCCCCGTCTGGACATCCGCGGGTGACCAGCAGGTTATCCAACAAGATGGACAAATCCACCAGTTGGTCAAAGGAAATGGTGGCATCCCTGCAGGCCAGCTCACGTTGGACGTCCTCCCGTAGGCTGCATCGATAGTGGTCGATGAGGGCCCTGTCGTTCCAACCTGCTCCGGCGGCCACGGTCCGGAATTCCAGGGCGAAGTCCTGGGCGCTCCTCATCCCCTGCCTCAAATGGAAGAGCCTTTCCCCCGCCGCTCTGCCCTCAGGTGGATGGTCAAAAACGGCCCGGAAGCGACTGGTGAACTCCTCGAAGTGGTCCTGCGCGAGTCTCCTTCTCTCCACACGGCGTTTGCCCACTCCAGCGCTCCTCCTGTGAAGCAGGAGATGAGGGCGGCCACTCTCTCCCCTCCCGAAGGAGCTGGGTGCACAGTGGCCAGGTCCCTTCCCATACTCTCTGGGAAGGGAGAGACGCATCCCACTGGAATTCTCTCCGGATGGAACGGGTGAAGACAACCCCGGTTGTGCTGGTCGAGGCACTGGGGAGACTACCTGTCTCTCCCAGCGGTCCATGGTCTGGACAACGCGATCTATCATGGCACCAAGATGATGTAACATGGCTGAATGTTCCTGGACACGCACCTCAACTCCTCTAACCGGGGTACCTGCTCCTGCTGACTCCATTAGGTGTGTAATTCTGTCAACGGGTGTATTAGAGGCGAAGTCAGGTGCAGGAGAGTAGAGTGATGTAAACAGGTGCACTTTTATTTTATTTCCAAAAACGAGAGCACTACATAAGTCAAACGCGCTCAAAACACGGAACAAAAGTAAAGCGCGTAAGAAAACACCACAATAACATGAAACAATTTCACACAAAACATGATGGGAAACGGAGGGTTAAATACAAGTAGATTGATTGGGGAAATGAAAAGCAGGTGTGTATGGAACAAGACAAGAAAAATGGATATATGAATAATGGAGCGGCGATGGCTAGAAAGCCAGTGACGTCGATCAAGGAGAGGAGAGGAGCGGAAGGCGGAAGTCGTGACAATCAATTAATCATTGCAATAATGAAACCGTCGACCCCACACTCCGAAGTGTGTTGCCGAGTGCTTAGCTGATCATGAAAATATAGATGTTCTATAGGACCTGAAAATGCTTAGTCAGACTGGTTCCAACCTTCCCATTAGCCCCCTTGGATCATGTCCTGGTAATCTGCACGGGATGTTGTTTAACTTCCAAGCCAGCTTAGTTTCCCAGATGCCAGGATGATGAGACAATGTTCTAAACTATTCCAGGCTCTCTATCTCGGGTCACACACACCACATATTGTCTATTGAATGCCAGGTTTAGGTTTTTATCACAAAGTCATTGTCAGCTCAAGCTATTTCTAGCAAAACCCATTTCCTTGACCATAAACCCAGACTATCTGCAGGAAGCTAGAGTGGAAACCATCTCTTTCCAGAAAAACAGAATTAAACAGAAAATAACTATTAATATCAAACAAATCAGGTAAATATGTAATTTTTCTATCAACCATTTTGAGAATTCTCTCAACTTAAAAGGAAAATTATATGGTTTAAAAACACATTTATTCCATTTAGTGCCTAATGAGCATGACCCAGGACAAGCATCATGATCCCACTATGTATAGGGCATCCCCTATGGACTCCATGTTGCATTAGCATAAACCTGCTGTAGTTCCTCATCATATATCATCATTATCATCAAAAAGTGCAATATGGCAATGGATATAAATCAAATAGATTAGGATCAGTTTCACTTTCAGCATAACAATCAAAACAATCCATCCATAATTCATTATTTGCTCCACTCATATAGTTTTTAGTATGTTAATTAATAACTAACTCAAATCAATCATTTAGCTTTATAAATCATTCAGTTTACAAATCATAAAAAAAGTCTCAATTATCCAACCACAATTTAAAATGACATTCCTTGGTGATTCACATTGGTTCTATCACTCAAAATTAAAACCCTCAACTTAACACATCAACACTGGCAGAATATACATTTATATTAACATACAATATATTCACCTCATCTGATATTAAGTTTCTCATCAGGGTTATAATTACAGATCAGTATCTCAATGTATTCTTAGCCTAAATTACTATACATTTAGCAGTGTGTAAACCTCCTCAATCAACCTTACACTCCAAATAACAATTTTAGACAAGTCTAAATCAATTACGGGCACAGTTGACCAACCCCCTCCCTTTCCCAGCACTCAATCTTCTGGCATTTCTTAATTTTTCTTCAGATAGCTTCACAGTTCAAAGTGGATGGTTCATAATAATATCCCAATTTCAATGTCTCACCTGAACCCCACCACAACTCCCATTATGTCTTGTCCATTTGCCAACCAATATACCAGCAACATGAGAGAAGTTTTGGAATGGATCTCTTCCCATTCTCACTCCACGTGGACTTCTGTTGCACTCCTGAGAGAAAAGGCAGCCGATAACTTGGATGCTGTACATAGGTCGCTGGCTCGGATTCAGGTCTCTGGATAGAAGTGATGCAGGACAGGGCCGTGTTGAACGCCATTTCTTCAGCCAGTTAGAGGGGGTTTTGAGGTCCACATCGCTTGGTCAAATGATCCCTTCCATGCATCTAGATACCATCTCCACCACAACCTCGAGAAAGGACAGATCAGAACAACAATTCAGTTCAGTGCATATCTGATTCAGGAAATCCAGACAAGCATTGGCTATATGACAAATTCTTACTTCAGACCAATATCTTAATACAAAATTGTAAAACATATGTCAAAAAGAATAACACATTCTGTTGAAACAATGTTTCAAAATATCTTATACTCCCCTTATCACACTGTCACCCTCCTCACGGAGTCATAGGATCGGGAATTTATGCCGATCATCTAGCAGACCCAATCTGGTGAGATTTATACCAAAACAAAACAATACACTCCTTCATATATCACTCAATACATTTCTATATATGACTCAAGGTGTGTAAACTTCAATCCAAAATCCTCAAAAGACTGGTAATTCCCCCATTTTGACACGACTCACCACGTGAGTAATGTGTGAAAACAACACTACTGGTTAAAATAATAATATTTATTTTTAAACAACAAATCGAATCAGAATCACTACCCATAATAACTCCATAAAGATTTTTTTACCCATAAATAGATTCAATTAATAGAAAAATAGACTAGAGACAGCTCTATCCTTCTCGTGGTCGTATCACACATATAACTATAAACTTCTCTGTAATTATCAACCAATGTCTCTTAGCTTCCCACGAGGGTGTTCAAACCACACTACAACGTAAAGACAGAGGTCAGAGGTCATTCAAACCCTTCAAATAAGTGATTTTTACAATATTAGATTAATTATATCAAAACAGTCAAACATTTCATTCATTTCAATTTCCAGGTACACAGTAACTTTATTCAGTATTTTTTTTTAAATCAAGATAATTCACAAGTGTTCAATTAAAATTCTGAAAATAAAAACTTCTGAAATTTCCATGTGTGTGTGTGCCCCTTTATCATGCCTCGGCACTAACCCATATTCATAACCAAGAACTTGTGTATGCGTACTGGTGTGTGTGTGGTAAAATCATATGGCAAAAACAAACAAAATCGGCCTTATTTAATTTGGTAGTTTACGGCCTAATCCGGATACCTTTATACTAACTACACTGCAGAATAAACACTCGAAAAATGACTACCCCCATTCTCCTGGAAAATAAAGTGTATATTTCTTGACCTTGATCTTTTAATAGATACCAGGCATCTATTAAAAGATTGTTTGAGACGTAGTCTCCTACGTCTCCCTTAACATATATGCTGTATTGAACTTCCATCAGTCCTGGAAGAAAGAATCCTACTCAAAACACACAGTGTTTCATTAAGTGGAATCAGCACCTTCTAAAATAAATAAACCCGTAACCCCTTTCCGGTAATCTAAACATTGCAACCTGTTGCATTCATATAGTAAAAATATAAACCTGTGGTTTAACAAATCTAGAACCTTCAAAAAGTTGGTGCTGTCTCATCAGCTTAATATTCAATACTTATTTCAATCTACTTTAATTACTGGACAATGTTCCGCGTAATGGAAACTTTAACTTCCTGCTCAAATTCACTAGTGTTACCTGAACTACAAAACCAAGTAACAATAATCAGAAACTGTCAAAGATTGTTTCTCATACCTTTACTTCAAATGTCCCATTGCCCGCTCGCTTTCAACCAGTGCAAATCTATTTTACAGTCTCAAGGCTCAATCTCTCTACTCATCATTTAACCTTGTACCTTGTATTACTAAAATATTGTATCATTAGTGCTATCAAAAAAATTACTAATAGCATATTACCATTTACATACTGTCAGCCATCGTAAGGTTTAGAAAATAAAAGATACCAAACCATGATTATTCTCTCCTCACTAGAAGGCAATTTCTTCATTTTTTTAATAAATTATTTTACCAGGTAAGGTTACTGAGAACACATTCTCATTTGCAGCAACAACCTGGGGAATAGTTACAGGGGAGAGGAGGGGGATGAATGAGCCAATTGTAAACTGGGGATTATTAGGTGACTGTGATGGTTTGAGGGTCAGATTGGGAATTTAGCCAGGACACTGGGGTTAACACCCCTACGATAAGTGCCATGGGATCTTTAATGACCTCAGAGAGTCAGGACACCCATTTAACATCCCATCTGAAAGAGGGCACCCTACACAGGGCAATGTCCCCAATCACTGCCCTGGGATATTTTTTTTAGACCAGAGGAAAGAGTGCCACCTACTGGCCCTCCAACACCACTTCCAGCAGCTTCTGGTCTCCCATCCAGGACCAACCCTGCTTAGCTTCAGAAGCAAGCCAGCAGTGGTATGCAGGGTGGTATGCAGCAGCTCATTGTAGTCTACCCTAACAATATTACTCTATATTTTTCATACCAACCTCTGCTGGATGTTCCCTTTCTGCTTCACACTTATTATGATTCAGTGATTCAAATACAACTAGGTTATTCCAGTAGACCATTTAGGCCACACAACATATTAACCTCAAAATCTCCTCGCTATTGATGTTGAATGAATTAGCTTTTCAATTTGAACTAAGCAAGTTATTCAATTGTTCAGTTTGCATCTTAAAACAAGCATTGGCTGCTATATCTATCCCGTCAGTCAGGGAGGCCACTTTAATTACTACGTTATCTCTTGTTTGGTTGGTTGTACTTTTCAACATGATTCTTTGCGACCCTGCTCTACCAAATAGTTTACTAATGTGGTGATATTTGGCAAATGAGTTCCTTCGCCTTTGTACGCCAATAACAAATTCACTACATATTGTATCAACACAGAACCCCCACATCTACACCTTTTAGCGATTGTTTAAATGCTGGGTGAAAAAAAGTTTGACAGTGTAAACATTATTCGTGCTCGCGCCCATATATACTGCCAATGTTAATATGTTACCTATTATCCACTGTCCTTGTGTAACGATTCTTGCCGGGAGAAGGAGAGGAGGACCAAAGAGCAGAGAGCAGCATGGTACATATTCATAATGATTTTAATAAAGATGAATACTGGAACAAAAACAACAAACCGACAAACAAACAGTTCTGCAAGGTGCAACAAAAACACTAAACAGAAAATAACTACCCACAACCCATAGTGGGTTCTCAATCAGAGACAACAATTGCCAGCTGCCTCTGATTGGGAACCATACCAGGCCAAACACATAGAAATATAAAACATAGAACACAAAACATAGAATGCCCACCACGCCCTGACCAAACTAAAACAGAGACATAAAAAAGGAACTAAGGTCAGGAACTGACACCTGGATTCTCACAAGGATTATTCAACCCCAAAATCTACTAAGGAGCAGAGTTGATCCAAACTCTCTGACCTCACAAAATATAATACTTTTCTTGCGTCACAAAATCAAATCAAGCACCCAAGCTAACTGGCTAGAGTTGGCTAGCTGGCTAGCTAACGTTACTTCCAGACACAAACAAGAGAATACATCTTCATTCTCCGTTCTCGCCATCTAGCAGAGCAGGTTAGGCTTTTTTTCAAGTTATTCAAAATGTTGGTGACTAACTGTGCTGCTGGCAGTCATTTAAATGATGTTGTTTCCCTAACGTTTTGATTCTCTGATCCACCTCTACGCAGACGACACCATTCTGTATACTTCTGGCCCTTCTTTGGACACTGTTTTAACTAACCTCCAGACAAGCTTCAATACCATACAACCCTCCTTCTGTGGCCTCCAACTGCTCTTAAATGAATGCTCTTCAACCGTTCGCTGCCTGCACCTGCCCGCCAGTCCAGCATCACTACTCTGGACGGTCCTGCATTTGAATATGTGGACAACTACAAATAACAAGGTGTGTGGTTGGACTGTAATCTCTCCTTCCAGACTCACATGAAGCATCTCCAATCCAAAAATAAATCTAGAATCAGTTTCCTATTTCGCAACAAAGCATCCTTCACTCATGCTGCCCAACATACCCTCGTAAAACTGACTATCCTACCGATCCTTGACTTCAGCGATGTCATTTACAAAATAGCCTCCAACACTCAACACTCAAAATAGCCTCCAACACTCAGCAAATTGGATGCAGTCTATCACAGTGCCATCCATTTTGTCACCACTGCGACAAAAATCGCTTCATATTCGTCACCAAACCCACTGGCTCCGGGTCATCTATAGGTCTTTGTTAGGTAAAGAACCGCCTTATATCAGCTCACTGGTCACCATAGCAGCACCCACCCGTAGCACGCACTCCGGCAGGTACAGTGCCTTGCGAAAGTATTCGGCCCCCTTGAACTTTGCGACCTTTTGCCACATTTCAGGCTTCAAACATAAAGATATAAAACTGTTTTTGTGAAGAATCAACAACAAGTGGAACGACATTTATTGGATATTTCAAACTTTTTTAACAAATCAAAAACTGAAAAATTGGGCGTGCAAAATTATTCAGCCCCCTTAAGTTAATACTTTGTAGCGCCACCTTTTGCTGCGATTACAGCTGTAAGTCGCTTGGCGTATGTCTCTATCAGTTTTGCACATCGAGAGACTGAAATTTTTTCCCTCCTTGCAAAACAACTCGAGCTCAGTGAGGTTGGATGGAGAGCATTTGTGAACAGCAGTTTTCAGTTCTTTCCACAGATTCTCGATTGGATTCAGGTCTGGACTTTGACTTGGCCATTCTAACACCTGGATATGTTTATTTTTGAACCATTCCATTGTAGATTTTGCTTTATGTTTTGGATCATTGTCTTGTTGGAAGACAAATCTCCGTCCTAGTCTCAGGTCTTTTGCAGACTCCATCAGGTTTTCTTCCAGAATGGTCCTGTATTTGGCTCCATCCATCTTCCCATCAATTTTAACCATCTTCCCTGTCCCTGCTGAAGAAAAGCAGGCCCAAACCATGATGCTGCCACCACCATGTTTGACAGTGGGGATGATGTGTGTTCAGGGTGATGAGCTGTGTTGCTTTTCACGCCAAACATAACGTTTTGCATTGTTGCCAAAAAGTTCCATTTTGGTTTCATCTGACCAGAGCACCTTCTTCCACATGTTTGGTGTGTCTCCCAGGTGGCTTGTGGCAAACTTTAAACAACACTTTTTATGGATATCTTTAAGAAATGGCTTTCTTCTTGCCACTCTTCCATAAAGGCCAGATTTGTGCAATATACGACTGATTGTTGTCCTATGGACAGAGTCTCCCGCCTCAGCTGTAGATCTCTGCAGTTCATCCAGAGTGATCATGGGCCTCTTGGCTGGATCTCTGATCAGTCTTCTCCTTGTATGAGCTGAAAGTTTAGAGGGACGGCCAGGTCTTGGTAGATTTGCAGTGGTCTGGTACTCCTTCCATTTCAATATTATCGCTTGCACAGTGCTCCTTGGGATGTTTAAAGCTTGGGAAAACTTTTTGTATCCAAATCCGGCTTTAAACTTCTTCACAACAGTATCTCGGACCTGCCTGGTGTGTTCCTTGTTCTTCATGATGCTCTCTGCGCTTTTAACGGACCTCTGAGACTATCACAGTGCAGGTGCATTTATACGGAGACTTGATTACACACAGGTGGATTGTATTTATCATCATTAGTCATTTAGGTCAACATTGGATCATTCAGAGATCCTCACTGAACTTCTGGAGAGAGTTTCCTGCACTGAAAGTAAAGGGGCTGAATAATTTTGCACTCCCAATTTTTCAGTTTTTGATTTGTTAAAAAGTTTGAAATATCCAATAAATGTCGTTCCACTTCATGATTGTGTCCCACTTGTTGTTGATTCTTCACAAAAAATACAGTTTTATATCTTTATGTTTGAAGCCTGAAATGTGGCAAAAGGTCGCAAAGTTCAAGGGGGCCGAATACTTTCGCAAGGCACTGTATATTTCACTGGTCACCCCCAAAACCAATTCTTCCTTTGGCCGCCTTTCCTTCCAGTTCTCTGCTGCCAATGACTGGAACGAACTGCAAAAATCACTGAAGCTGGAGACTCATATCTCCCTCACTAACTTAAAGCAGCAGCTGTCAGAGGCAGCTCACAGATCACTGCATCTGTACATAGCCCATCTGTAAGTAGCCCATCCAACTACCTCATCCCCATATTGTTATTTATTTTATTTATTTTGCTCCTTTGCTCCCCAGTATCTCTACTTGCACACTCATCTTCTGCACATCTATCGCTCCAGTGTTTAATTGCTGTATTGTATTTATTTCGTCACTATGGCCTATTTATTGCCTTAACTCCCTTATCCTACCTCATTTGCACACACTGTATATATACTTTTTCGATTTTATTATTTTATTATTGACCCATGTTTATTCCATGGGTAACTTCTGCATGTTTTTTATGTTGCACTGCTTTGCTTTATCTTGGCCAGGTCGCAGTTGTAAAGGAGAACTTGTTCTCAACTAGCCTACCTGGTTAAATAAAGGTGAAATAAAAAAAGAAAATACATCATTTTTTACTGACACTGGCCATATTCACCCGGCATTTCTGTGCTCAGCTCTGATACATTCAAATCAGTACTCTAAAATACGAAAAAATAGCCTGAGCAAATTGATCAATTTCCCCTTTTAAACAATGTCCATTGAGAATGCACAACGACTATACCATTCGGCTAAGCTAAGAAAGTACTTGACAATTAATGTCAATCTCGATGCAATGATATACTATGCAGCTCTTAAGGATAGTGCAACCAACAAATACGTCATAATTAGTTAAAACAAAGAAATTGTATCTTAATACCAATAAACATACTAAACTCTAAACATACTAAACATAAAAATCCAAATAACTCCACAGATCTTCATTGTAAAGGGTTTAAACACTGTTTCTCATGCTTTTTCAATGAACCATAAACAATTAATGAACATGCATCTGTGGAACGGTCGTTAAGACACCAACAGCTTACAGACAGCAGGCAATTAAGGTCACAGTTATGAAAACTTAGGACACTAAAGAGGCCTTTCTACTGACTCTGAAAAACACCAAAAGAAAGATGCCCAGGGTCCATGCTAATATGCTTGAACGTGCCTTAGGCATGCTGCAAAGAGGCATGATGACTGCAGATGTGGCCAGGGCAATAAATTGCAATGTCCATATTGTGAGATGAAGGCTACAGGGCAACAGGATGGCCTAATCGTCCTCGCAGTGGCAGACCACGTGTAGCAACACCTGCACAGGATCGGTACATCTGAACAGCACAACTGCGGGACATGTACAGGATGGGAACAACACCTGCCCGTGTTAGACCAGGAACGCACAATCCCTCCATCAGTTCTCAGACAATATGCTGAGAGAGGCTGGACTGAGGGCTTGTAGGCCTGTTGTAAGGCAGGTCCTCACCAGACATCACCGGCAACAACGTTGCCTATGGGCACAAACCCACCGTCGCTGGACCAGACAGGACTGGCAAAAAGTGCTCTTCACTGACAAGTCGCAGTTTTGTCTCACCAGGGGTGATAGTCGGATTTGCGTTTATTGTCGAAGGAATGAGCTTTACACCGAGGCCTGTACGTTGGAGCGGGATTGATTTGGAGGTGGAGGGTCATGGTCTGGGGCGGTGTATAACAGCATCATCGGACTGAGCTTGTTGTCATTGCAGGCAATCTCAATGCTGTGCGTTACAGAGAAGACATCATACTCCCTCATGTGGTAACCTTCCTGCAGGCTCATACTGACATGACCCTCCAGCATGACAATGCCACCAGCCATACTGCTCGTTCTGTGCGTGATTTTCTGCAAGACAGGTCTCCATGGCCAGCGAAGAGCCCTGATCTCAATCCCATTGAGCACGTCTGGGACCTGTTGGATCGGAGGGTGAGGGCTAGGGCCATTGCCACAGAAATGTCTGGGAACTTGCAGGTGCCTTGGTGGAAGAGTGGTGGAAGACCTGGCAAATCTGGTGCAGTCTATGAGGAGGAGATGCACTGCAGTACTTTATGCAGCTGGTGGCCACACCAGCTACTGACTGTTACTTTTGATTTGACCCCCCCTTTGTTCAGGGACACATTATTAAATTTCTGAATTGTCTGTGGATCTTGTTCAGTCTATATCTCAGTTGTTGAATTTTGTTATGTTCATACAAATATTTACACATGTTAAGTTTGCTGAAAATAAACGCAGTTGATAGTGAGAGGATGTTTTTTTTCTTGCCGAGTTTACATACTCAAATTACTTCACATATAGCATGGTTAAAGCGATTACATTGATAGAACGCTAACATCAATACGCTGGTGTATTGACCTAATGATTCTTCTTTCATGTAATATGTCAAGTCACAATTGCATCCTGGAATTTTCCTATTAGATGGGAAATGCTGCCAAATTTGATCCATGATTCGATTTTTTCCCCATATTCGAGCCAAATTGGTAGAATGCCTGTGCGCTTCTATTAGTGCCTCTATGGCTTTGCTATTGTTTACCTCTTCTATTATGTGTCACGTGTGCTCCCTTCCGGCCTCTAGATGACCAGGCTGCTCGTTATGGCACACACCTGTCACTATTGTTAACCTGGACAACCATCACCTCTCTGATTACCTTCCCAATATATGTTACTCCCTTTGGTTCCATCGTTACAGAATAACGCCTCACCTAAGGGAAGCATCAGGGAGTGTTTTGTCATTGGGAATGACGACGGGTCTGGGAGCCGTTACAGGTTCTCATGCCTCAACCATATCGCCAGGCTCCCCTGCCTCCGTTGGCTCGTCAGGCTCTCATGCCTCCGCCGGGTCCCCTGCCTCAGCCGGCTCGTCGGGCTTACATGCCTTTGCAGGATCGCCAGGCTCCCCTGCTTCCACGGGCTCGTCAGGCTCTCATGCCTCAGCCGGATCACCAGGCTCCCCTGCCTCAGCCATTCTGTCAGGTTCCCACTTACCAGCCGGCAACAGTTGCCCGCGCATCAGCAGGAGTAACCGGTCCGCTCCTGATCTCCGGTATGGTCCTTTGGTTGGCATCCTGTGGCTGGAGCTGAATGCGCCGAGAAGGGGCACTGTCACGTATGCTCTCTCTGGCGCTCTAGGTCGCCATGCTCCTACGTCTCAGCCGGATTGACAGGTTTACCACGCCTCAGCAGAGGTGACCGGTCCGCTCCTGATTCCTGCGATTGTAATTTTGGTCAGCATCCTGTGGCTAGAGCCAAGAGTCGGGAGGGGGTACTGTCACGTGTGCTCCCTCTCTGGCTGCTTGTTATGGCGCACACCTGTCACCATCATTACACACACCTGCGCGTCTTCAGACTCACCTGGACTCCATCACCTCCCTGATTACCTTCCCTATATATGTCACTCCCTTTGGTTCCTTCCCCAGGTGTTATTGTTATTGTTAACATCCAATCACATTAACCATTACTCTCTCGTGGTAATTCCACTAAAGGTCCGTATGTACCCGGAAAAGCACCGAGAACTACATTGATTTGGGGTTCACTTATATTGGGAGCAGTGTCTTTCCTCAGCCACAGTGTGTTATAGTAAAAGTACTCTCTCACAACTTGATGAAACCTTCACTCTTGCGCAGACATTTAGAAACAAAACATGCCAATTTGAAAAATAACCCACGGGAATTTTTATGATTGAGAATTAAGATGACTTTCAAGTAGTAAGACATGTATAAAAGCAACAGATACCATTAATAAGAAGGGGCAAGAAGCGTCTTATATGGTGAGCTACCGAGTGGCTAGGACAGGCAAGCCCCAAACTATTGTGGAGGACTTAATCCTTCCTGCTGCCGCAGATATGGCTGGAACAATGCTGGGGGAAAAGGCCCAAAAAACTAAACAGACAACGCCTTCATCAAATAACACCGTTTCACGACGCATCAGTGACATGGCAGGAGATGTTTTGAAACAATTACTGCTTCGCATACAAGACTGTGAATTCTATGCGTTACAGCTGGATTAGTCAACAGACGTGGCGGCTTTGCACAGCTCCAGGTATATGTCCGTTACGTTTATGGGGGGTCAATTATGGAAGACATCCTCTTCTGCAAACCAGGACAACAGGGGAGGATATTTTGAAAGTACTGGACAGCTTTGTGACATCAAATGGACTTTGTTGGTATCTGTACTGATGGCGCAAAAGCCATGACAGGGAGACATAGTGGAGTGTGCAAGCAGTTGCTCCTGATACCACTTGGGTACCCTGCAGCATCCACTGAGAGGCTCTTGCTGCCAAAGGAATGCCTGACAGCTTGAAAGAAATGTTGGACACTACAGTGAAAATGGTTAACTTTGTTAAAGCAAGGCCCCTGAACTCTCGCATTTTCTGCACTATGCAATGATATGGGCAGCGACCATGTAACGCTTTTACAACATACAGAAGTGCGCTGGTTATCAAGGTGCAAAGTATTGAGAGACGACCTTAAAGTTTTCTTTATTGACCATCATTTTCCACTTGTTTGACTGCTTGCATGATTACGAGTTTCTCACATGACTGGCCTATCTGGGTGATGTTTTTTCTCACCTGAATGATCTGAATCAAGGATTACAGGGACTCTCCACAACTATATTCATTCAAAATTCACCATCATTATGCGCAACTGCGTGTCTTCAGACTAACCTAGACTCCATCACCTCCCTGATTACCTTCCCTGTATATGTCACTCCCGTTGGTTCCTTCCCCAGGTGCTATTGTTTCTGTTCCAGTGTCATGTCTGTTGATTGTTTGTGTTTCTTATTTTGTATTTAGTTGCGTTTATTTATTAAAACACTCACTCCCTGAATTTGCTTCCTGACTCTCAGCGCACTCGTTACACCTTTGCAACCACGTACCTATGTGAGAGTGGATTTTCGGCCCTCACTAGCATGAAAACAAAATACAGGCACAGACTGTGTGTGGAAAATAATTTAAGACTGAGACTCTCTCCAATACAACCCAACATTGCAGAGCTATGTGCATCCTTTCAAGCATACCCTTCTCATTAACCTGTGGTGAGTTATTCACAATTTTCAATTAACAAATAAATGTTTATATGTAAGATGGCTAAATAAAGAGAAAAATGATTGATTATTATTATATTAGTATTTGTGCCCTAGTCCTATAAGAGCTCTTTATCACTTCCCGCGAGCCGGGTTGTGACAACAAACTAGTGTGTGTATGGCAGGCTTACAATGATGGCAAAAAACAACATTTGAGAGTGTGCTGACCCTGGTACTAGAGGGGGTACGCAGCTGGAGGTTGAATGTTTGAAGGGGTACGGGACTATACAACGTTTGGGAACCACTGCTGTAGAGGTTATAATACCTTCTCTACACAGACACTTGTAAAATACATAAACCATGAACACCTCAGTAGGTAGACTGCAATATGTTCATGGTTTTACATTTAACACACTATCTCCTGCAGAGAGCCGTGACTTTATCATGATAGGGGTCAATAGTTCAACTGTATAATTTTTCCACATTTTGTTACGGTACAGCCTTATTCCAAAATAGATTAAATCATTTTTCCCCTCATCAATCTGAACACAATACCCCATAATGATGAAGCAAAAACAGGTATTTAGAAATGTTTGTAAATGTATAAAAAATATATATATCAACATGTACATAATTATTCAGACCATTTACGTGTTGAAGCACCTTTGGCAGCAATTATAGCATCAAGTCTCCTTGGGTATCAATCTACAAGCTTGGCACAACTATATTTGGGGAGTTTCTCCCATTATTCTCTGCATATCCTCTCAAGCTCTGTCTGGTTGGATGGGGAGCGTCTCTGCACAGCTATTTTCAGGTTTCTCCAGATTCTCTCGATCGGGTTCAAGTCCGGGCTCTGGCTGGGCCACTCAAGGCCATTCAAAGACTTGTCCCGAAGCCACTTCTGCCTTGTGTTGGCTCTGTGTTTAGAGTCATTGTCCTGTTGGAAGGTGAACCTTCGCCACAGTCTGAGGTCCTGAGTGCTCTGGAACAGGTTTAATCAAGGATCTCTCTGAACTTGCTCCATTCATCTTTCCCTCGATCCTGACTAATCTCCCAGTCTCTGCCGCTGAAAAACATCCCCACAATATGATGCTGCCACCACCATGCTTCCCCGTAGGGATGGTGCCAGGTTTCCTCCAGACTTGAGACATATAAACGGTCTGGGGTTAAGTCGGAGGCTGCATGCCAAATGGCACCCTAGTCTACATAATGCACTGCTTTTGACCAGAGCCCATATTTCACTATAAAGCGAATAGAGTTGATGTCCTCGCTGCAGCAGAAATCTAATTAGTATAATAACAACATCCATCAGTTTCCATCAGGTTAAACTAGAGATGTTTTTTTGTTGCATGGGCTCTGTCTTAATCCATGTCGCTCTTTCGCATCTGAGGTGAAAAGTGGCATAGCTAGAGTGGTGTTTGGTAGACCATGAGAACTCTCGAAAATCTGTCTTTTCACGAAAACGTCTGCAGCGTTGGTGTTCTCCATTTTGCTTTACGAATCACAGGACTCGTCTGATGTCGGTACAGCCAATCTGCCAACTTCTGTCTGTAGCTTCCGGCCAGTTTGTGCTACACACTAATATGACCACTGTATATAAAGGTGAGTCTCTCCCGAACACGGACATTGTTTTGCTCTAGGACGCCGACAAGCGTCACAAGACTAGTCGGAAGGTAGCCGGGTACCAGTTAAACATTTTTTTATGGCTGTACAGTACCAGACAAAGGTTTGAACACACCTACTCATTCAAGGGTTTTTCTTTATTTTTACTATTTTGTACATTGTAGAATAACAGTGAAGACATCAAAACTATGAAATAACACATATGGAACATTTTTTCATTACTACATGATTCTATATGTTATATTTCCTAGATCCTAGAAATCCTAGAAAAACCCTTGAATGAGTAGGTGTGTCCAAACTTTTGACTCGTACTGTTTGACAGATATAGGACAGACACTGTAGGACAGACACCTCAGAACAAACTTCCTTTTGATATTTTTTGGGACTATTTCTTTATCCATGTATGAATCTGTTATTCAATGCGTTTCTATGGGCTAATAGCAGTATGGCAAAATTCCTAAAATAATTGAATATTTTTTTTTCTCTATGAAGACTCTGAACATTAGACTTCTACCATGCCTCGGCCTGTATTCACAAAAAGTCTAAGAATTGGAGTGCTCATCTAGGATCGATGAAACCCTGTCCATATAATCTTGTGAATTATGATCTAACAGGATAGACTGATCTTAGATCAGCACTGCAACTCAAAAACTCTATGAATACGGGCTAAGGTGTCTGAGTGAATGGAGGAACAACAGAGGTTCTAGCTACAATGGCTACCAGCAGAAAAATACACCACCAAGCACAGTAGTAATGGCTCCCATATTCAGCACATACAATAGACCAGCATGAGACCGTCTTTGGCTTTTTAGTTTTTAGCTAAGCTCACCCCATAATTTTATCAAAAGCTGAGATTCCTTTGTTCTTTTTTCTCCTTCTTCCTCTTCCCTTTCATGGCTCTTTTTGACTGACAGTCTTTTTTCCGATCTAAAAAGGTTGGTTGGTAGCTTTAGCGCGGCAGCAGTTTAATCCTCCTTTACTAATGGCCCGTTCCTATCTCTAATGATGGATGGTGCTGGCAGAGAGACTGGATCCCTTAGATGAATTGTAGACATATAGACCTAGCGTGCATCTAAAATGACACCCTATTCCCTATACAGGGCAATACTTTTGACCGGGGCCCATATAAGGCTAGTGGCAAGAACCCCAAAATCGTTTGAGAACCCTACCTGATGTATAACAAAGCACAGCCATGTTTTTACTAACTCTAAGTCTCCCTTATATGAAATGGATGGTTATGTAAAACTTTTTTACTGCAAGTGGTTACATTGATAGATATTGTGACACATTCCCTTTAGGCCAGACACCACAGGCTGAAATAACATTTTTGCCTCTAACTATCAATATTGAGATTTGTGTGTATTTTGGTCCATTAATATGAATATTGTAACGAGTGCACTGAGAGTCGGGAAGCAAGAACAGGGAGAGAGTGTTTTAATAAATAAACATGAAACACAAACGCACCGACATGAAACAGAGTCAATAACACCTGAGGAAAGAACCAAAGGGAGTGACAGATATAGGGAAGATAATCAAAGAGGTGATGGAGTCCAGGTGAGTGTCATGAGGCGCTGGTGCGCTTGACAATGGTGACAGGTGTGCGGGATAATCAGCAGCCTGATGACCTAGAGTCCGGAGAGGGAGTATACCTTACAGTACCCCCTCCCCGACACACGGCTCTAGCAGCAGGACGCCGACAAAGGGGATGAACCCGGGGATCAGGAGCGGACCTGTCACCCCTGATGAGGCGCGGGAACCTGTCACACCGGCTGAGGCGCGGGAACCTATCACGTCGGCTGAGGGGCGGGAACCTGTCATGCTGGCTGAGGCGCGGGAACCTGTCATGCCGGCTGGGGTGCGGGAACCTGACAGACCAGCTGACACAGGGGAGCCTGGTGATCCGGCTGATACATGAGAGCCTAACGAGCCGGTGGAAGCAGGGCAGCCTGGTGATATGGCGGAAGCATGAAAGCGCGACGAGCCAGCTGAGGCAGGGGAGCCTGGCGATTTGGCAGAGGCATAAGAGCCTGTAGCGACTCCAAGACCCGACGTCATTTACACTGACACAAAAACACAAACTGATGCTTCCCTTAGGTGAGGTGTTATTCTGTAACGAGTGCGCTGAGAGTCGGGAAACACATACAGGGAGTGAGTGTTTTAATAAATAAACAAAACCATACGAAACACAAACAACGTACAAACAACGCAAACAATGAGTTAATAACACCTGAGGAAAGAACCAAGGGAAGGGACAGCTATAGGGAAGATAATCAAGGAGGCGATGGAGTCCAGGTGAGCGTCATGAGGCGCAGGTGTGCTTGACGATGGTGACAGTTGTGCGGGATAATCAGCAGCCTGATGACCTAGAGGCAGGAGAGAGAGTATACGTGACAAATATTGCCAAAAAGTAAACAGAAACATTTCAAAGACGATGAAAATATATATTTTCTTCAGTTTATCATACCATGGTCATCAACATTTTTATGAATTCTAACCACTAAAATGGACATACATCAATTAATTCAAAGCTCACGCTTAGTAATTTACTTTTTGTTTTGATTTCTGGCTGTGAGATGTTACCGCACTCTTCCGCCAAGGCACCTGCAAGTTCCTAGACATTTCTGGGGGAAATGGGGCTAGCCCTCACCCTCCGATCCAACAGGTCCCAGACGTGCTCAATGGGATTGAGATTAGGGCTCTTCGCTGGCCAGGGCAGAACACTGGCATTCCGGTCTTGCAGGAAATCACGCACAGCACGAGCAGTATGGCTGGTGGCATTGTCATGCTGGAGGGTCATGTCAGGATGAGCCTGTAGGAAGGGTACCACATGAGGGAAGAGGATGTCTTCCCTGTAACGCACAGCATTGAGATTGCCTGCAATGACAACAAGCTCAGTCTGATGATGCTGTGACACACCGCTCCAGACCATGATGGACCCTCCACCTCCAAATCGATCCCGCTCCAGAGTACAGGCCTTGGTGTAACGCTTCCTTTGACGATATATGCGAATCTGACCATCACCCCTGGTGAGACAAAACTGTGACTTATCAGTGAAGAGCTCTTTTTGCCAGTCCTGTCTGGTCCAGCGACAGTGAGGTTGTGCCCATAGGCGACATTGTTGCCGGTGATGTCTGGTGAGGACCTGACTACAACAGGCCTACAAGCCCTCAGTCCAGCCTTTCTCAGCCTATTGCGGACAGTTTGAGCACTGACGGAGGGATTGTGCGTTCCTGGTGTAGCTCAGGCAGTTGCTGTTGCCATCCTGTACCTGTCCCGCAGGTGTGATGTTCAGATGTACCGATCCTGTGCAGGTGTTGTTACACCTGGTCTGCCACTACGAGGACGATCAGCTGTCTGTCTTGTCTCCCTGTAGCGCTTGTTTAGGCATCTCACAGTACGACCATTGCAATTTATTGCCCTGGCACATCTGCATTCCTCATGCCTCCTGGAGCATGCCTACGGCATGTTCACACAGATGAGCAGGGACCCTGGGCATCTTTATTTTGGTGTTTTTCAGTCATTAGAAAGGCCTCTTTAGTGTCCTAAGTTTTCATAACTGTGACCTTATTTGCCTACCTGATAGTAAGCTGATAGTTTCTTAATGACCGTTCCACAGGTGCATGTTCATTAATTGTTTATGGTTCATTGAACAAGCATGAGAAACAGTGTTTAAACCCTTTACAATGAAGATCTGTGAAGTTATTTGGATTTTTATGAATTATCGTTGATAGAAATAATACAAATGTATTATTTTAGATAACATTCTCTTTGGAAAAATGTGCCAGAAATGTTTTTTATGTCTTTTATATTTTACAGATAGAAAGATGAAAAAAGTATTTATCCACAATCTGGTCTGGACAAGTCCTGGAGTGTTTTAACAAAATTAAACCAAAATATTTAGTCTGACTTCATCCAGTGTGCAGAAAAATGGAATTGCGCAATGTGCAAATATGGACATATTTAATGAGATATCGCCTGATTTGCATATTTTAACAAAATAGTTCATTAATATTTTAATAGAAACAATGATTATATTTGTGCCTACATTTAACTGGGAAAAGTTGATTGTAAGGGGGAAAAAATGACCCTATACCTGGCTTTATCTCAAACAGTGTAGAATAATGCCTGACTTGAGGGGGGATATTGCATTTTTTTTTTAATGCAAATCGTCAATTGTCTGCCCTAATACATACAGAAACAAACAGCATTAGGATATCTTAAAGCATTTTCAAAATATAGACCTGTAAACACACAGATACAATAGGCGGAAATATCAATTATTAGTATGTATGATGACTTGTTAATTGTTTACTCCATGTGTAACTCTTTGTTGTATGCTCACACTGCTATGCTTTATCTTGGCCAGGTCGCAGTTGCAAATGAGAACTTGTTCTCAACTAGCCTACCTGGTTAAATAAAGGTGAAATAAAAATAAAAAATAAAAAATGAATGTTAACTTCACTTTTTGATAACGGTTCAATAGACAACTTTCCAAGTCAGATTTCCTCTCATTCAGTGCTGCATGGTTCTGTCTGACAAAAATACACACAGTAAGATGTTTTTTTAAATGTTGTGGCTATTGTAATCTGCTCTAAGGAAAACACCCCCTAAACTCAGAAAGTGCAGAATAATGCCTGGCTGGAGGGTGGTGGGCCACATAAGCTTATATCACCTAATACTGCAAGCTCTATATTGCTCAAATTTGGAATACAGGTAGTGAGTTGTCTGTCCTACATACACAAACAAACATCATTAGGATATGTTCATTCATCTAGGAAATATTGACCTGTGAGCACACAGATACAATAGGTGGCAAAATCAACTATGAATATTTATGATAAATCTTAACTTTACTTTTTGGTAGCTGTTCTATGGACAACTTCCCAAGTCATATTTGCTCTCATTCAGTACTGTACGGTCCTGCCTAAACAAAAAGGCATACAGTTACACTTGTTTTAAATGTTGTGTCTAATGTAATCGGCTCTAAGGAAAGTGGGCTCCGGCATAAAAATGACATAAAACAAAATGTGGGTTCCTTAAAATAATTTGTGTCTTTAGCCCCAAGTTTTGCAATTTAGACGGGAGGCCATCACAGATAACCTTTATATTTGCCTCAAATCCAATGTGGAGGCCAAAATCCAATATGGCAACCATAAAAACATTTGATGGAGGTTAAATCACCTGTAAATATAAATTGAGTAAATGAGAGGCATTTTTTCAGAATTGTGTGCAACACTCATGCCTATAAAGACTATTAGAGTAAATAGAGTTTATTCTGAATCCAATATGGCCAACATGATAACACTCAAACACATTTGCCTGCGCATAAGTAGCCCTTGTAAATGTTGTGTTATTGTGTTATTCTGTCTTTAAAAGGGTTTCATAAGGATCTTGGTATAGCTATGTTAGTGGCTTTGCTATGCCTCTGTTGTCTTTGAATAGCCCAAGCCAACTAGCTTATCAATGTGTGTTCAGGTTTTAATCTCATTCCCACATTATTTTCAAATATATTTTTATTACGTTTTCACAAATAGTCCTGCACAGTAACATAGTAACCAGGAAAGCAACCATAATACAACAGTCAGCTACCCCAGTGGTGTATATGACAGCCCTCTTTTCCCCACTAAAACAAAGTGTGCAATGTTGATTCAAAGTCATTTAGGATTACCAGGAAATGAGTGTATCCTAACAGTGTGAGGAGACAAAGTAGCCAGTGGTAATAGTAGTTCTGGGGCCTGAGCAGCTTGCACAATCTGGGCAAGCTGCTGCAACAAGAGCAGTATCCTTCCTGTATGACTAGCAGGCATGGGGGGGGGGGGGTGATCAGTTTCAATTTCTACAGTTTGGTATAGGCAGGAAGCAGATGCAGCTTGCATGCCAACGAGATCCATTGACTAACTGAAATGTTATCTCTGCCTGAATGATGCTGGGGATACTCCGGTAGTGGAATGGTTGGTTGTGTGTGGTTGTGAAGGAAAATCTGTGGAAGACTTGCCTTTAAATGCTTAATTGTCCTGTAAGTGGAGTGTTTTATGTTGAATATAGCAAAAAGTTATGTAGGTCACGTCCTACATATTTCTTTACATTCCTTTGAAAGTCAGGTAATTTAACCAATTTCAAATGTGGATGGTTGGCATTGATTACACGCCCAGCAGGACATGTGGTGAGTGACCTTCCACAAGGTGCCTCTTGTTTGCTATAAATGGCATTATAGGGATTGTTGGATTACTGCACAGTTTCCCACACCAATGCATGAGTCACCCCAGCATGAGAGCTCATTCTTCACGAGTCCAGTTCTAGTGTCACATGGGCTGGCCAGCCATGGTTGGTGTCAAAATAGGTATGAGGGCAATGCACGCCAACAATATCCAGAAGGCATTTTGGCTGTTGAATTGTCTCCTGAATTGTGTCAGTCCAGTTCCATGGTGTCTCTGTCTCTAGTAACTGCCTGAGAGAAGGACTGATGGTGGAGTGGGCCTATCGAGGACAGTCCTGGAAGATTCAGGATGGCATTTACATTGGAGAGGTCCAATTTCTATGACATGTGAAGGTCCCCTAAGTTGATGGCATTTCTTGTCAATGAGTGTCAGGTTGTGTTAGTTTATTGTAGTGAACACCTGTGCTTGTTATGCATGGTTGCATTCTCCCCATACACCATAATGTCACCAAGCCAGCATATAAGGCAACTCCAGGGCAGACAACCAGGATGGTGAACATGATTTTCTGGAAGAAGTAATGTGCAATTTCAACCCGAATAGCATACAGTAAGAGTGCACTGGAACATCTCAATGTGCATCACAAATGCAGTGAGTCAGCTGAAAGTCATGTTGGATTCAAGCAGACGCATTGGACTAGCAATCAATCAAAGCTCACTTCTAAATGATAAGGTGACTTAAAAGCCCAATCCTGGAGGTGCAAGTTATCATAAATTGTAGAGCTAGGGTGTCAGAGTCAAGGGTTGGATTTTTTTTCTCGTTTCATTGGAGCCTTCCAGTTGCCTCATTGATCCTCAGAGGCTTGTGAATTGGAATGCTTGTGTATATGGTGGGCATACTGTATTCCTAAGATAGTTGAAGTACACAAAAATAGTCTTGAGTACAGGTTATAAGTGCAGTAAGCAAATCTGAAAAATGTCTCATTTAAAATGTGTACATATACAGGCGTTTAAGCCACCATTTAATAGCATTGTGGCAGCCACATTGGATTTTGGACACTATGTTGGATTTGGAGTCAAATCTAAGGAGGCCCCCTGATGTAATTTCAAGAGTAGGGGCTGCACATATAAAATACACAGAGGAACATTTGACTGGAAAAAAATGAGTTTTCTGTGTGTGAGCCCACTTGTCTTAAGGGGAGCTCCACTCAAAAACTATATTTTGGTATTCTTTTCATTAGTCCACTGTTGATACAGTCCCAAAATGTTTTGCATGTCAGCAGTCAAGTTTGGAAGATATTGAACATTCAAGAAGCAAAGTGTCACCAGCCACATCATCATCAATTTGATGCAAAGCTACCAAAAAGGGACGTTATTTATGATATTTTTGATGAATGATATTGTTAAGATATGGAAAACAAGTAGTCAATTGTCCGCCCTATATACAGAAATAAACAACATTAGGATATCTAAAACCATTTTGGAAATATAGAGCTGTAAACACACAGATAATATAGGAGGAATATGTATAACAGTTGATATTTATGACTATTGTATCTGTGTGTTTACAGTATATTTCTAAAATGGCTTAAGATATCTTAATGTTGTTTGTTTCTGTATGTAGGGCAGACAATAGACTGCTCATATTCCAAATTTGAGCAATATCAGAGCTTGGTAAAGGGTATAGCTAGACCTGGGCCCATATTCACAAAGAGTCTCATAGTAGGATACATTTTTCCTTTTAAATCATAATGAATAAAGGGGTGGGGCTGATCCTCCTATGACAGAAAACAGAGGGGTAAAGGGTAGATCTGGAGAAGAAACCTCCCAATTGGGAAATGGACACTGCGAGTCTGGAGATATTGTACATGACAAAATGTTGACAAAATGACTTCATAAAATGCCTTTACTTCTCCTCTTTCAGGTAAAATGTACAATCAAACTATTCTTTAGAGAATCTAATCACAAAGGGGTGAAAATCCCTACACACTTATACATACACTCACTCACACACAAACACTTGGCCTAAGCATGCTGTAGTTCACAGACATCATCCTAACAAGCAGACAGAGTCCTGCAGAGGGACGTTTGAATGTCATCTTATCAACCTCTATAATTGCATTTCTCGGCCGCATGTGTTCCCAGGCAGCGTCACACACACACACACACACACACACACACACACACACACACACACACACACACACACACACACACACACACACACACACACACACACACACACACACACACACACACACACTACTTCAAATGTGACGATGGCCACACAGGCACAACTCCAACACCATCATTACATTTGCCGATGACACACCGCTAGTAGGCCTGATCACCGACAACAACGAGACAGCCTATAGGGAGGAGGTCAGAGACCTGGCCGTGTTGCACCAAGGACAACAACCTTTCCCTCAACATGATCAAGACAAATCAGATGATTGTGGACTACAGGAAAAGGAGGATCGAGCACACCTTCATTCTCATCGACTGGGCTGTAGTGGAGCAGGTTGAGAGCTTCAAGTTCCATGGTGTCCACATCACCAACAAACTAACATGGTCCAAGCACACCAAGACAGTCGTGAAGAGGGCATGACAAAACCTATTTCCCCTCAGGAGACTAAAAAGATTTGGCATGGGTCCTCAGATCCTCAAAAGGTTCTACAGCTGCACCATCGAGAGCACTGGTTGCCTCACTGCCTTGTATGGCAACTGCTCGGGGGGTAGTGCGTACTGCCCAGTACATCACTGTGGCCTAGCTTCCTGCCATCCAGGACATCTATACCAGGCTGTGTCAGAGGAAGGCCCTAAAAATGTTCGAAGACTCCAGCCACCCTAGTCATACACTTTTATCTTTGCTACTGCACGGCAAGCGGTACCGGAGTGCCAAGTCTAGGTCCAAGAGGCTTCTAAACAGCTTCTTCCCCGAAGCCATAAGACTCCTGAACATCTAATCAAATGGCTACCCAGACTATTTGCATTTCCCCCCCACCCTCTTTTACGCTCCTGCTACTCTCTGTTATTATTAATGCATAGTCACTTTAATAACTCTACCTAAATGTACATCTTACCTCAATTACCTCGAATAACCGGTGCCCCCGCACATTGACTCTGTACCGGTACCCTCTGTATATAGTCTCGCTATTGTTATTTTACTGCTGCTCTTTAACTACTTGTTACTTTTACTTTTTTCTTATTCACATTTTTTAAACTGCATTGTTGGTTAGGGGTTTGTAAGTAAGCATTTCACTTCCTTCCACCTCACTGTAACGGCTGTTGGTGGAAGAAGGTGAGGACCAAGGTGCAGCGTGGTATGTGTTCATATTTTTTATTTGAACTGAACACTGAATAACAAAACAACAAAGAGAATGACCGAAGCCGAAACAGAAAACAGAACACCAAAACATAGAATGCCCACCCCAACTCATGCCCTGACCAAACCAAAATAAAGACTTAAAAAGGATCTCTAAGGTCAGGGCGTGACAGTACCCCGCCCCAAAGGTGAGGACTCCGGCCGCAAAACCTAAACCTATAGGGGAGGGTCTGGGTGGGCATCTATCCGCGGTGGCGGCTCTGGTGCGGGACGTGGACCCCGCTCCACCTTAGGCTTGGCCCACTTAGGTGGCGCCTCTGGAGCGGGGACCCTCGCCGCCGACCCCGGATTGGGGACCCTCGCAGCGGGTCCCGGACAGGAGTGCGACTCTGGTAGCTCCGGACAGGAGGGCGACTCTGGCAGCTCCGGACAGGAGGGCGACTCTGGCAGCTCCGGACAGGAGGACTCGCTGGGCTGGGGAGACACACAGGAGACCTGGTTCTAGGAACAGGCACAGGACTCACCGGGTTGGGGAGACCTACTGGAGGCCTGGTCCGTGGAGGAGGCACAGGATAGACCGGGCTGTAGGGGAGCACTAGAGATCTGGTGCGTAGGCTTGACACCACTCTTCCAGGCTGAATGCCCAGTCTAGCCTGGCACGTGCGGGGAGCTGGAACAGGCCGCACTGGGTTCTGCTGGCAAACTGGGGAAACCGTGCTTAGAGCCGGTGCAGGATATCCTGGCCCGAGGAGACGCACGGGAGGTCTGGAGAGCAGGGCTGGCACCATCCATCCTGGCTGGATCCTCACCCTAGCCCAGCAGATGCGGGGAGCTGGAATGTGCACCGGGTTCAGAACGCGTACTGGAGATCTGTAGCGCTAAGCTGGCACAAGACATGCAGGGCTGGGGAGGCGCACAGGATGCCTGGTGCGTGGGGGTGAGTACCGGAGAGCTAACTCAGGTGACCTCAAATCCAGGACACGCTCCGTCAGGCGGATGTCGTGCCTCATGCACCAACACAGCAACTCCCTCATTACTCTCTCCTCCATTTCTCCCCATCAACTCCTCCACTGTCTCTGCCTTGCTTCCGTCACTCACCTCCAATTTTGCCCTGACTGGCTCTGGTTCCATCCTTAGTTCCTTACGGTAAGCACGGGGAGTTGGCTCAGGTCTGACTGCTCTGTCACACTCTGTCACACTCCCCGTGTGCCCCCCCAATTCTTTGGGGGGCTGCCTCTCGGGCTTCCTTGCCAGCCGTGTTCCCTCGTATCGCTGCTTCCCTTTTCCTGCTGCCTCCTGGATGCCTCCACCTGTCCCATGGGAGGCGATCCCTTCCAGCCAGGATCTCCTCCCATGTGTAGGATCCCTTGCCGTTCAAGATGTCCTCCCATGTCCATTCCTCCTTTTCACCATGCTGCTTGGTCCGTTGGTGGTGGGTAGTTCTGTAATGGCTGTTGGTGGAAGAAGGTGAGGACCAAGGTGCAGCGTGGTACGTTTTCAGCTTTTTTTATTTGAACTGAACACTAAATAACAAAACAACAAAGAGGATGATCGAAACCGAAACATTTCTGTCTGGTGCAGACACAAAAACAGAAAACAAAAACATAGAATGCCCACCCCAACTCACGCCCTGACCAAACCAAAATAGAGGCATAAAAAGGATCTCTAAGGTCAGGGCGTGACACACACACACACACACACACACACACACACACACACACACACACACACACACACACACACACACATACACACACACACATACACACACACACACACCTACCTACCTACCTACCTACCTACCTACACACCCTAACTCCTTGTTTTAATTGTCCGGTTGTTATGAGAGGCTATTTTATACTGCAGTTTTTGTTCATTAGTTTGTACGTAATTTAACATGTAGCTCCCATATTTATGCTTCTGATTTTTGCACCCCAGTCAATTACATGCTGCCCTCTAATGCCCCATTAAGGGAAACACTTGGTTTTGAAAGGTAATTACACATTCAGTGGAAATGTGTTTGGTACCTCGGTTCTCTATCAAAGTGCTCTCTGTGCAGTTCCTATTATGCAAAGCATGAAGATTACTTCATCAGCTTCCAAATAGCACCCTATTGCCTATGTAGTGCACTACTTTGATCAGAATGGGGTGGCATTTGGGACTTAATCTTGGTATGAAGTGAAGCACACACATTCATCCATTTTAAAGGGAACATCTAGGATTCAAACAACAACAACAGTGTGGTCACCCTGACACTTGGATGGATGAATAAATCCCAAATTGCACTTTTGCAATTGAGCATGTCAGAAAACTGAAATTATTTTACTATTTATCTTCTGTTACTGGAAATGAAGGTGTCATTTTGTTTTCAACTAGGGGCCTAGTGATGAAATTGTCAGTGAGTGCTGAGCAGTGAAGCAGCAGTCTCACTCAGATGAAACTTGACATTTTCTTGGTAGGAGGTGAACGCATTTATTGGTTCAATGAAGTCTGACATTCAACTTCTATTTGAGGCCTTTAGTTTTTACATTATCATTCCAATATCCATATTACACACTGAAAAATGCATGAGGGAGACCTTGAGGCTGAATCCCCATTGAAGAAGCTATAGTACAGGCAACGTAACCAACTGGGTTAGGGTTAGGGTCAATCAGGGTGACTAAATACTGTGTTAGCTTGCTGAGCTAAAGCTTAGTCTAGCATAACATGAGTCAAGTCTCAGGCAAGGTCACTAATCATGGCAATATAGTGCTGAGGATTACTATTTAAATGATTACTATTTAAATGATTACTATTTAAATGATTACTATTTAAAGGATTACTATTTAAATGATTACTATTTAAATGATTACTATTTAAATGATTACTATTTAAATGATTACTATTTAAATGATTACTATTTAAATGATTACTATTTAAATGATTACTATTTAAAGGATTACTATTTAAATGATTACTATTTAAATGATTACTATTTATATGAAATTCCAAATCCAATTGTCCTCATGAAAAGCAAGAGCGAGAGAAGAGGTGGAGGAGACAGAACCAGCTCCACAACAAATGAGTTGAATGGGCATTTCATTTCCATATGGAGGGGGGAAAAACAGTGTCATGGTTTTTAACAGTAAATACATGTCATTTAACTGTACACATTTTTGACCTTTTAAGGTGGCATGAACACAACCAGTCATGATGTTTTCATATCATTGTCAAACAAATCACTTCAAAAGGTTTGTCCAAAATAATTCCAACATCAGAACAGTGCATCCTCCAACTTTCCTTCAATACGGAAACAATGTTAATCCTTTGACACGTACAATCATGTATTTGTGATCATTGTTGAGTGGTCCCTGCAGTATACGATCTCAAATACGTGATTGGAACAGTAGCAACAGAACATATGACGCAACAAATGCGTCTAAACTCCATTGTTGTCTGAACAGCATCTAAATATTTTGTTGTATTGATGGAAAATAAAGGTCTTAAAACTTCTTAGGGCTGCAATCACGTTCACGGGATCGATATGACAACAGCCAGTGAAATTGCAGGGCACCAAATTCAAAACAACAGAAATCTCATAATGAAAATTCCTCAAACATACATGTATCTTTTACCGTTTTCAATGTCATCTTGTTGTTAAGATGGCGTAGCAGTAGGTCGTCCTGTCCTGTCGTGTCCCTGTATATATCGTTTATTTTTTCGTTTTTTACATATTTTCTCCACATATCTCTTTGAAAACATTTTGCTAAACCCTAAGCTTCCAAATACTCTCCTGCAACCCGACTCACCCAATGTAGCTATTTTTCCTAAAGTATTTATATTTACTTCGGGACCCCTCAACTGAAGCTAGCCAGCTAACCAGCGGGTATGCTAGCGGTCTCCAGCTAACCGGTCATCAGCTAACCTGTAGTTCGGAAAGCTCTCGCCTGTTCGTACAACGCGACTTTAACCAGAGCACAACGGACCTATTTATTTTTCATCCCCGGATTCCCACCGCAAACGGAACATCTTTCAGCTGGATTTTTCAGCAACTAGCTATCTAGCTAAACCGCAACCTCGGATTACTCCTGGCTAGCGTTTCCACCCACTTAGCTTGAAGCTAGCCCGGCCGTAGCACCTGTGCTACCACCGTAGCATACTCCTGAGCTACAATACCCGGGCCCACGACCGGTCTACCGATGTCATCGCATGAAGAGGAATAAACAGACTCACCCCATCGCGACGTCCCCCAAAGGCTAACTCTCTAGCCCTCGCTATCTCCCTGCTTGCTAATTCGGCCTGCTAACTGCTAGCTTGTCCAGCTCCGGCCCGCTAACTGCTACCTTGTCTAGCCCGGGCCTACAAACTGTTAGCTTGTTAGCACAGGCCTGCTAACCGCCTGAATCGCCGCGTCTCAAACGCTCACCGGACCCATATTTACTTTCTATCTCTTTTGACTTTTAATTTGTTTATACCTTCCGGAAACCTGCCTCACCCAATGTGATACGGAATCGCTATTATTTTTTATTTATTTTTAGAACACACTCAAGAACCTCCAGAAGCTAACCAGCTAACTAGCTACAAGCTATTTAGTCATTGTTAGTTTTTTTTTTACCTGGATAACACTCGCCAGGCCAGCTTCCCTGCCCCATCCACCGCTGCCCCCTGGACACTGATCTCTTGGCTACATAGCTGATGCACGCTGGACTGTCCATTAATCACGGTACTCCATTCTGCTTGTTTGTTCTATCTGTTGGCCCCGTTGCCTAGTCTACGCCATTTTACCTGCTGTTGTTGTGCTAGCTGATTAGCTGTTGTCTCACCTACTGTTTTAGCTAGCTTTCCCAATTCAACACCTGTGATTACTGTATGCCTCGCTGTATGTCTCTCTCAAATGTCAATATGCCTTGTATACTGTTGTTCAGGTTAGTTATCATTGTTTTAGTTCACAATGGAGCCCCTAGTTCCACTCTTCACGCCCCTGATAACTCCTTTGTCCCACCTCCCACACATGCGGTGACCTCACCCATTACTACCAGCATGTCCAGAGATACAACCTCCCTCATCATCACCCAGTGCCTGGGCTTACCTCCGCTGTACCCGCACCCCACCATACCCCTGTCTGCGCATTATGCCCTGAATATATTCTACCATGCCCAGAAACCTGCTCCTCTTATTCTCTGTCCCCAACGCTCTAGGCGACCAGTTTTGATAGCCTTTAGCCGCACCCTCATACTACTCCTTCTCTGTTCCGCGGGTGATGTGGAGGTAAACCCAGGCCCTGCATGTCCCCAGGCACCCTCATTTGTTGACTTCTGTGATCGAAAAAGCCTTGGTTTCATGCATGTCAACATCAGAAGCCTCCTCCATAAGTTTGTTTTACTCACTGCTTTAGCACACTCTGCTAACCCTGATGTCCTTGCTGTGTCTGAATCCTGGCTCAGGAAGGCCACCAAAAATTCAGAGATTTCCATACCCAACTATAACATCTTCCGTCAAGATAGAACTGCCAAAGGGGGCGGAGTTGCAGTTTACAGCAGAGATAGCCTGCAAAGTAATGTCATACTTTCCAGGTCCATACCCAAACAGTTCGAACTACTAATTTTGAAAATTACTCTCTCCAGAAATAAGTCTCTCACGGTTGCCGCCTGCTACTGACCCCCCTCAGCTCCCAGCTGTGCCCTGGACACCATTTGTGAATTGATCGCCCCCCATCTAGCTTCAGAGTTTGTTCTGTTAGGTGACCTAAACTGGGATATGCTTAACACCTCGCCAGTCCTACAATCTAAGCTAGATGCCCTCAATCTCACACAAATCATCAAGGAACCCACCAGGTACAACCCTAACTCTGTAAACAAGGGCACCCTCATAGACGTCATCCTGACCAACTGGCCCTCCAAATACACCTCCGCTGTCTTCAACCAGGATCTCAGCGATCACTGCCTCATTGCCTGTATCCGCTACGGAGCCGCAGTCAAACGACCACCCCTCATCACTGTCAAACGCTCCCTAAAACACTTCTGTGAGCAGGCCTTTCTAATCGACCTGGCCCGGGTATCCTGGAAGGACATTGACCTCATCCCGTCAGTTGAGGATGCCTGGTCATTCTTTAAAAGTAACTTCCTCACCATTTTAGATAAGCATGCTCCGTTCAAAAAATGCAGAACTAAGAACAGATACAGCCCTTGGTTCACCCCAGACCTGACTGCCCTCGACCAGCACAAAAACATCCTGTGGCGGACTGCAATAGCATCGAATAGTCCCCGTGATATGCAACTGTTCAGGGAAGTCCGGAACCAATACACGCAGTCAGTCAGGAAAGCTAAGGCCAGCTTCTTCAGGCAGAAGTTTGCATCCTGTAGCTCCAACTCCAAAAAGTTCTGGGACACCGTGAAGTCCATGGAGAACAAGAGCACCTCCTCCCAGCTGCCCACTGCACTGAGGCTAGGTAACACGGTCACCACTGATAAATCCATGATTATCGAAAACTTCAATAAGCATTTCTCAACGGCTGGCCATGCCTTCCGCCTGGCTACTTCAACCTCGGCCAACAGCTCCGCCCCCCCCGCAGCTCCTCGCCCAAGCCTCTCCAGGTTCTCCTTTAACCAAATCCAGATAGCAGATGTTCTGAAAGAGCTGCAAAACCTGGACCCGTACAAATCAGCTGGGCTTGACAATCTGGACCCTCTATTTCTGAAACTATCTGCCACCATTGTCGCAACCCCTATTTCCAGCCTGTTCAACCTCTCTTTCATATCGTCTGAGATCCCCAAGGATTGGAAAGCTGCCGCAGTCATCCCCCTCTTCAAAGGGGGAGACACCCTGGACCCAAACTGTTACAGACCTATATCCATCCTGCCCTGCCTATCTAAGGTCTTCGAAAGCCAAGTCAACAAACAGGTCACTGACCATCTCGAATCCCACCGCACCTTCTCCGCTGTGCAATCTGGTTTCCGAGCCGGTCATGGGTGCACCTCAGCCACACTCAAGGTACTCAACGATATCATAACCGCCATCGATAAAAGACAGTACTGTGCAGCCGTCTTCATCGACCTTGCCAAGGCTTTCGACTCTGTCAATCACCATATTCTTATCGGCAGACTCAGGAGCCTCGGTTTTTCGGATGACTGCCTTGCCTGGTTCACCAATTACTTTGCAGACAAAGTTCAGTGCGTCAAATCGGAGGGCATGCTGTCTGGTCCTCTGGCAGTCTCTATGGGGGTGCCACAGGGTTCAATTCTCGGGCCGACTCTTTTCTCTGTGTATATCAATGATGTTGCTCTTGCTGCGTGCGATTCCCTGATCCACCTCTACGCAGACGACACCATTCTATATACCTTCGGCCCGTCTTTGGACACTGTGCTATCTAACCTCCAAACAAGCTTCAATGCCATACAACACTCCTTCCGTGGCCTCCAACTGCTCTTAAACGCTAGTAAAACCAAATGCATGCTTTTCAACCGGTCGCTGCCTGCACCCGCATGCCCGACTAGCATCACCACCCTGGATGGTTCCGACCTAGAATATGTGGACGTCTATAAGTACCTAGGTGTCTGGCTAGACTGCAAACTCTCCTTCCAGACTCATATCAAACATCTCCAATCGAAAATCAAATCAAGAGTCGGCTTTCTATTCCGCAACAAAGCCTCCTTCACTCACGCCGCCAAGCTTACCCTAGTAAAACTGACTATCCTACCGATCCTCGACTTCGGCGATGTCATCTACAAAATGGCTTCCAACACTCTACTCAGCAAACTGGATGCAGTCTATCACAGTGCCATCCGTTTCGTCACTAAAGCACCTTATACCACCCACCACTGCGACTTGTATGCTCTAGTCGGCTGGCCCTCGCTACATATTCGTCGCCAGACCCACTGGCTCCAGGTCATCTACAAGTCCATGCTAGGTAAAGCTCCGCCTTATCTCAGCTCACTGGTCACGATGGCAACACCCATCCGTAGCACGCGCTCCAGCAGGTGTATCTCACTGATCATCCCTAAAGCCAACACCTCATTTGGCCGCCTTTCGTTCCAGTACTCTGCTGCCTGTGACTGGAACGAATTGCAAAAATCGCTGAAGTTGGAGACTTTTATCTCCCTCACCAACTTCAAACATCAGCTATCTGAGCAGCTAACCGATCGCTGCAGCTGTACATAGTCTATTGGTAAATAGCCCACCCTTTTTCACCTACCTCATCCCCATACTGTTTTTATTTATTTACTTTTCTGCTCTTTTGCACACCAATATCTCTACCTGTACATGACCATCTGATCATTCATCACTCCAGTGTGTGTTAATCTGCAAAATTGTAATTATTTGCCTACCTCCTCATGCCTTTTGCACACATTGTATATAGACTCCCCCTTTGGTTTCTACTGTGTTATTGACTTGTTAATTGTTTACTCCATGTGTAACTCTTTGTTGTCTGCTCACACTGCTATGCTTTATCTTGGCCAGGTCGCTGTTGCAAATGAGAACTTGTTCTCAACTAGCCTACCTGGTTAAATAAAGGTGAAATAAAAATAAATAAAATAATCTCACCACAGTGTCCGATTTCAAATAGGCTTTACAGCGAAAGTACCACAAATGATTATGTTAGGTCACCACCAACTCACAGAAAAATTCAGCCATTTTTCCAGCCAAAGAGATGAGTCACAAAAAGCACAAATGGAGATAAAATGAATCAAAGTTCATATTTATATAAAAAAATCTCAATATACATTGGCGCGTTACGTTCACTAGTTCCAAAAATATCCGGTGATATTGCAGAGAGCCACGTCATTTTACAGAAATACTCATTATAAATGTCGATAAATACAGTTGTTAGACATGGAAATATAGATACACCGCTGTGTCAGATTTTTTAAAAACTTTACGGAAAAAGCAAACCATGCAATAATCTGAGACGGAAAAAATTATCCGCACTGTTGGAGTCAACAGAAATCAGAAATAACATTATAAATATTCCCTTACCTTTGATGATCTTCATCAGAATGCACTCCCAGGAATCCTAGTT
Source organism: Oncorhynchus kisutch (assembly GCF_002021735.2). NCBI lineage: Eukaryota > Metazoa > Chordata > Actinopteri > Salmoniformes > Salmonidae > Oncorhynchus > Oncorhynchus kisutch. Next base: position 53,465,691 of record NC_034175.2, on the reverse strand, counting down.
CCACAATAAATGCTTGATTTGTTCAATAATGTCCATTATTTATGTCCAAGTAGCTACTTTTGTTAGCGCGTTTAGTACACAAATCCAAATGCTCGTGAAGGTCCAGCCGAACGTCGAATGAAAACTTCAAAAAGTTATATTACAGGTCGAAGAAACTAAGTATAGAATCAATCTTTAGGATGTTGTTATCATATATCTTCAATAACGTTCCAACCGGATAATTCCATTGTCTGTAGAAATACCATGGAACGCAGGTCGCTATCATGTGAAATGCGCTTGATCAGGACCTGGCTCTCTGCCAGACACCTGACTCATTCAGCTCCCATTCAGGCCCACAACACAGTAGAAGCCTCATTCAAGTTTCTAAAGACGGTTGACATCTAGTGGAAGCCATAGGAAGTGCAACATGATCCATATCGCCCTGTGTATTCAATAGGGGCTGGGTTGAAAATCGACCAACCTCAGATTTCCCACTTCCTGTTTGATTTCTTCTCAGGTTTTTGCCTGCCATATGAATTCTGTTATACTTACAGACATCATTAAAACAGTTTTAGAAGCGTCAGAGTGTTATCTATCCAATACTAATAATACTATGCATATATTAGCAACTGGGACTGAGGAGCAGGCCGTTTACTCTGGGCACCTCTGGTCACCTTTCATCCAAGCTACTCAATACTGCCTCTGCAGCCATAAGAAGTTAAACTTTATTCCTAAATTGTACCTTTTATTGTAAAATATAAATGCTAACTTCATCATCCATGTCACGCCCTGACCTTAGAGAGCCTTTTAATTTCTCTATTTGGTTAGGTCAGGGTGTGATTTGGGTGGGTAATTATTTATTTTCTGTGTGTGTTTGTGTGTGCCACGGTTGCGTCACGTTCGGTTTCTGAAGGTTTCACTTTATTAAAGATGTGGAATTACATGCACGCTGCGCCTTGGTTCATTTATGACAGGGAGTTTGAAGACAGTGAATGTAACAGAAGATCCCACCACCAAAGGACCAAGCAGCGTGGCCAGGGGGAGCAGGGATCCTGGGCTTGGGAGAAAAGTGAGTGGAGGACATCATGGATATGGGAGGAGATTATGGCAGGGGACAAGACCCTGCCATGGAAGCAGGTGGAGGCAACGAAGGAGGATCAACAGACGACTCTGGGAGTCACAACCACGACGGAGGCCAGAGAGGCAGTCCCAAAAGGTTTTTGGGGGGTCACACCGAGGGGTTAACCAGAGCCAGTCAGGGAGTCGAGTGAGGAGCTCGACGCAAGATTCCGGAGAGAGGTGCTGGGGGGGGGGGGGGGGGGGGGTACTGTCACGCCCTGACCTTAGAGAGCCTTTTTATTTCTCTATTTGGTTAGGTCAGGGTGTGATTTGGGTGGGCATTCTAGTTGGTCTATTTCTTTGTTGCCAGGGTATGGTTCCCAATCAGAGGCAGCTGTCTATTGTTGTCTCTGATTGGGGATCATACTTAGGCAGCCCTTTTTCCCACCTTCAGGTGTGGGATCTTGTTTTTGCACAGTTGCTGTCTGCCCTGCAGAACTTTACGTTTGTTTATGTTTTGTTGTTTTTGATGTTCATTTAATAAAGTACGATGAACACTTTCCACGCTGCGCTTTTGTCTCATTCTGACGACGGACGTAACAATCCAAGCATCACAAGGAAAACATCCACAGCCAAACTCACTCAATAAACCAGTATAAATAAAAGGCTGCGCTGACAACAAAAAAAATAAGTTTGCGATCTAACAGCTAGACTAGTTTACAATGTAAATATGAGCACAAAAGCCTAATGTAATGTTGTTTCGAAAATAAATGCGTGTCAGCTAAGCTAACATCAGCTGCATTCTTTATGATGGCAGCCATGTTTGTTTGATTTTGCGAAAACTTCCTAATCCCAGAATGCGAATTCACTACAATGCCTCAATCAATTGTAGTGACCTCAGTGTATTGAAAACCACTGGGAAATCTGAAAATAATGAGCTCCAACTGGGAAAAAAATAGATTTGAATGGTCGTCCAACTCGGAACTACAACTGGGGGCCTCTTTCTAGAGCTCTGACTTTCCACCGTGAAGATCACTGATGTCATGATTTTACCTTGTATTTTTCAGAGTTCAAAGTTGTTTTTAATGCGACATAAGACACAAATGAACAAAGTCAAAGATGGCTGCACCCATTGCCCGGAAAATATCAACTTAGTTTGGCCACTTTTCAGCATATTACAAATCTGTACAAGCTTGTTAGAGTGTATACAAGATCAGTTTTTGACCAATCACAAAGCAAATAAAATGTTATCGCCTCACAGACTACTGCCTAGCAATAGCACAAACAGGGTTGACAGATTTGGTTGAAACCATTTTAGTGGGGTTTGTTCATTTAATTTGTGGGGGGTTTTCAGATGCATGGGGAGGTAGAAATGGTGGAAGGTATCGTGGGAGGAAATAATACTATGATGGGAGATTTATCAATTTATTTAACTAGGCAAGTCAGTTAAAAACAAATTCTTATTTTCAATGACGGCCTAGGAACAGTGGGTTAACTGCCTGTTCAGGGGCAGAACAACAGATTTGTACCTTGTCAGCTCGGGGGTTTGAACTTGCAACCTTCCGCTTACTAGTCCAATGCTATAACCACTAGGCTACCCTGCCGCCCTAATAAATGGGAGGCAAACACAGGAGAAGTTTATAAACTAAATAAAAATAACCTACAAATATACTGTTGTCACGCTCGTGATGAAAGACGGACCAAGGCACAACGTGATCGGAGTTCCGATCTTATTTAAACATGAAACTTCAACAAAACAAGAAACGAACAACGAAACGTGAACATCGTGGTGCACAAAAACACTCACACAAACAATATCCCACAAACACAGGTGGGCAACTGGCTAACTAAATATGATCCCCAATTAGAAGCAACGATTACCAGCTGCCTCTAATTGGGAACCATATTTAGGTAGCCATTTCACCACCTGTGTTTGTGGGATATTGTTTGTGTGAGTGTTTTTGTGCACCACGACGGTCACGTTTCGTTGTTCGTTATTTGTTTTGTTGAAGTTGGGAGAGAGAGAGAGATGAGAGAGATGTTGGTTTGGTGTGTTCGGCACCGCATTGGCCCTGAAGAGCGTGTTACCAGTCTGGTACAACCTGTACCAGACCTGCTCCACGCACCAGGTCTCCAGTGCGACCCACCAGTCCGGTATGTCCTGTGCCTCCTCCTCGCACTCGCCCTGAAGAGCGTGTCACCAGTCCGGTGCAACAAGTGCCAGCTCCACGCACCAGGCCTCTATTGCTCCTCCCCAGTCCGGTACGTCCTGTGCCAGCTCCCCGCACTCGCCCTGAAGTGCGTGTCACCTGTCCGGTGCCACCTATGCCGGCTTGACACACCAGGCCTCCAGTGCGCTTCCCCAGTCTGGTACAACCTGTACCGGCTCCACGCACGAGGTCTCCAGTGCGCCCCACCAGTCCGGTACGTCCTGTGCCAGCTCCAAGGCCGGAGCCTTCCTCTGCGCCGGTGCCCAGTCCAGGCACGGCATCCAGTCCCGCTCCAATGCAGGAGCCTTCCTCTGCGCCGATGCCCAGTCCAGGCATGGCGTCCAGTCCCGCTCCATGGCAGGAGCCTTCTTCTGCGCCGGTGCCCAGTCCAGGCACGGCGTCCAGTCCCGCTCCCAATGCAGGAGCCTTCCTCTGCGCCGATGCCCAGTCCAGGCACGGCGTGCAGTCCCGCTCCATGGCAGGAGCCTTCCTCTGCGCCAATGCACGGTCTGGGTGCGGTGTCCAGTCCCGCTCCATGGCAGGAGCCTTCCTCTGCGCCGGTGCCCAGTCCAGGCACAGTGTCCAGTCCAGCTCCATGACCGGAGCCTTCCGCTGCGCCGGTGCCCATTCCAGGCACGGTGTCCAACCCAGCTCCATGGCCGGAGCCTTCCTCTGCGCCGGTGCCCAGTCCAGGCACGGTGTCCAGTCCAGCTCCATGACCGGAGCCTTCCGCTGCGCCGGTGCCCATTCCAGGCACGGTGTCCAACCCAGCTCCATGGCCGGAGCCTTCCTCGGCGCCGCTGCCCATTCCGGGCGTGGCGTCCAACCCAGCTCCATGGCTGGATCAGTGGGCGGGGGCTACGACCCGCACCGGAGCCACCACCGACACTGGTCACCCACCTACCCTTTTGCGGCCGGTGTCCGCACCTTTGGAGGGGGGGGTACTGTCACGCCCTGACCATAGAGCCCTCGGTTCTCTATGGTGTTTAGGTCAGAACGTGACTAGGGGGGTGTTCTAGTCATTTACTTTCTATGTTGCTGGTTTGTATGGTTCCCAATTAGAGGCAGCTGGTAATCATTGCCTCTAATTGGGGATCATATTTAGGTAGCCATTTTCCCACCTGTGTTTGTGTGTTATTGTTTTGTGTATGTGCATTTTTCACCTCGGATGTCACGGTTCATTGTTTGTTTATTGTTTTTTGGGGAAGTTTCACTGAAATAAAAGATATGGAACTCTACACACGCTGCGTCTTGGTCCGTCTCTCCTCATGATCGTGACAACTGTATAGTAAGTAATACTTGAAGTTTATATAAATGTAACCACATTTTGGAAGGGGAGCGATAACTGGTCCACCCACGTAACATTCATTCCCTTAGATGGCGCCAAAGAAAAAACCTAGATAATCCTGTCTAGCTCCATAGTTTAAGATAATCCATTATATCTACAACCTCGCTTCACTCATGCCACGTTAATACGTTGACATGGTGATGAAATATAACCATTGCTATAGCCTAGTTTTTCCAAGGGAGAAAAACATTTACTCATTTTTAAAAATGAAGAAAAAGTATTTAGGATTCCTGCCTTTCCCGGCCTTAGCAATGGTTGGCATATGTAATATATGCTCATACCACTCTCTCACTTTTTGTATGCCACTATTGTATAAAATACACCGAATTTAGTGCCTCAGGTTTCCCGCCCTATCTCACATGCGCAGCCCCGCAGACAAGCTAATACCAAAGCCACTTTCAGATAATTATAGATGATAATAATAATTATACAATTATCAATAATACTATAGATACTCACTGCTACTATTATAGGAAGAAAGTTTCATAAAGCTTCATATGAAGCAGACATTGTGGTATTGATACAATACGGGGTGTAGAGAATAGTGACAAAATGCAACAATCAAATTCTAGAACAGCAGCATAAAATTCTGGTACTGTGTGCTAAAAGAACTCAGGCTGTAAGGGCCGTTATTAATATTTAGAACTTACGTGTCGGAAGGTTAATGGCAAAGCATCCCAGCAAGCGCAACAGTGCCCCTCTCTTTTACTATATGTAGCCCATGTATCTGATGCTGCCAGGTCAAAATTATTATGACATGCCATACTCTTTTTGTCCAGACAGCATCAGATACAAGGGCTACACATACAGAGACAGAGGGGCACTGGTTTGTCACTCAGATGCTTTTTCTGAGATTGATGCATCTTTCTGTTGGACATGTCTCAGTCAAAAAATAATCTATATTTAAATGTCTTCGGGCAGGATAGGAGGTATGGTAGGGCAGGCCAGGCCCTTTTTTTTAGAAAATCTTAACTTTTTTTGTACATTATGTTTCCTCTGTTGTTTCCTGTGACCAAAAAGAGCTTCTGGACATCAGAAGAGTGATCACTAAATTCAATTTGGATGCGGATTTCATCTTCAATGAATCGGACATACTGCTCATCCCAGATCAGGCCCAAATACCCGACACTCGAAAAAGGAAGAGGTGCCGTTTTAGAGACCAGCATTTTGGATACCTGACGAGACTACTTCGGCGAGTGGATAAACTGCCTCTTTGTTAAAAAAAACAACTGCTGCGTGATCTTGAAAAATGGTACTGACAGAGAGGGCTGAGATGAGATGGCTCTCTCGGGATATACTGTCTGAGTCGGTCCAGCCAGTTGTGTTCTCAGTTCATCGCGCAGACAGGAATAAATATCTCTCCGGGAAGAAGTGCAGGGGTGTATGTATCATGATTAACGACTCATGGTGTAATTGTGATAACATACAGGAACTCAAGTCCTTTAGTTCACCCGAACTAGAATACCTCACAATCAAATGCCGATGGAATTATCTCCCAAGATAATTTTCTTTGGTTATTGTCACGGCCGTGTATGACCCCCTCAAGCCAATACCACCATGGCCCTCAAAGAACTTCACTGGGCTTTATGCAAACTGGAAACCACATATCCTTAGGCTGCATTTAATGTAGATGGGGATTTTAACAAAGCAAATTAGAGGAAATGGCTGCCAAAGTTCTATCAAGATATCGAATATGGTACTCGCACTTCTAAAACACTCGACCACTGTTAAGCCAACTTCCGGGATGCATACAGGCCCTCCCCCGCTGTCTTTTTGGTAAATCTAACCACGATTCTATTTAGCTCCTCCCTTCCTATAGGCAGAAACTCAAACAGGAAGTAACCGTGCTAAGGACTATCCAACGCTGGTCTGACCAATTGGAATCCACGCTTCAAGAATGTTTTGATCACTCAGACTGGGATATGTTCCAGGTAGCTTCAGAGAATAACATCAACATATATACTTACACAGAGTTGATCAGGAAGTGTGTAGGAGATGTTGCACTAACTGTGACTATTAAAACCTACCCTAACCAGAAACCGTGGATAGATGGCAGCATTCGCGCAAAACTGAAAGAGCAAACCATCACACTTAACCATGGCAAGGTGACTGGGAATATGGCAGAATACAAACAGTGTAGTTATTTCCTCCGCAAGGCAATCAAACAGGCAAACCGTCAGTATAGAGACAAAGTGAGGTCGCTATTCAACTGCTCAGGCACGAGACGTATGTGGTAGGGTATACAGAAAATCACAGACTACAAAAGGACAACCAGCCACGTCGTGGACACCGACATCTTACTCCCAGATAAGCTAAACACCTTCTTCGCCTGCTTTGAGGATAACATTGTGCCAACGATGTGGCTCACTACCAAGGACTGTGAGCTCTCCTTCTCCATGGCTGACGTGAATAAGACATTTAAGTTAGTCTACAGGGAGGAGGTGAGGGCTCTGGGAGTGTGGTGCCATGAAAATAACCTCTCACTCAACGTAAAAAAAACTAAGGAGATGATCATGGACTGCAGGAAACAGCAGAGGGAGCACATCCCTATCTACATCGACGGGTGGAGAAGGTGGAAAGCTTTAAGTTCCTCGGCATACACATCACTGACAAACTGAAATGGTCCACCCACACAGACAGCGCGGTGAAGAAGGTGCAACAGCGCCTCTTCAACCTCAGGAGGCTGAAGAAATTTGTCTTGTCACCTAAAACACTCACAAACTTCTACAGATGCACAATTGAGAACATCCTGTCGGGATGTATCACCGCTTGGTACGGCAACTGCACAGCCCACAACCGCAGGGCTCTCCAGAGGATGGTGCGGTCTGCCCAACGCATCACCGGGGAAGAACTACCTACCCTCCAGGACACCTACAGCACCCAATGTCACAGGAAGGCCATGAAGATCATCAAGGACAACAACCACCTGAACAACTGCCTGTTCACCCCACTATCATTCAGAAGGCGAGGTCAGTACAGGTGCATCAAAGCTGGGACTGAGAGACTGAAAAACAGCTTCTATCTCAAGCCCATCAGACTGTTAAGTAGCCATCACTAGCACATAGAGGCTTCTGCCTTTATATGTAGACAAGAAATCACTGGCCACTTTAATAAACGGAACACTAGTCACTTTAATAATGTTTACATATCTTGCATACTCCTCTCATATGTATATAATGTATTCTACACTATTCTACTGTATCTTAGTCTATGCCATTCTGACATTGCTCGTCCATATATTTATATATTCTTAATTACTCCTTACTAGATTTGTGTGTATTGGGTATATGTAGTGAAATTGTTAGATATTACTTGTTAGATATTACTGCACTGTCGGAGATAGAAACACAAGAATTTCACTACACCTGCAATAACATCTGCTAACCACGTGTGTGTGACCAATAACAATTTAGTTGACTTGATCTCTAATATTAAGGAAGTCTCAAGGTTCTGCTTACCTGAGTTAGAATACCTCTTGATAAGCTGTAGACCATACTATTTACCATATATATTTTTTGTAGCTGTCTACTTACCACCACAAACCGATGCTGACACTAAGACCATACTCGATGAGCTGTATAGGGCCATAAGAAAACAAGAAAAAGCTCACCCAAAGGTGGTGCTCCTAGTGGACAGGGATTTTAATGCAGGTAAACTGAAATCCGTCTTGCCTCATTTCTACCAAAATGTCACCTGTGCAACTACTGGCGAAAAAACTCTACATCAACTTTACTCCACAGATAAAGACGCATACCATGCTCTCCCACGCTCCACTTAGCAAATCTGACCATAACTCTGTCCTCCTGATTTCGGCTTACAAGCAAAAACTCAAACAGGGAGTACCAGTGACGCACTCAATACAGAAGTGGTCCAGTGAAGAGGATGCTAAGCTACGGGACTGTTTCGCTAGCACAGACTGTAATATGTTCCGGGACTCATCCAATGGCATTACGTTTTCTACATCAGTCACTTCAGTGGAGGCTGGAGGGAGGAGCTATAGGAGGACGGGCTCATTGTAATGGCTGTAATGGAATAAATTGAACGGTATCAAACACATCAAACATTTGGAAAGCATTTTTATCCCCGGGCGCCGAAGACGTGGATGTCGATTATGGCAGCCCCCTGCAACTCTCTGATTCAGAGGGGTTGGGTTAAATGCCTTCCGCATTTAACCCAACACATTTCAGTTGAAGGCATTCAGTTGTACAACTGACTAGATATCCCTCTTTCCCTTCCCTTTCCACTTTTGACTCCATTCCATCAATTCCATTCCAGACATTACAATTAGCCCATCCTCAAAGCCAAGGTTACCTGTCTAAATGACTATCGCCCCGTAGCAATCACATCTGTAGCCATGAAATACTTTGAAAGGCTGGTCATGGCTCACATCAAAACCATCATCCCAGACACCTTGGACCCACTCCAATTTCGCATACTGCCCCAACAGAGCCACAGATGACGTAATCTCTATCACACTCCACACTTCCCTTTCCCAGCTGGACAAAAGGAACACCTAGCTGAGAATATTGTTAATTGACTACAGCTCAGCGGTCAACACCATATTGCCCTCCAAGCTCATCACTAAGCTAAAGACCCTGGGACAGAACACCTATGTCTGAAACTGGATCCTAGATTTCCTGAAGGGCCGCCCCCAGGTTGTGAGGGTAGGCAACAACACAGCCGCCACGCTGACCCTTAACACGGGGCCCCTCAGGGGTAGTGCTTAATCCCGTTCTGTACTCTCTGTTCACCCACAACTGTGTAACCACATATGACTGTGTGGCCACGCACGACTCTAACACCATCATTAGGTATGACGATGACACAACGGTGGTAGACCTGATCATCGACGACGATGAGAAAGCTTATAGGGAGGGGATCAGAGACCTGGCAGTGTGGTGCTACAGAGAGTAATGCGTACGAGCTCCCTGCCATCGTGGACCTCTATGCCAGGCGGTGTCAGAGGAAAGCCCTAAACATTGTTAAAGACTCCAGCCAGCCAAGTCATAGACGTTTCTCTCTGCTAGCAAGACGTACCGGAGCACCAAGTCTGGGACCAAAAGGCTACTAAACAGCTTCTACCCCCAATTCATAAGACTGCTAAACAATTAATCAAATGCCTACCCGGATTATTTGCATTGACCTCCTTTTTTATGCAATTGACTCTCTTGCACTAGCTCTATGCACACTCACTGGGCTCTACCAACACACACACACATACACACACATACTACACTGACACACCAACACACACACACACAAATACTACACTAACACACACACACACACACACACACACATACACACAGCTGTGTTTTACTATACTGTGAGAACTTTTTGGTGACCAACATTTGATTTCTATTCAAAATTATATTTTCTCTAAACCCTAACCTTAAACCTAACCCTAACCCTAACTCTTATCCTTACCCTAACCCTAATCTTAACCCTAACTACCTAACCCTATTTGCTAACCCTAACCCTAAACCTAACCACTAACCCCTAACCCTCATTCTAACCATAACCCCTAAATCTAACATAGCCTTTTTACAAGTGAGGACCGGCAAAATGTCCTCACTTAGTTGGTTTACTATTCTTGTGAGAACTTTTGGTACTCACAAGTATAATATAACGTGTCCACATTCACACACACACACACACACACACACACACACACACACACACACACACACTTTCATACTCTTTGCATACGCTGCGGCTACTCTATTCATTATCTATCCTGATTGCCGGTTTTATTTAGCAAATTATTCTTATTAACTCTGCACTTTTGGGAAAGGGCTCATAAGTAAGCATTTCAGGGTAAAGTCTACAACCTATTGTATTTGGAGCATGTGACAAATGTTTAAAGATTAAATTGTCTGTTCTGTGTTGCTTCATGACTAGGGAATAGGAGAGAGGAGTGTTACTGGGGAAAGAGTTATAGAGGGGTGTTACTGGGAAAGGGTTATAGAGGAGTGTTACTGGGAAAGGGTTCTAGAGGAGTGTTACTGGGGAAAGTGTTATAGAGGAGTGTTACTGGGGAAAGAGAGGAGTGTTACTGGGAAAGGGTTCTAGAGGAGTGTTACTGGGGAAAGTGTTATAGAGGAGTGTTACTGGGGAAAGGGGTTAGAGGAGTGTTATTGGGGAAAGAGAGGAGTGTTACTGGGGAAAGAGAGGAGTGTTACTGGGAAAGGGTTCTAGAGGAGTGTTACTGGGGAAAGTGTTATAGAGGAGTGTTACTGGGGAAAGGGTTATAGAGGAGTGTTACTGGGGAAAGGGTTATAGAGGAGTGTTACTGGCGAAAGAGAGGAGTGTTAGTGGGGAAAGGGTTAGAGAGGAGTGTTACTGGGGAAAGGGTTATAGAGGAGTGTTACTGGGAAAAGGGGAAAGAAGATTGTTATTGGGGAAAGGGTTATAGAGGAGTGTTACTGAAACTAGCTCCCTGGTACACAGAAAATTCCCGAGCTCTGAAGCAAGCTTCCAGAAAATTGGAAGGAAATGGCGCCACACCAAACTTAGAAGTCTTCCGACTAGCTGGGAAAGACGAAGAGCCCGTACTGCTGCTCGATCATCCTATTTTTCTAACTTAATTGAGGAAAATAAGAACAATTCGAAATTCATTTTTGATACTGTCGCAAAGCTAACTAAAAAGCAGCATTCCCCAAGAGAGGATGGCTTTCACTTTAGCAGTGATAAATTCATGAACTTCTTTGAGGAAAAGATCATGCTTATTAGAAAGCTAATTTAAATCTGCGTATTCCTTCAAAGCTCAGTTGTCCTGAGTCTGCACAACTCTGCCTGTGCTTGGCCCTCCTATGTTGAACATAATAAATGGCTCTCTATCCACCGGATGTGTACCAAACTCACTAAAAGTGGCAGTAATAAAGCCTCTCTTGAAAATGCCAAACCTTGACCCAGAAAATATAAAAAACTATCGGCCTATATCGAATCTTCCATTCCTCTCAAAATTTTTAGAAAAGGCTGTTGCGCAGCAACTCACTGCCTTCCTGAAGACAAACAATGTATACAAAATGCTTCAGTCTGGTTTTAGACCCCATCATAGCACTGAGACTGCACTTGTGAAGGTGGTAAATGACCTTTTAATGGCATCAGACCGAGGTTCTGCATCTGTCCTCGTGCTCCTAGACCTTAGTGCTGCTTTTGATACCATCGATCACCACATTCTTTTGGAGAGATTGGAAACCCAAATTGGTCTACACGGACAAGTTCTGGCCTGGTTTAGATCTTATCTGTCGGAAAGATATCAGTTTGTCTCTGTGAATGGTTTGTCCTCTGACAAATCAACTGTAAATTTCGGTGTTCCTCAAGGTTCCGTTTTAGGACCACTATTGTTTTCACTATATATTTTACCTCTTGGGGATGTCATTCGAAAACATAATGTTAACTTTCACTGCTATGCGGATGACACACAGCTGTACATTTCAATGAAACATGGTGAAGCCCCAAAATTGCCCTCGCTAGAAGCATGTGTTTCAGACATAAGGAAGTGGATGGCTGCAAACAAAACAGAGTTGCTTGTTCTAGGTCCCAAGAAACAAAGAGATCTTCTGTTGAATCTGACAATTAATCTTAATGGTTGTACAGTCGTCTCAAATAAAACTGTGAAGGACCTTGTCGTTACTCTGGACCCCGATCTCTCTTTTGAAGAACATATCAAGACCATTTCAAGGACAATTTTTTTCCCATCTACGTAACATTGCAAAAATCTGAAACTTTCTGTCCAAAAATGATGCAGAAAAACGAATCTATGCTTTTGTCACTTCTAGGTTAGACTACTGCAATGCTCTACTTTCCGGCTACCTGGATAAAGCACTAAATAAACTTCAGTTAGTGCTAAATACGGCTGCTAGAATCCTGACTAGAACCAAAAAATTGGATCATATTACTCCAGTGCTAGCCTCCCTACACTGGCTTCCTGTCAAGGCAAGGGCTGATTTCAAGGTTTTACTGCTAACCTACAAAGCATTACATGGGCTTGCTCCTACCTATCTCTCTGATTTGGTCCTGCCGTACATACCTACACGTACGCTACGGTCACAAGACGCAGGCCTCCTAATTGTCCCTAGAATTTCTAAGCAAACAGCTGGAGGCAGAGCTTTCTCCTATAGAGCTCCATTTTTATGGAATGGTCTGCCGACCCATGTAAGAGATGCAAACTCGATCTCAACCTTTAAGTCTTTACTGAAGACTCATCTCTTCAGTGGGTCATATGATTGAGTGTAGTCTGGCCCAGGAGTGGGAAGGTGAACGGAAAGGCTCTGGAGCAACGAACCACCCTTGCTGTCTCTGCCTGGCCGGTTCCCCTCTTTCCGCTGGGATTCTCTGCCTCTAACCCTATTACAGGGGCAGAGTCACTGGCTTACTGGGGCTCAATCATACCGTCCCTAGGAGGGGTGCGTCACTTGAGTGGGTTGAGTCACTGATGTGATCTTCCTGTCTGGGTTGGCGCCCCCCCGGAGATCTTTGTGGGCTATACTCGGCCTTGTCTCAGGATGGTAAGTTGGTGGTTGAAGATATCCCTCTAGTGGTGTGGGGGCTGTGCTTTGTCAAAGTGGGTGGGGTTATATCCTTCCTGTTTGGCCCTGTCCGGGGGTGTCCTCAGATGGGGCCACAGTGTCTCCTGACCCCTCCTGTCTCAGCCTCCAGTATTTATGCTGCAGTAGTTTAAGTGTCGGGGGGCTAGGGTCAGTTTGTTATATCTGGAGTACTTCTCCTGTCCTATTCGGTGTCCTGTGTGAATTTAAGTGTGCTCTCTCTAATTCTCTCTTTATCTCTTTCTTTCTCTCTCTCGGAGGACCTGAGCCCTAGGAACATGCCTCAGGACTACCTGACATGATGACTCCTTGCTGTCCCCAGTCCACCTGGCCGTGCTGCTGCTCCAGTTTCAACTGTTCTGCCTTATTATTATTTGACCATGCTGGTCATTTATGAACATTTGAACATCTTGGCCATGTTCTGTTATAATCTCCACCCGGCACAGCCAGAAGAGGACTGGCCACCCCACATAGTTCCTCTCTAGGTTTCTTCCTAGGTTTTGGCCTTTCTAGGGAGTTTTTCCTAGCCACCGTGCTTCTACACCTGCATTGCTTGCTGTTTTGGGTTTTAGGCTGGGTTTCTGTACAGCACTTTGAGATATCAGCTGATGTACGAAGGGCTATATAAATACATTTGATTTGATATGATTTACTGGGGAAAGGGTTATAGGGGAGTGTTACTGGGGAAAGGGGTTAGAGGAGTATTACTGGGGAAAGTGTTATAGAGGAGTGTTACTGGGGAAAGGGGTGGAGAGGAGTGTTACTGAGGAAAGGGGTGAAGAGGAGTGTTACTGAGGAAAGGGTAATAAATGAGTGTTACTGGGGAAAAGGGTTGTAGAGTAGTGTTACTGAGGAAAGGGTTATAGAGGAGTGTTACTGGGGAAAGGGTTATAGAGTAGTGTTACTGGGGAAAGGGTTAGAGAGGAGTGTTACTGGGGAAAGGGGTAGAGAGGAGTGTTACTGGGGAAAGGGTTAGAGAGGAGTGTTACTGGGGAAAGGGGTTAGAGGAGTGTTACTGGGAAAAGAGAGGAGTGTTACTGGGAAAAGGGGTAGAGAGGAGTGTTACTGGGGAAAGGGTTATAGAGGAGTGTTACTGGGGAAAGGGGTTAGAGGAGTGTTACTGGGAAAAGGGGTAGAGAGGAGTGTTACTGGGGAAAGGGTTAGAGAGGAGTGTTACTGGGGAAAGGGGTTAGAGGAGTGTTACTGGGAAAAGGGGTAGAGAGGAGTGTTACTGGGAAAAGGGTTAGAGAGGAGTGTTACTGGGGAAAGGGGTTAGAGGAGTGTTACTGGGAAAGAGAGGAGTGTTACTGAGGAAAGGGTTATAGAGGAGTGTTACTGGGAAAAGGGGTTAGAGGAGTGTTACTGGGAAAGAGAGGAGTGTTACTGGGGAAAGGGTTAGAGAGGAGTGTTACTGGGAAAAGGGTTAGAGAGGAGTGTTACTGGGGAAAGGGGTTAGAGGAGTGTTACTGGGAAAAGAGAGGAGTGTTACTGGGAAAAGGGGTAGAGAGGAGTGTTACTGGGGAAAGGGGTAGAGAGGAGTGTTACTGGGGAAAGGGTTAGAGAGGAGTGTTACTGGGGAAAGGGTTAGAGAGGAGTGTTACTGGGGAAAGGGTTAGAGAGGAGTGTTACTGGGGAAAGGGTTAGAGAGGAGTGTTACTGGGGAAAGGGGTAGAGAGGAGTGTTACTGGGGAAAGGGGTAGAGAGGAGTGTTACTGGGGAAAGGGGTAGAGAGGAGTGTTACTGGGGAAAGGGTTAGAAAGGTTTTAGAGTGTTTTAGAGAGTGGTGGTTCTCGTTCTGCATGGAAATAAGGAATGGAATTAAACTCTGTACTTGTATAGCCTTTATTAATCCTTTATAAAGTATACCTCAATGTAAGGTAATGAAAGTGTAGCCAAAAATCATCGAGGTTGCAATGGCAAGTGCAATGTAATTTGCTTGGACTGAATAATGGATTTTTGAGATGAAATACATAAGATGGAGACATTCACTTACATGGTCATATGATCAGGGTGAAAGACAGACACTTACATATGAGGTGCATCAGATAAAAAAACGCTTATCTCTGCTTCCCAATATGTCTTGACCCAATGTCCTTCTACACAGTCAGTGCTTTAGCCCAGCAACATGGGGCCAAAGTCATGACTTTAGAATCATTTCCACCTTCACCACATGCATGCTGAGAATCAAAATTCCACGGCCATAAAGGAACCTGGTGCACAGATTAGCTCTGAGATTACGTTCTCGTACTGGAACACCCCCTGTAACCTCACAGGCATTAAACTTGAGTCTATACCACAAGGTGGGGCGGCAGGGTAGCCTAGTGGTTAGAGCGTTGGACTAGTAACCGGAAGGTTGCAAGTTCAAACCCACCGAGCTTACAAAGTACAAATCTGTTGTTCTGCTCCTGAACAGGCAGTTAACCCACTGTTCCTAGGCCGTCATTGAAAATAAGAATTAGTTCTTAACTGATTTTTCTGTTAAAATAAAAGGTACTACCTTTTTGTGTTTGTGCCACAGATTCCAGCAACATCTTTGTTCTCTAATCATTTAGTTTCAGACTTTGTGTTTCACAATTTGAACATGTTGACAATTTTTATACAAAAAACACAATTTTATTTGAGTAAGATAAGGTGTCTCTGGTAGACAATTTTCTGTAAAAAATGTTGGTCGGTACATGTCTTTATTATTGCATTGACAATGAAATGAAGTACTATGCACCTCTTTCTGTGAGTACTGGTGAACATTGGCCAGCGAGGAAAATGTAGATCTGCTCCTTTTTAAAATGTTCACCTAAAATGACATCTAAAATCTAACTGCCTGTAGCTCAGGACCTGAAGCAAGGATATGCATAGTCTTGATACCATTGGAAAGGAAACACTTTTGAAGTTTGTGGAAATATGAAATGCTTGTAGGAGAATATAACACATTAGTTCTGGTAAAAGATAATACAAACAAAAAAACATGCATATTTTTGTACCATCATCTTTGAAACGCAAGAGAAAGGCCATAATGTATTATTCCAGCCCAGGCGCAATTTAGACTTTGGCTACTAGATGGCAGCAGTGTATGTGAAAGGTTTTAGACTGCTCCAATGAACCATTGTATATCTGTTCAAAATGTTGTATGAAGACTGCCCAAATGTGCATAATTGGTTTATTCATACATTTTCAAGTTCATAATTGTGCACTCTCCTCAAACAATTGCATGGTATTCTTTCACTGTAATAGCTACTGTAAATTGGACAGTGCAGTTAGATTAACAACAATTTAAGCTTTCTGCCCATATCAGATATATCTATGTTTATTTCTTACATCTTCGTGTTAATCACATTAGTCTACGTTAACCTAACCATCCAGCGGGGGGGCCCCCCGAAACTGGGCATTATTGTTGGAACAGAACACTGATCGATTTGGACAGGAAGGTGGAGAGCTGAAGGGCTGTTACCCAGGAGGGCCACACGTTTGCTGATGCTAGACTAGAGCACTCCTGCTTTCTGTTGTTTGCTGATGCTACACTCTTAGAAAAAAAGGTGCTATCTAGAATGGAAAAGGGTTCTTCGGCTGTCCCAATAGGAGGACTCTTTGAGGAACCCTTTTTTAGGTTCCATGTAGAACCCTTTCCACTGCAGGGTTCTACATGGAACTCAAAATAATTCAACCTGGAACCAAAAATGATTCTCTTCTAGAGACAGCCCTAAAAAACTTTTGGAATACCTTTTTTTCTAAGAGTGTAGACTATAGAGCCAGGTATGAACTGGACATAGGGCAATTCTGGCAAATTTCAGATGGGCTGGTTAATCTTTAGCCTAGTGGGCTTGTCTAAATGATATATTTTTTATCTTTATTTGGCTAATAATGGGGAGGCCTCGAGGGAAGAAATGGGCTGGTGTGTTAGAAATACCAGGGCTGATTTCTGGTCCCAGTCCGGCTTTAGTCTAGGGCATACTTGCTTTATGACCGCCTGCCAGTAAAATGACAAAAGAGTCTCAGGATATGCTGTAGTCGCTGTGCTGCTGATTTCAATGGGCAGGCTTTTACTCAAATGTACAGTGTTTATTTTGTATACAGTAGTACTGTATATCTAAGACAATTCTTCCCTCAGGAATATTGAAGTTGATCCTATCCTATCCTAGATATTAGCTAGCTAGATCATCACGATCTGCTGAAACATTATTCTTGTATGAGGTTTCCCAGAGGATACAAATTTAAACCTCACACATATTTATGAATAAACCAAGGGAACAATGCTGACTAGGAATTCACCTGATAGGCAAAGATGTGTGTATATTTAATACCTGTAGGGTACTGTATGTATTAATGTATGCAATACGCAATGCTCAATGAATTGCATGAAGCACAACTATACATTTGACCTCTAGAAGGGAAAAAGGTATGTATGTATAAAGCCCATAGAGGGGAAATGAAAGAAATACTAAAGTGAAGTATAATCACTGTTGGAAAGGTTTTTAGAATTCATTTCAGTTTTAGGGCTCATGCACTTATGCATTATGAGTTATTTTACTCTAGAGAAAATGAACCGTCTCTCTCGCTCCCCCCACTGCTAGATACATGAGATTTGAGCTTTTCTTTCTATTCGACGAGACATTTATTTTCTATTTTTATATTTAGACGGCAGCCATTTTGAATGAAATGCATGGAGTTAATTACACATCTCAGTGGGTTTGGTGTGCGCCTCATGTTTTCTTATTAGGAAATGCAGGGTGCGTGAACCGCCTACTTATGAAGTTATTTGTTTACTGGACTTAATTTGGTTTATGCAAAGTCTAATCTTGCTATAGGTTAATAATCACACAGTAATCTGTATTCCACTCAGACACCTGTGCTGTATACTGTATGGTTTGACCAATTATGAATTTATCAACTCATAAATCATGTTTGGACATACTGTGTACGGTATCTTTCCAATATTAAACATTAAACATCAGATTTCAAGCACTTGGCCCAAACAAATAGGAAACATTACTCTGCCCCACCCCAACGTTAAAAACATTTTCAGTTTCTCACCATGTATATTTTTCTTGGCCCAACGTCCAAATGTTATTTTGTTTTTTAACAATAGGAAAGATTGCTTTGATGTTGTCCATTCCACACACCTCCCTGGACCAAGGCTGAATCCCAAATGACACCCTATTCCCTATATAGTGCAGTACTTTTGATCAGAGCCTTTTGGGCCCAACACGACTATGTCATTCATCTTTTTCTAATGACCATGGCACAGCGGCCATCTCTGTCCCAATATTCATTGCTAGCAGACACTTACTAGGCTCTGTGGGACCAAGAGAAGAGGTGTCAGAGATATCCGGACCATAACCATCACCTCCAATCCTGTTCAAACACTCTGTGGATCTCCCTGTTTGCTAAATGCCTTAAGATGCCTTTAGGGCCAAACACGGCATCTGTTCAACCGTGAAACAGGAACTGAAGCCTGCTGCATGTTGCTTAAAAAGAGGCAATTTGAAGAAAAAAAACTATTAATTATACAGGTATGGAAAAAGAGATGACAGACAGAGAGGCTGGAATGATGGAAATAATAGAAAATAACCCTCTGTATCTAAAAGGACTTTGAAAAATAAATAAAAAATGACTCATAGTAACAGTGAGTGAAGATTGACAGGACATGTTGGGTTGAACACTGGAGCTCGAGAGGTCTGGCCACATACTGTATCATATCCATAACTTCACTACATTAATATACGTATTTTTTATTTATTTCTCACCAGTCTCTTCTTCAGTTTTCTCCCTCCGGAGGAGAATATCAGAAAACATTTTGTTTGAGAAAAGAAGCAGCCTGGGCTTAGCAGGATACATATTAAAGCCTTAAGAAATGTGTGATTATCCCTCCGATAGCCCTGAATCGGTCTGGCAGTCATTACATTCAGACTCAGACTGATTTATTTCTTTGGGCTGAAACAAGAGGAAGAGAAGAAACATCTACTCTGACTGTGTGTGTACCTCTCACTCAACTTGTGTACCTAGCTATTCTTTTTTTAAGCTCTAGTCAGCTCCCTACATACTTTATGCAAGCTTCTCATTCTCATTCCAGACACTGATCCAGAGAATGAAAGAGCCAGTCCCAAGGATCAGATTTGATCGTCATTTTCTTCTGGGCTCGTCCGTTGGAAAATGATTTCTGCTGTCCATGCCACCTGGTAAAGTAAAGTGCAGCATCAGACTGGTATCATTCAGCTTTGCAGTCGTGAAGAAGATACATATACATTTATATGAAGAGTGAAGTTATGAAAGTGATGCTGTCTGGACATGTTAGGAATGTTAAACCTTTAACATTGCTCAAGGGTGAAGTTTCCCTAGGTAGAGCTCTAGGATCAGCTTCCCCTCCCCTGATCCTAACGTTAATTAGTGCGGAAAATGCTACACTGACCCCAGATCTAGGCTGGGGTAACTTCACCCTACACCATGATCAGACTATAAAATAAGTTGTACTCAGAAGTTGTACTGAGCAGTAAAACGAGTCCTATGTTGGTCCTGTATAGTTGTGAAAATGAAGCCATTTATCTCCATATTGTTCAATACCAATACCTGATAATAGTATGGAATATAATGTAGCCCTGAATGGGAAAATAAAGTCCTGTGTATTTAAAGCTCTTGTCAACAGTAGTGTAATATATAAAGAATACGGTTGTATTTTTTATGCAGACAAATCTCAAAGCCTCTCTGGTGTATTTACTTTCAAGCATGTTTTGCTATTAAATGAGTGATGGATAACTGGTAGCATAATATTTGCTCTATAGGGGAAATAAACCAGTCAAGTCAGAAAAAAGTCCTGCAATATGATTATGATTTAGGCCTATATAACAAAAGTAAAAGAAACACATTAGGCTACATGCTGCTATGCGATCTCCTTACCAACTAAATGGTCATGTTTTTATTAGCCTACCATTATTATAATTCCTGTACATCAAACACCTATTTGCTTGCAATACAGTTGATCAACTACTAGAAGTTGATCGTACGCTTGGTCTGAGATTTGCGTGGAGATACGCACACTTTTCCTAGCCTTTTTGTGCGCGCGCACCTTTGACAAATGAGGCCCAGGTGTGATGAGATTAGAAACCCTCTTCTCTTCGGCAACTCCGACATCTCGTCCCCGTAAGGGGCACAAAGACCTGATTGAATGTGTTTGATTTCTGCCATTGATTTTTCCATTGTGTGGCCGTTTTATCGGGGGAGACAAATTGCCTTCTGCAGACAGTCGTGTGGGGGACAGAGGCGTGACAGAAAGGTAAGGGGCAGCCAGGAGCCACGGAATTGCCTTGCCATAATTTCTCTCTCTAAAGAGGCATTGGTTCAGGCTGGTTTTACAAATCAAAATAATGGTAATGTTTATGGCTTTCTAACTTCCATAAAAAAAATTTAGGTTAACGTTACTCAGGTTACCTACAGTGCCTTCAGAAAGTAGTCACGCCACTTTATATTTTCACCTTTTGTTGTGGTACAGACTGAATTTAAAAGGGATTAAATTGAGATTTTGTGTCACTGGCCTACACACAATACCCCATAACGCCAAAGTGGAATGAATTACAAATTAATAAAAAAATAAAAGTTCAAATGTCTTGAGTCATGTATTCATGTATTCAAATAAGTTCAGGAGTAAAAAATGTACTTATAATGGCTGTGATAGGAGAAAACTGAAGATGGATCAACCACATTGTTGTTATTCTACAATATTAAGCTAAATTACAGAGTGAAAAAAGGAAGCTTGTACAGAATAATGGATCCTGTTACCATCAAAGTAAAACTGCAAAAAATGTGTGAAACAAATTAACTTTATGTCCTGAATACAAAACCTTATGTTTGGCGCAAATCCAACACGACACATCACTAAGTACCACCCTTCATATTTCCAAGCATGGTGGTGGATGCATCATGTTATGGGTATGCTTGTCATCAACAAGGACTCAGGAGTTTTTGGGGATAAAAAGAAACAGAATAGAGATAAGCACATGCAAAATCCTAGAGGAAAACCTGGTTCAGTCTGCTATCCAACAGACACTGGAAGACCAATTCATTGTTTAGCAGGACAGTAACCCAAGGCTATATACACTGGAGTTAGGGAAAGGGGAATACCTAGTCAGTTGTCCAACTGAATGTATTCAACTGAATTGTGTCTTCCGCATTTAACCCAACCCCTCTGAATCAAAGAGGGGGACTACCATAATCGACATCCACATAACCCAGGGAACAGTGGGTTAACTGCCTTGCTCAGGGGCAGAATTACAGATTTGTACCTTGTCAGGTAAAGAATGGGATTGAAACAAGGTGTGTAGGAAGCCAAGACAAAACCAATGGAAAATGAAAAATGGATCAATGACCGGTGACGTCGACCACCGAGCACCGCCCGAACAAGGAGAGGCTTCGACTTCGGTAGAAGTCGTGACAATAAATTTGCTAACATTTTTAGATTTTTTTTTTCTCTTTGTCATTAAGGGGTATTGTGTGTAGATGGGTGAAAGAAAAAATTGATTTAATCATTTTTGAATTCAAGCTGTAACACAACAAAATATGGAATAAGTCAAGGGGTATGACTAATTTCTGAAGGCACTGTATCTGCATTTGATACCCTTACCTAGCACTTATACAGCCGTGTGAGGGATGAAGACGTGACTGAAATTTGAGAGCAGAGGAGCCATACATAAGCAAGGAATTGGCAGATATAAATTTAACGGGTAGGCCTATAAAATCCAAAAAGCCTCATAGCTGTTCCAGTCTGTTTTAATAAATCCAAATGATGACCGTTGACAATGACATTTCGCTATTTCCTTATTTCAGTGAATAAATGTTTTACTTAATTTTATTCAGATTACCTTTCTGCATTTGATACCCTTACACAGCACGTATAAAGCATGGGTATATGACACAGTTGTAGATAGGTGACAACAGAGCCATATAGAGTATAGAGATCAACAAACCCTCTCTTTGATTCAACCAAAATAAAGTACACCATGATTGTGGAGGGGATAGTTCTTGGCAAAGACAAATTCATTATTTTGCATTGCAGACAGAGAAGATGAACATCATTTTTTGTTGCTTTCCCAGATTTTTACATTTAAGCAACATCACAATTATCTCCTCTGGGCTTCGTTGAGAAACTAAAAATAAAACAACCCCTTTTCAAAGTGCATCCACATTCTGGCAACAAAGTTCTAGACAATTAACAATACACTAGAGGGCTCTTGGTTTTGAAAGGAGTCCTACTGTTAGGGAAAATGCTAATTAAAGTGTTCTAAAATGAGTCAAGATCTGCTTTCACAAAAACGACACATAATGATCATAGTCAGAGCAGTATTCATTTTGGCTGCTATTTTAAATTTAGTTTTTAGTTTTAGTCTTTAAAATACCTTTTAGTCTTAGTCACATTTGAGTAATTTCACCTTTTCTTCATTTTAGTTATTATCTGTCAACTAAAACTCAGGACAATTATTGTCTTGTTTTAAACACAGCCATTTTAGTCACACATTTAGTCACCTCTAACTTCCATCATGTGCACATTCAGATAGCCTTACCCAACGTGACATACTATTCCCTCATATACCTTAGCTGGCAACATTGATATTGTGGCAGATTGTAACCTATGGCAGCAATAATTAACCACATCGGCTATAAAGCATTGGCTAGAGGTTAAACAACTTAACGCTCTGATTTTCAAGGGGGTTAAATAACAGTTTCCTAGAAAGGGGGAGCATTTGAGCTTTACAAAAATGTCAGAAGTATTATTGTGCTCAACAATTTAGCATTTGTTTTTCCCATAGGAAAAAGCAACTGCAACTGGCCTTTGCGAAATGCTCACGAGAGCGGCAACACAGATGAATGAATAACAGTGGACATGGGAAAATAGAGCTTCTGATGTGACCAAAGCAAAAACAGCCTACATGAAAGTAAGAGAGAGAGAGTAAACATTATTTCTAGCTGAGGTTAGTTACAAGTCAAGTGTCCTGGCTTCATATCATTTCAAAAGATTGACGAGCGACTGAAGTGACTGCCTGGGAGCTGTGTGGGAGAGCCGGGCAGATCAGTTCAATCAAAGCACACAACTGAAAGATGTCTGCCAATGAGAAGAATGCATGAAATATTCTGCATGCATGAATGCTTAGGATTGGACGAAACAGACAAAAATAAGCTTCATGTCAAATTAACGTGGAATTCCTATCTCGTCACATTTTCATTGTCTAACTGAAAAGTAATTTGTAATACTTGTAGTTTTTTGCAAGGCATCTCATCTTTTTATTGTCATAGTTTTAGTCCAGAAAAATAGACCATTGACAAGTATTTTTCATCATAGTTATTGTTGACGAAATTTACACTGAGTCAGAGGAATGGTGCACTGAACATACAAATGTAAATAGAGATTGTCAGAGGGACAATTTACCCTAGTGCTTGTAAATTAGACCTCAATGTCAGGGAGAACATTTTTACCCCAGGTTGCGTCCCAATAATCTCCCGTTCCTCCTGAATAGTGCACACTAATTTTAAAGCACTGGATTGGAGCAGGCATGGGCTACAGGGAGTTATACTAGGCATTTTCTTTCAAATCCAACAAGGGAAGTGAACAAGTGCACACTTTGACAGAAAGGGGAGATTATTGGGACACATCCCCTTTCCCAGGACCTCTAAACATCTCTCTTGATCTATTCAATACCACCATTCAACAGCTTTGTCATTCTGTGTATGTCTAACGCCCTAACTCAGCTTTGCTATTCTCTGCATGTCTATCCATCTCTTTATCTCCCCATACAGCTGTTAGTGTCTGAGCTGCATCTGTCCGTCTGTCTCCTCTGATGCTCGTACGCACCTTCATTTTCCCTAACAGACTGATGTGAAGCACATTCCATCTCCATATGCAGTCAAACCATCACTGGGACAGCAGGAGAGGAGAGGAGAGGAGAGGAGAGGAGAGGAGAGGAGAGGAGAGGAGAGGAGAGGAGAGGAGAGGAGAGGAGAGGAGAGGAGAGGAGAGGAGAGGAGAGGAGAGGAGAGGAGAGGAGAGGAGAGGAGAGGAGAGGATGAGGAGAGGAGAGGATGAGGAGAGGAGAGGAGAGGGATGCCAGGGAGCAGACAGCTGTCAGACTCCAGCGGTGCATCCCAAATAACCTCCCTGTCAGCCAGGAGGACAACAGGAGTGGCAGAGCTGTCTGGCTGAGGCTGCAATCAGATGCTCTGAGAATGAATCACTTCCCTGTACCACAGCATGTTGTGGATTTCTTTACATCACTCTAAACTCTGACCAGACAATGCCAATTGAAATATGTTAAAGCTTATAATTGTACTGTCAAATATACTCTTATACTGTCAGCGCCTATACCGTAAGCAACAAGAGACATGAGAGACATAGTGTTTTCCCAGAAGTTTGGTTTGGGTATAAAACTCGTAAATTCAGATAAGCAAAAAAGAGTGCTGGGTCCCCACGCAAAATGATGAACCTTACTACATTTTTCTATATTAACTGTAATTTCCACTGTATCAGGGACAGCGTACACAGACGTTTCAGCTTTGTAGCCTTCTTCAGCGTACACATCCTTTTCATTCAAAACAGCATTTAGGGAACACAAGTACTGTCCGTGGTGCTGAAATATAAATGTATTTTACTTCTACACTCCTTCAGGACTATTCAGAGACGTTTTTGTAACTACAGTATAAGAATAGTAGGAATGATGATAGAACACTTAGATGTGCATAACTGGATGTAAACTGACATAACTAGCTAGTTGGTATTCACAGAAAATGTTATATAAGATAAATAATAAATGGATAGACTGCATTGTAAAGTAGATTGTATCATTATCCATAACCAGATCATCAGCCACGGCATCAGATCAGCATTCTATGAAGCTGAGTATGTGGCTTGGTGCTTGGAGAACATGCTGGTCACAGGAGCTGCTTACATGCTGATGGAAACAGATGAAAAAGAGCATCCTCATCGCAGTCTCATCACCATGGAGCCAGAAGAGAGAGAGAGAGAGAGAGAGAGAGAGAGAGAGAGAGAGAGAGAGAGAGAGAGAGAGAGAGAGAGAGAGAGAGAGAAAGAAAGAGAGGCTGGGAGAGAGAGAAGCTGAGAGAGAGTTATGGGATGGAGCAGAGGAGCAAATCTCCCTGGGCTTTCTCACTCTGGAGCCCAGCCATTCATTCCCATCACCGGGGGGAGTGTGTGTGGACCCAGTAAGGGTCTGCAAAGTGAGTGATGAGATGCCTCGCTCAGAGAATACTCCTGTTATATTTCACTATAGGCTGATAAAGATACAACAAATGCAGCATTCTTATAATCTGAAGTGGCAAGGCTCTGAGAAGCTAGCTGGGTTTAAAATGTGAGGCTCCTCGGTTAGGGACTGAAGTGTGAATGAGTTGGTTATGTGGTATAGGTTATGGTTTAAAGTAATTCATATTACCTTAACTTAAGGTCAATACACAGACTCCAGCATTGTAGGGTATAGCTCCATTTAGCCCCATGGTTGGTAGCTGTAGGTCAATCAATGCAGAGACACATCTTTGTATGTATGGTATAGCTTAAGTCAATATGTATGGGCAGGAGACAAGGTCAGGTTGTGGACAGATTTGTAACTACTGTACAGCTCATTGTAGTGCAGAGAGGATGATGATGAATGGTGAAATGTCTCTGTTGATAGGTAATGGTCAGTCAGCACAAAGACCACACATCAATACCGGCATGGAGATGTATCATTGTAGAGGTTTATTGATAGTATTGCAAGAACCAGTAGTCAATCTCATGTCATTGTGGTGTGTGTGATTGTGAGTGATTGAGTGAGTGAGTGAGTGAGTGAGTGTGTGTCTGTGTGTGTCTGTGTGTGTGCAATCCCCGGGTGCTGTTCTGGCAATAAAGGAATACACTCCATCCTCAAAACTCTTAGTGTGGTTACCTCAGACCCTCAGTTTCTCATCTTCCAACACACTGGCTGGGTCCCACATGGAACCATATTACTGGTAACACTTCATTTGGATAGTTCATCCGTAGATGTGCTACAAACTATATTAAGACTATCAGTAACACGTCGACTGCATTTATGTTGACTTTCAACAACAAAGTGTGTGTAGTCAATCTACTGATGTTCAACAAACTATAGACTATCAGCAGCGTTTCAACAGCATTTCAACAGCCTGTCTTTAGCCTTTCAGTGGCATCTCAACAGTATATCTTATCATTTTCGACAAGGTAGTCAATAGTCCATCTATAGATCCTCAACAAATCATCTGTAGACTATTAGCAGCATTTCAACATCATATGCAGTTGAAGTCGGAAGTTAACATACACTTAGGTTGGAGTCATTAAAACTAGTTTTTCAACCACTCCACAAATGTCTTGGCAAGTCGGTTAGGACATCTACTTTGTGCATGACACAAGTAATTGTTCTAACAATTGTTTACAGGCAGATTATTTCACTCATAATTCACTGTAATCACATTTCCAGTGGGTCCGAAGTTTACATACACTAAGTTGACTGTGCCTTTAAACAGCTTGGATAATTCCTGAAAATTATGTCATGGCTTTAGAAGCTTCTGGTAGGCTAATTGACATAATTTGAGTCAATTGGAGGTGTACCTGTGGATGTATTTCAAGGCCTACCTTCAAACCCAGTGCCTCTTTGCTTGACATCATGGGGAAATCAAAATAAATCAGCCAAGACCTCAGACCTGGTTCATCCTTGGGAGCAATTTCCAAACACCTGAAGGTACCACGTTCATCTTTACAAACAATAGTACGCAAGTATAAACACCATGGGACCACGCAGCCATCATACCGCTCAGGAAGAAGACGCGTTCTGTCTCCTAGAGATGAACGTACTTTGGTGCGAAAGTGCAAATCAATCCCAGAACAACAGCAAAGGACCTTGTGAAGATGCTGGAGGATACAGGTACAAAAGTATCTATTATATCCACAGTAAAACGAGTCCTATATTGACATAACCTGAAAGGCTGCTCAGCAAGGAAGAAGCCACTTGTTCATAACCGCCATAAAAAAAGCCAGACTATGGTTTGTAACTGCACATGGGGACAAAGATCGTACTTTTTGGAGAAATGTCCTCTGGTCTGATGAAACAAAAATAGAACTGTTTGGCCATAATGACCATCGTTATGTTTAGAGGAAAAAGGGGGAGGCTGTGATGAAAGAAATAAAAGCTGAAAGAAATAATTCTCTCTGCTATTATTCTGACATTTCACATTCTTAAAAGAAAGTGGTGATCCTAACTGACCTAAGACAGGGAATTCTTACTCGGATTAAATGTCAGGAATTGTGAAAAATTGAGTTTAAATGTATTTGGCTACGGTGTATGTAAACTTCAAACTTCAATTGTAGGTATGAAAACATCCCAAGGGAGCTCCATCAGTTTCCACTTGAGACTTCAGTCTCCCCTGTACTCTTTGTAGAATGTATCTACCTTGCCCTGCACTTTTGACAAGGGGTGGAAGACCATCCATCATCCATGTTAATTAAGCATACGGTACCTTTTTGGACATGCAGTGGCAGCTGCAGGCGAGAGAGACAGGAACAGAATATAAATTGTCAGAGAAGGAGAGAGAGAGAGAGAGAGAGAGAGAGAGAGAGAGAGAGAGTGAGAGAGAGAGAGAGAGAGACAGGCAGAGAGACCGAGAGAGAGAGGGAGAGAGAGAGAGAGAGAGAGAGAGAGAGAGAGAGGGAGAGAGGGAGAGAGAGACTTGTGGTGGAGTAGAAGACGGTGAGGGAAGTGGAGTGGTAACACAGTGCCTGGCAGGTCCTGCCACAGAGACCAGCCCCTGGTAAGAAGACAGCCTTACTGGAAGCTGACAGACAGGTCTTAGTCCATTACTTTAACAACGAGAGGGAGAAAGAGAGAGAGACCTCTTTCCATCACGCTTGAGTCCCCCATGGGATATCTCTGCGTCCAGTATGGAGGAAGTTAGACGTAGTTTCGCCATCCAATGCTAGCTAACGTTAGACTGGCTAGAAGACTTGAAGTCTTTGCAGCTAGCTAATTTCCTCCCAACATCTGACACCCCCGAACTTCGGGCACTCTCTAGCGGTTGGAGGACTAAAGCACCTGTCAGTAATATGTCAATAGTATATCTGTAGCCTGTCAGTAATATGTCAATAGTATATCTGTAGCCTGTCAGTAATATGTCAACAGCATATCTGTAGCCTGTCAGTAATATGTCAATTGTATATCTGTAGCCTGTCAGTAATATGTCAATAGTATATCTGTAGCCTGTCAGTAATATGTCAACAGCATATCTGTAGCCTGTCAGTAATATGTCAATAGTATATTTGTAGCCTGTCAGTAATATGTCAACAGTATATCTGTAGCCTGTCAGTAATATGTCAATTGTATATCTGTAGCCTGTCAGTAATATGTCAATTGTATATCTGTAGCCTGTCAGTAATATGTCAACAGTATATCTGTAGCCTGTCAGTAATATGTCAACAGTATATCTGTAGCCTGTCAGTAATATGTCAACAGCATATCTGTAGCCTGTCAGTAATATGTCAACAGTATATCTGTAGCCTGTCAGTAATATGTCAACAGCATATCTGTAGCCTGGCAGTAATATGTCAACAGCATATCTGTAGCCTGTCAGTAATATGTCAACAGTATATCTGTAGCCTGTCAGTAATATGTCAACAGCATATCTGTAGCCTGTCAGTAATATGTCAACAGTATATCTGTAGCCTGTCAGTAATATGTCAACAGTATATCTGTAGCCTGTCAGTAATATGTCAACAGTATATCTGTAGCCTGTCAGTAATATGTCAACAGTATATCTGTAGCCTGTCAGTAATATGTCAACAGTATATCTGTAGCCTGTCAGTAATATGTCAACAGCATATCTGTAGCCTGTCAGTAATATGTCAACAGTATATCTGTAGCCTGTCAGTAATATGTCAACAGCATATCTGTAGCCTGTCAGTAATATGTCAACAGTATATCTGTAGCCTGTCAGTAATATGTCAACAGCATATCTGTAGCCTGTCAGTAATATGTCAACAGTATATCTGTATCCTGTCAGTAATATGTCAACAGTATATCTGTAGCCTGTCAGTAATATGTCAACAGTATATCTGTAGCCTGTCAGTAATATGTCAACAGTATATCTGTAGCCTGTCAGTAATATGTCAACAGTATATCTGTAGCCTGTCAGTAATATGTCAACAGCATATCTGTAGCCTGTCAGTAATATGTCAACAGTATATCTGTAGCCTGTCAGTAATATGTCAACAGTATATCTGTAGCCTGTCAGTAATATGTCAACAGTATATCTGTAGCCTGTCAGTAATATGTCAACAGTATATCTGTAGCCTGTCAGTAATATGTCAACAGTATATCTGTAGCCTGTCAGTAATATGTCAACAGTATATCTGTAGCCTGTCAGTAATATGTCAACAGTATATCTGTAGCCTGTCAGTAATATGTCAACAGTATATTTATATCTCCTCGCTTATTATTATAATTTTTTTTACCAACTTACACTCAAAAGGCACCAAATTGGTGGAATGACCCATCTACAAGCACGTATGTAGGTATAAAAATCAGCCCAAGGGAGCTCCATCAGTTTCCCCTTGAGACTTCAGTCGCCCCTGTACTCTTTGTAGAATGTATCTACCTTGTCCTGCACTTTTGACAAGGGGTGGAAGACCATTCATCATTCATGTTAATTAAGCATACGGTACCTTTTTGGCCGAGCAGTGGCAGCTGCCGGGGAGAGAGACAGGAACAGGATATAAATTGTCAGAGAGGGAGAGAGAGAGCCTGTGGTGGAGTGGAAGAAGGGGAGGGAAGTGGAGTGGTAATACAGTGCCTGGAAGATCCTGCCACAGAGTCCAGCCCCTGGTAATAAGACAGGGAGCCCCCACCTAACTCACTGGAAGCTGACAGACTGGTCTTAGTCCATTACTTTAACAACGAGACAGAGAAAGAGAGAGAGAAAGAGAGAGACCTCTTTCCATCTCCCTTCAATTCCCCATGGGATATCTCTGCATACAGTATGAAGGAAGTTAGAGGTAGATTCACCATCAAATCAAATGTTATTTGTCACATGCGCCAAATACAACAGGTACAAATACAAGACCTTACAGTGAAATGCTTCCTTACAAGCCCTTGACCAACAATGCAGTTTTAAGAAAATTACCTACAAATAAGAAATAAAAGTAACAAATTACTAAAGACCAGCAGTCAAATAACAATAGCGAGGCTATATACAGGGGGTACCGGTACAGAGTCAATGTGCAGGGGCATCAGTTAGTCGAGGTAATACTTTGCTCCGTTCCTCTTTCCCTCAATCCTGACTAGTCTCCCAGTCCCTGCCGCTGAAAAACATCCCCACAGAATGATGCTTCCCCGTGGGGATGGTGCCAGGTTACTTGGCATTCAGGCCAAAAATTTCAATCTTGGTTTGATCAGAACAGAGAATCTTCTTTCTCATGGTCTTAGAGTCCTTTACATGCCTTTTGGCAAACTCCAAATGGGCTTTCATGTGCCTTTTATCTGCACGAACCCAGTCTTCGCTATGAGTCATCCATACATCAATTGTCTTAAATCATGTATTTATTACTAACTAAGTAATTCACAGAAATGCATAAACAAACAAACAAGGTAAATGTGGTTACATGAAATGATAGGAGAGTGTGCCCTAGCTAAACCGGCATGGCGGCTTGTTAGACAAAATGGGAAGTGGGGGTCGACAAGTCACTACAGAGTGATAATTGAAATGCTAATCCTTTGCACATGAACGCTCACTCATTCGGGAACAATTGCCATATTTATGCTCAGTGTGTCATCTTGATCGCTGGTGAAAAGTTCATTTATTTTGTAGAATTGTCCGTCTCTCTCCCTCTCTCTCTCGGTTGTGGTTAGAGGGGATGGTTCAGAGTGATAGAATGAATGTTTCGGCGGTTGTTGTTCTTCGCGTTCAATGATACCGAATCCTAGCTGCAGACTAGTAATTAATATCAAAGACTTGTTCTTATTCTGTTGGTATCGATAGTCTAAGAGTTGAACCACGTGGTATGGTTAAATGATTCAGCAATGGTCTACAACCTTTTTCCTCCTAATGGAGAAAAACATGGTCTGCAACCTTTAGCCATCTCGTAATTCAGGTAAGCTCGGTCTGCTGATAATTTCTCAAAGTTGGGTTTTATTCGGAATGGCAGAAAAGGGGCTGTCCCAGGAGGCCTGACCCTAACTGGGCTCAGGGGCGGTCCTCTGATTTAGTTCAAATCAAAAGGGAATTGTATTTTTCTTCATTAAACAGTCCAAAATCATATTACACAATTATACAAACAGTATCATACTCACTCATTCCTCTTATAGAACAATTAGATGTAAACCTCATATCTGAGGCTATTATATTAACAGCATTATGGTAATGCTACACCGTCTCCCATGAGCTTCCCCAAGTTGTGACAAACGGACCAGTTCATAGCTGGATTCTTCTATACTTTTTATAAATTTGTTCGTACCTCAAGTTCTGTGAGATGGAAGGATTTCCTTTGTTCTCCATGAAAATCTACTCTCTCTATACTGTGTGTCCATGAGGAGATTCTCAGGAATTTACGACGTCTCTCTGACCACACAACCTAGTTGAAGGAGGAAAGGGGAAGGCAGAGAGAGGGGGATGGGCTTGCTATACCCAAAGAGGCCAACGTAATGACAGTGGCTTCTGTCGGGCCACTCTACCATAAAGGCGTGATTGGTGGAGTGCTGCAGACATGGTTGTCCTTCTGGAAGGTTCCACCATCTCGACAGACAAACTCTGGAGCACTGTCAGAGTTACCATTGGGTTCTTGGTCACCTCCCTGAGTAAGGCCCTTCTCCCCTGATTGCTCAGTTTGGCCGGACGGCCAGCTCTAGAAAGAGTCTTGGTGGTTCCAAACTTCTTCTATTTAAGAATGATGGAGACCGCGATGTTCTTGGGGAACATCAATGCTGCATAATTTTTTTATACCCTTCCACAGATCTGTGTCTCCACACAATCCTGTCTCGGAGACCTACGGAGAATTCGTACAACCTCATGGCTTGGTTTTTGCTCTAACATGCACTGTCAACTGTGGAACCTTATATAGACAGGTGTGTGCCTTTCAAAATCATGTACAATCAATTGAATTTACCCCAGGTGGACTCCAATCAAGTTGTAGAAACATCTCAAGGATGATCAATGGAAACACGATCCACCTGAGCTCAATTTCAAGTCACAAAGCAAACAGAACAGTTATGTAAATAATGTATTTCAGTTTTCTGAGGTATTGTGTGTAGATTGATGAGGGGGAAAAAAATATTCAAACCATTTTAGAATATGGCTGTAGCGTAACAAAATCTGGAAAAAGGGAAGGGGTTTTAATACACTCCGAATGTCACGAACCCCGCTTCCTGAGTCTGTGTTTGCCTGTGTTTCTGTCCTGGAGTGTGTTTCCGGTGTCCTGGAACGCACCCTGTCTGGTTGCCGGGCAGATTAGCTTGTTGGGAGATCGATGTTCACCCGCACCTGTATCCCATCAGTAATCTGCACACCTGTCCTGATCATCACCTCTCCCCTTCAAAAGCTCTGACCTGACATCCATTCCCTGCTGGATCGTTAGCCATGAACAGTATGTTGTGCCATAGTATCAGCCTCAAGTTGGATAGAATTTGTTTTGTACGTCTTGCTTGCCTTCAACTTACCTCCGTTTGTTCTGTCTTCAGTTACTCACCCGGATCATTTACCCCATTCCCGCCTGGTCATCGGAGGATTCCGCTTCCCCATTGGATCCACCTATTTACTCCCATCAACTCACCACCGCTGCCCGCTACGCCACCTGGATGTATCTACCCACTCACATTCACTTGTAAATAAATACTCACCTTCTTCCTACTCTCCTTGTCCTGGTCTGCTTCTGGGTTCGATTTTGAAGAAACGTGACACCGAAGGCACTGCACATATCACGGAAATAGCTGAATGTTGTCAAGCTTTACCATATCAAAATTGGAGTCGTCTGACTGAACCATTAACTCTTTGACACCTATCACTGTTGGCTATGTTTCATCTTATAACAGACAACGAGAGGCAGTATTTAGTCACATGTTGCAATGTATGGATAAATATTAAACTAATTGGGACACTGATTTTCTTTACAGATAGCATCAAACAAAAAACGTGGGTACATTTTCAGTTTATTGTGAAACCTGTCATCTTCACCTTTCAATGTCTTTGAATTGTAAATATTTATACGTATTCAGATGGAGTTGTCTTTCTAAAATGTCTATAGTATGATAAGTTATTTAGCTACATGTATTTCCCACCACAGCATGGATAAAGTCAAGAGGAAGTAGTGGAGTGAGGTGGACATGTTCCAGGCCATGGAGGACTAAGGGGCAGGGATGGCTATCCGCTGGGCTGCCAAGGTTAGTGATTGTTTTTAGGAGTTTAGGAATTAGGAATTTCATCTGCTAATTACAATTTTATTTTCTTATCTATCAGGGTGCACGATGTATCTCGGCAGACTCTGTGCGGCCGGGTGACAGAATGGTTGTCGCAGTGGACCACCCACATTGCTTGCACCAGAGGATGAAAATGGGTTCCCCTTCACCAAACATAAACTGATGAAATATGCCAACAAAATATGCAGGTATTTGGTGTTCTACAGCATGTGTTTACATATGTAGAATGCTGGACTGACGGTTCTCAAAACGTGTGGTGTAAATGTGGATGGTGGTGCCAAAATAAACATTTTCATCCTCAATTCTATTGTAGGTTTCGGCACCCAGGGGAGACAATCCCACCACTGGGGAAGAGGTGGTGGAAAATGTTTAGGGGGAGGCACAGGAACCTAAGCATGAGGAGGCCGGACACCCTGGACAGGGGAGAGCTGAGTGTGCCACCCGTCCAATGACAGACACCTTCTTTGCTTCTTATGGGAATCACTTGGAGGAGAGTGGGTTGAGGGGAAAACCCAGACAAATCTATCACTGAGATGAGTCTGGGCTTCGTAGCGACCAGAGCAGGCACAAACTGCTGGCTCCCCGGGATGCAAAACACGTGTACCAGTAGGCTCCGGGGACCAAGGAGCACATCACAGAGCTGGCCTGCTTCAACACAGCTGGAGAGGACATCCCCATGTTTATCATCTACCTCAAGTGATTTCCCAGCGGCCACTACACACTGGGAGCCCCCCCCCCTCCCCAAGCCTTATATGGATGGTCCAACAGTGGCTACATTGACAGGGACCTGTTCAGGAAGTGGCTTCAGCACTCGCCCGCTCCTTCTCCTCTCCGATGGGCACAAGTACCACATGGACCCGGAGGTGCTCACGGCGACACTAAGGGAAAGGGTTATACTTCTTTGTCTTACACCACACTGCACCCATATCATGCAGCCGCTGGACGTGGCATACTTTGATAGCAAAGGACCTGAGGCACATCCTTACCGTCCTGAAGTATTGACCAGACCGATACAGAAGACTCCCTCACCGTGGAGGAATACACTCGCCAATGGCAGGAGAGGGGTTAGAAGGACAGGGCCAAGGCAGAGGAGAAAGAGCGTCAGGCAGCCCTCAAAACACAGAGGGCATAGGAGAGTGCTGCCATGGATGAGATGATCAACACCATCACATCTGCTGGTCCCCCAGCTGGAACCACTTCTGTTAGCTGCATCACCTGTGCCTCCCAGTATGCAACACCTGTAGGAGCCGCTGGAGCCCCCAGCTACAGAAGAAGGCCACATAGCTGCTCTCTCGGCCACACCATCGTTGGCCCCTGAACCCAACCACTAGCAACACCAGCTCCTCCAAGCCATTGTCAGTGGAGATGGATGGAGGATGGAGGTTGAGATGTAATTGTTTGTTTGTCTTGTTTGTTTTCATATGCAATGATTTATTTGTAAAACTATATATTACATGTCTAAAATATTAGGTTAAATATATATATATATATTTAACCTATCTTGTGTATTTATTCCATTACTTTCCAAGTGCATCTCTGCAACACAAACTTTTCATTGTTTATGTCAATGCACATCAATGAAATTAAAGTATAATTTGATGTAATTTGAAGTAAATTATTCATTTATACTTTTCGATTAAACGTATCTACTTTTTCTAAATAAGATTAATCTATTCAACAAATTATGACACATTATGTAGGTTACAACATTGAAAAATATGTTTGTGAAGAATCATTTTTAAGAGTCCACAGGAGGGCTAAGCAATGGAAAGTTGACAGGCAAGTAAATTATTTTCAACCGAAAGGCTAGTCAACTAGTCAACTATCGAGGAAACACTTTGGAGCGAGGTTGGTCTCTCTTTTTTAACAAAATTAAATGGATATACCTTGTAAGGGAACAAAATAGTAATGTGGCCAACAACTGGGGACCATATGCCAATGATACAGGATGATTGTTTTAGCTAAACCGCTTCTCAAAAAGCTGCTACAGTAATAGTAGTACTACCACTGAAATGTCAAACATGCTAATTGCTAACCCGTTAGCTAACATTTTGACGACACTAATAATCCCAAAACATTGACGGATTGATTACAGGATAACACTGTGCTAATGCTATTGAATATGCTGGTAATATGGGGTTCCACTCTAGCTGTACCCAAAGACTTCCAGTGTTTGCACTAAGGTAGTTAGCATTGGCTCACAAAACTACCTCTAACATCCTTCATACTGGACACAGAGACATAAAAATGTAGTTAAGTTAAGTGCCAAAATCCCAAACTATCCCTTTATGTGGTGAAACAGAAATTAAGAGTTCCATTGGCGAATACATATCTACTACTTGTTTTATTGTATTTTCTTTTCTTAACTCGTATTTTTTTCTGGGAGTGTATCCTCAAGGGGAGTGAGTGTGCAGCAGGGTGATCTTTGTTGGTCCTCTGTCTCCTCTTTAAGTGCTTTGTCCCTCTCCCTGTTCCTAGAGTCATGTCCTTGACTCCAGCAGCACAACCTTGCCTTTTCAGGAGACAGAATTAATAATATCCTTCACCTACACGACTTCCTTAAACCCTCTCAGCAGTAGAGACCACAATTCAACCGTGCCTTTTCAAAGTCTATATTTTATATAGAATTCCTATTTTCTTTCTCTTACCTAACTCTTCAACCTTCTCAGCAATACCCTAAATAAGGAGCTACAGTCAGTATCAGAATAGTGATTAATAACAAACTGGTCTTAAATGCATCTAAAACTAAAAACATTGTATTTGGTTCAAAACATTATCTAAGACCTGAACCTCAACTGGAGGGTGTGACCATTGAGCAAGTTGAGGAAGCTAAACTCCTAGGTATAACATTGGATGCTCAATTATCACGGTCAAGTCATATTGACAAAGTTGTTGTGAAGATGGGGAGGGGTATGTCTGTTATAAAAAGACGTTATGCGTTTTTTACACAAAAACCAACTGTTCTAGTTGCACGCCTTGCCCTTAATAAGTGCACATACAGAACTAACATCAACAACATGTATGCCAGTCTTTGTTGTTTGAGGGTTGATGAGAGATGAACTGCTTCTCTTATAGTTTTTATGAGAAATACTACTGTGATGAAAATGGCAGATTGTCTGTATAATCAAATAACATTCAGCTCAGTCACCCATACATACCACTCAAGACATGGCACCAGGGGTCTCTTCACAGTCCCCAAGTCCAAAATGAATTCTCGGCAAGGTACAGTATTATACAGAGCCATGATTGCATGGAACCCCCTTCCATTTCCAATTACTCAAGCAAAATCGAATTGCCTTTAATAAAGAACGGATTAAACAACATCTCGTGGAACGGCTAGACTGTGAGGGAACACACACAAACACATGCACCCACAGACACACTCTACAATAGAACAACACAAATTATAGAAACAATACAACAACAACAAAAATGTAGTTGTATTGTTTGTATTTTTTGTAAGTTTTATTGTTTGCGGTGCTTAATTTGTATATCGGGAGGTTCAGGAACAAAAAGTGAGTGCGGAAGGGGGTTGACGTGGGGAGCTCTGACGAACGAAAAATAACCACATTTATAATAAAGTGTTGCATGCATATCATCACATTTGCATACTGGTATGGAATAGTAGAGTAGAGGCACTTACAGAAGTTGCACATATGGATGAAATCTTTTTTTTATGCCGCGTTCAATACAACTGGGAACTGGGAACTGGGAAATCTCCGACTTCAGTGACAATTGGGAAATCTGGAAAAATGAGCTCCACTGGGAAAATTAGTTTTGAATGGTCATCCAAATTAGAATTCCAAGTGGGGATCTGGCCTCTATCTAGAGCTCCGACTTTCCGACCTGAAGATCACTGACGTCATGATTCGACCTCGTAAGTTTCCAGTTGTCTTGAAAGCACCATAATACTGCAAAATGATCGCAAATACAGGCTACTTTAACACTTACAAACTGAGAATCTGCGATCAGTGAAAAGGACCTTGTCTTGAATCAATCAAGAGCCTAGGGCTAGGTGTGTGGAGACACATATTGTATGCTATACTTTGAGGAGGAAATTATAGTCATAAGAATGCTTCCCAGTTTCACTGACTCAACCAATCATACTTGCTGATGATGGCCTATGCGCTCTTGCCAAAAGCCTCTCTCTCTTGTTTTACTTCGTAAAACAATATTTGGAAGTTGGTCAAATATACATGTATTGGTAGACTACAGCTGACAGATTAGTCTTCTCTTTTCAGCAGGAGACATTTGCTCCCTACCTGTGTTTTCCCGTGGTTGTAGGCTATTTGAAATATTGCGAAAGGCCAGTTTTTTCTGGATGCTGTTTGTTCACTAACAGATTTGCCGTGCGTTCCCGACTGTAGGCTATGCCTTGTTATTGGGCTACACTCCACAGCTAGTCTATTTTTAAAATAAGCTATTTATCCTCTGTGGCAACATTGTAGGCTTTCTCATGGTGTAGCAGACTATTCTGAATTATTTCATTTCTGCCTGAACAGACATCAGTAACCATTCGCGCTGCTATGATTCTATAAGGAAATACATGATGAAGTGCAATGCTGGCAAGATGAGAGTTGCAGGCTCATGTGTATCAGATCATAGGGAGAGAGATCATAGAAAGTGTGTGTGGGGTGGGGGGTTAACAAAGAGGCAACGTTTCTTATAATTTTTACAATGCAAAAAGTGACAATTATTGTTCATGCAAGAAGGTGTACCGGATCCAGCCAAATAGGTTCCGAAACGAAACAGTCCAAAACGGAGAGGTGTCAGTTCTGGTTCCGGCAGGATCTGGCTCAAATTAAGCACTGATTGTTTGTTTATAGCATTTTACATTTGTGTGACTGTCCTTGTCTATCAGTGTATCGGTGTTTGGTTACCTGTCATGTTTTGTGTTTTTTGTGGACCCCAGGAAGAGTAGCTGCTGCTTCTGCAAAAGCTAATGGGCATCCAAACAAACAAATAACCCAGTGGGCGCAGACCTCAATTCAACGTCAACTCCACGTTGGGTAAACGTAATTTCATTGACATGACATGGAAACAATGTTGATTCAACCAGTGTGTGCCCACTGAGTGTGCAACACATTATGGACACCTGCTTTTTCCTTGACATAATGTAGACTGATCAAGCTAATCCAGTTGAAAGCTATGAGCCCTTATTAAGGTCACTTGACCCAATGAAGATGAAGGGGAAGAAACAGGTTAAGCCATTTTGCCACGACTTTGGAAGTATGCTTGGGGTCATTGTCCATTTGGAAGACCCATTTGCGACCAGGCTTTAACTTCCTGACTGATGTCTTGAGATGTTGTTTCAATATATCCACATAATTGTCCGGCCTCATGATGCCATCTATTTTATGAAGTTCACCAGACCCTCCTGCAGAAAAGCACCCCACAACATGATGCTGCCACCCCCGTGCTTCAGGGTTGGGATGGTGTTCTTTGGCTTGCAAGCCTCCCCCTTTTTCCTCCTCTATTTTTGTTTCATCAGACCAGAGGACATTTCTCCAAAAAGTACGATCTTTGTCCCCATGTGCAGTTACAAACCGTAGTCTGGCTTTTTTATGGCGGTTTTGGACAAGTGGCTTCTTCCTTGCTGAGCGACCTTTCAGGTTATTTCGATATAGGACTTGTTTTCCTGTGGATACAGATACTTTTGCACCTGTTTCCTCCAGTATCTTCACAAGGTCTTACTTGTGTCATGCACAAAGTGTAACGGATGTCGTCTGGAGATAGAGAGGAGGACCAAAGCGCAGCGTTGTAAGTGTTCATGATGATATTTAATTGAAACGAACTGAACACTAAAATACAAAACAATAAACGGTGTGAACAAAATGAAAACCGAAACAGTACCGTGTGGCAACAAACACTCACACAGAAACAAACACCCACAAACCAAAAGTGAAACCCAGCCTACCTAAGTATGATTCTCAATCAGAGACAACTAACGACACCTGCATCTGATTGAGAACCATACCAGGCCAAACACAAAAACCAACATAGAAAAACAAACATACACTGCCCACCCCAACTCACGCCCTGACCATACTAAAACAAAATAATAAAATAACTATGGTCAGAACGTGACACAAAGTAGATGTTCCTATACTTCCTGCCAATGTAATTTGGTATTTTTTATTTTATTTTACAAGGCATGTCAGTTAAGAACAAATTCTTATTTACAATGACACCTGCCCCGGCCAAACCCTAACAGCGCTGGGCCAATTGTGCACTGCCCTATGGGACTCCAATTACGACTCCTCTAGCACTGAGATGCAGTTCCTTCGACGCTGGTAACATTAGAAAAGGAGATATACATATTTGAAAGAACGCAACATTTCCATTAGTTAATGTTACTGTAGGCTATTTATAAAAATTGAAAACCACAAAAACACAGAATTTCAAGTGTAAAATCTATTTTATTCGTAGAGTGGCCTTGTTACAGTTGTGAAACAAAAAGCATGTGCGTTGAAATACAGTAAAAGCATATAACAAAATGAATAAATACCCAAACTGCAGCAAGTTCCTCCTTTCCCCTAGTACAGCAGTGCCATCTTACCCAAAACATTATCCGACACTTTCTCATCTGCTGCCCTATATCGATTGTTTCCCAGATATGGAAATCCGTTCAGCATGAATCAGAATAATAATCAGAGATGTCATGGTCCATTTCTTCCCCGCAATCTGAGTCGTTTTCATTCAGATCTTGTAGCAATGCTAACACAGCATGTGCGTCCATTCGTCTTGGTCTTGCCATTGTAAATTACGCACGCTCTCACTGTGTAGCCTACTCCAAGTAGACCTAGAGTAGACAAATAAGACTGCTTGGATTT
Organism: Oncorhynchus kisutch; assembly: GCF_002021735.2. Lineage (NCBI taxonomy): Eukaryota > Metazoa > Chordata > Actinopteri > Salmoniformes > Salmonidae > Oncorhynchus > Oncorhynchus kisutch. Next base: position 53,425,278 of record NC_034175.2, on the reverse strand, counting down.
GGTGGACTGATATTGGGTAGGGAATACAATAGAATGGGCCTCCCTGTTCTTCATTCACAATCGCTTCCCCTCACCAACTAACCCATTCTCCCCCATCATACTATACTTCATTTATTTAATATGTTGTTATATGCGTTAAATTAGTTTCGGCATAGTTTAAGTTCAGTTTTGAAGCAATTTACGGGTGATTATGAACTGTGCATCATGGGCATGGCACATTCAATTATCGGAGAAGGAGCAGAGCAGGCCGGGGAAAACCATTCAAAAACTACATGCCCTCTTAAAACTGGTTATAACTCCAGATCTGTTTGTGATATTAACATTCTAACAATGACAATGTGTTATATAGTCTATTTGGGAAAGTCAAGGAGGAGGTGGGACATTAAACATGGCAGAGTAATTAAATATTTAAATTCATTTTGAGTCATTATGATGCTCTGCCTTTCTAGTATTAATATACACAAACACAAATAAATCAATTCACATTTAGTTTAGGGAGGTCATAAAAAACATCATACTAGGCCATTTGAATCCCCAATTACTCTGAGGTGCTGACCTGTTGCACCCTCTACAACCACTGTGATTATTATTATTTGACCCTGCTGGTCATCTATTAAGGCTTGAACATCTTGGTCATTTACTGTTATTATCTCCACCCAACACAGCCAGAAGAGTACTGGCCACCCCTCAGAGCCTGGTTCCTCTCTAGGTTTCTTCCTAGGTTCCTGCCTGCCTAGGGAGTTTTTTCTAGCCACCGTGCTTCTACATCTGCATTGCTTGCTGTTTGGGGTTTTAGGCTGGGTTTCTGTATAGCACTTTGTGACATCAGCTGATGTAAAAAGGGCTTTATAAATACATTTGATTGTTTTGAATTGTATTTATCTGTGCTTAGTAGCCAAGGCTATGGCTGCCCCATGCCAATCTATGGCTGCCCCATGCCAATCTATGGCTGCCCCATGCCAATCTATGGCTGCCCCATGCCAATCTATGGCTGCCCCATGCCAATCGATGGCTGCCCCATGCCAATCTATGGCTGCCCCATGCCAATCTATGGCTGCCCCATGCCAATCAATGGCTGCCCCATGCCAATCTATGGCTGCCCCATGCCAATCAATGGCTGCCCCATGCCAATCTATGGCTGCCCCATGCCAATCTATGGCTGCCCCATGCCAATCAATGGCTGCCCCATGCCAATCTATGGCTGCCCCATGCCAATCAATGGCTGCCCCATGCCAATCTATGGCTGCCGCATGCCTATCGATGGCTGCCCCATGCCAATCTATGGCTGCTCCATGCCAATAAAATCAACATGTTCATTTAGCAGGCCCTGCCTTACCACACATATTTTACAGTAAGAATGTAATGGAATATCCCAAATGGCTATTGCTGATTGTCACCAATAGCCTACTCACATTAGGAATGTATGGAGCCATGGTTATTATAGGAAACAGTTGTATGTTGATACAATACATGCAATTTGCAGTTATTTGGCAAAAATAGGTTCATTACAAACATTGGAATCTGCTCTTTCTGATAGGGTATAGCAATCAAAACATCTCGCCTGCATGGACTTCTGTAGGATGAAATGGAATAAGTGCTATTTGGTATGCTCCTTGCTTCTTTGTCAATACGTGCTGTCAGTGCAGGCTATGCAGGTCATCAGTCTCCTCGTTCTCTATTTGACAATTGATAATATTGTCACCCATCAACTCAATATTAGGAGGATGTACTTAATGTTTTGTACACTCAGTGCATAACTACTGTAGATATGTTATCCTATAACTCTTCTGTCAACTATGGAATTGAGCATGTTTTTTTATTACTTAGTATCCTTGGAAATGTTGTTGTGTATAAATATAAGGATCAGAGTCAATTCCAATTGAATTATAAATTCCAAATCAAATCTTGAATTCACACATAAAGTGGTGAATTTATGTAGAATTTGTTTTTCGACAATCTTCAATTTATGGCATTGGATTGAATTGGAATTAGACTAACATATATATATATATATATATTCAAATCCAAATAATTGGAATTGAATTGAATTGGAATTCAACATTTGTACATTTCCCAGTTAATGCAAGTAATGCACTCACTATGAGAAATCGACTGCATGATTTGTTTTAAATCATTTCAACTTGTACTTCTATATTTCCAGTTTAGCTAGGCTTTCTGAACAGTGATATGGTCAGCCTTAAATACTGAGCCAATTGAATTCATATTGGAATTTGTGTAATTGTTGGAGATCATACTGAATTGGGAATTGAATTCTTGGAATATACCTAACCTTGGAATTGTGAGGAATGGAATTATCTCTGAATTCAAAGACTGACCTAGAATTTGAATAAAATGGAATGGAATTTACAGGGAGAGGGAATTTAATTATAACTGAATTTGTGGGATTAACCCCAAGCCTTATAATTACTGTATACTACCAGTTTTCTTTAAATGCAATGTTAGGAGATTGACTCCTGACTCCGATGTCTTTGATTTCCTGTCACGGAATCCAAACCAAACACACAATGAAGTCAATTTACGGCAGCTGTGAGGGCAATGGATTGTCACAGCATAAGGAAATAACACTAGTGGGGAGGAATAAAAGAATACCCCAGAAATGTTTGGCCCCCCACAGTACTGACAATTAGAATGGACTCCAGAGTGCCAGAACCACCGTCACGATCCGGAACCACGGAATGACCGATGACCGTAATTACCCCCTCAGAACATAAACAAACCCAGCACTCTAAATTAGAACAACCCTCAAAGGAAGACGGGTAGTGGGCGAAAGGCAGCCCTCGGGCCAAGGGCTGGGAGGCACAGAGCAGAAAAGATGCAAAACAAAAGGGTCTTGCCATTTGTAATCTGTATGACCACAAGAAAAGAATGTCAGGCTGTAATAGCATGGTATGCCATTTCACACCGTCACAGCTCTCATTTCTGTTAAACTCAGTTTAGCCACAGAGCCACAGTCATTGGCTGCTCTGCTCTGCTCTGCTTGGTTCTTTTGTTGCATGGCATTACACTGTGACATAGCAGGTCAATGGTGGATTGATGTAGTTTGAAAAGGGAAATATTGTTGTGAATGCAGGTCAGAATTGTGTTTTGAAACAGGGACCCTGGGGCTATAGTCACACCACACTAACCACCTGTATGTATTAGCCAGCAACATCACAATAGATTGAATAGCCTAGGACAGGGTTGAATTTATGTATGGGCGGAGTGAGGCTCAAGCCATTTCCATCAATATAATTTTATTCATTCTTGTCTGTAGAATATGAGATCAGTATTCTGCCAAACAGCCTCAAATGGAGATTACGCCACCACAGCCGTAAATTGAATTACACACAACAGCACCCCTCCTCTCTCTTGTTCTCTCTCTCTCTCTCTCTCTCTCCCTCTCTCTCTCTCCCTCTCTCTCTCTCCTCTCTCTCTCTCTTGTTCCACTGCTTCATTTTCTTTCTCGCTTTCTCTCTCTCTCTATACTCTCAATTCCTCACTTTCACTCTTTCTTTCTCTCTCTTTCTTCACTCTCTACCTACCTCTATCTCTCCCTCTATGCCTCTCTCTCGCCACCCTCTCTCTGTCTCTATCTCTCTCCTTATTTTCCCTGGTTTTCTGTCTTTGATTAAATCTAGAACATAATCACACAGCTCGCTGCTGCCACATCTCAGCTCGCTCTGCATCACATTTGAATATTGTACTGTACTTCTCCTCCAACAGAGTAGAGAGAATAGAGAGAGAGTATTACTTTATTAAGTAAGCAGTTCAGCAGCATTCTGCTATCTAAGTCATACAATAATTCCTTCTGCCCTTTGCATAATAGTTTGTTTGAGTCTGAGGTTTCATCAATATGAAGAATCTGCTTTGAAGAATGTGTCTAAACCAATCATTTGGGGCAGAGGGATTCACCATGCATCAGTATGACTGAATAGTATTAAGAAATGACCTTTTAGTGTTGACGTGTATTCATTCATTACCAGGCCTACAATAGGTGGGTGTAATTGTCTACAATTCTGCGTCCAGACGGGATGGGTCCTTAGAATGACAAATATATAATCTGCTCATCTGTGGGGTTGTGTGGCAGAGTGTGAAATTAATACTTCTCTTTTTTCCTGAGAGTAATAAATAAAGCCCTTGGAGAGGAGAGAAAGAAGCCTACGTCAGAAATGACACTATATTCCTTATATACACTCTTAGAAAAAAAATATGCTATCTAGAACCTAAAAGGTTTTTTTGGCTGTTCCCATAGGAGAACCCTTTGAAGAATCATTTTTTTGTTCCAGGTAGAATCATCTTTGGTTCCATGTAGAACCCTTTCCACAGAGGGCTCTACATGGAACCCCAAAAAGTTCTACCTGGAACAAAAAATGGTTCTCCTATAGGGACTACCGAAGAACCCTTTTGGAAATCCTTTTTTAAAGAGTGTAGTGCACCACTTGTAACCAGGACCCATAGGGCTCTGCTCAAAAGTAGTGCACTATACAGGGAATAAGGTGCCATTTGAAACGCAAACAAGGAGACCTGCTTCTTCTGGCTCATGATGACGCAGATCCACATGATTGAAATGGTCATGTACAGTATATATACCATCCTCCGTTCTTCAACACAAATACAATAAAATCTAATTGTATTTGTCACATGCACGGAATACCCCCACCTAACTCACTGGAAGCTGACAGACTGGTTTTAGTCCTTTACTTTAACAACGAGACAGAGAAAGAGAGAGAGAAAGAGAGAGACCTCTTTCCATCTCCCTTCAATTCCCCATGGGATATCTCTGAATACAGTATGAAGGAAGTTAGAGGTAGATTCACCATCAAATCAAATCAAATGTTATTTGTTACATGCGCCAAATACAACAGGTATTCAGCCTTACAGTGACATGTTTACTTACAAGCCCTTAAACAACAATGCAGTTTTAAGAAAATTACCTATAAAATAAGAAATAAAAGTAACAAATAATTAAAGAGCAGCAGTAAAATAACAATAGCGAGGCTATATACAGGGAGAACCCGTACAGAGTGAGTGTGCGGTGGCACCGGTTAGTCGAGGTAATTGTGGTAATATATATATATGTAGGTAGAGTTATTAAAGTGACTATGCATAGATAATAACAAAGAGTAGCAGCAGCGTAAGGGGGGGGCGAGCAGTTGCAATACCAGGCAGTGATGCAACCCATCAGGATGCTCTCGGTGGTGCAGCTGTAGAACCTTTTGAGGATCTGAGGACCCATGCAAAATCTTTTCAGTCTCCTGACGGGGAATAGGTTTTGTCATGCCCTCTTCAAGACTGTCTTGGTGTGTTTGAACCATGTTAGTTTGTTGGTGATGTGGACGCCAAGGAACTTGAAGCTCTCAACCGCAAATTTAATGACGGTGTTGGAGTCGTGCCTGGCCATGCAGCCATGAGTAAACAGTGGGGACAGGAGGGGACTGAGCATGCACCCCTTAGGATCAGTGTGGCGGATATGTTGTTACCTACCCTGTCAGGATGTCCAGGATCCAGTTGCAGAGGGAGGTGTTTAGTCCCACGGTCCTTAGCTTAGTGAGGAGCTTTGAGGGCACTATGGTGTTGAACGCTGAGCTGTAGTCAATGAATAGCATTCTCACATAGGTGTTCCTTTTGTACAGGTGTGAAAGGACAGTGTGGAGTGGGGCGGTTTCTGGGATAATTGTGTTGATGTGAGCCATGACCAGCCTTACAAAGCATGTCATGGGTACAGACATGAGTGTTATGGGTCAGTAGTCATTTAGGCAGGTTACCTTAATGTTCATGGGCACAGGGACTATGGTGGTCTGCTTAAAACATGTTGATATTACAGAATCAGATAGGGAGAGGTTGAAAATATCAGTGAAGACACTTGCCAGTTGGTCAGCGCATGGTCAGAGTACACGTCCTGGTAAGCTGTTTGAATGTTGACCTGTTTAAAGGTCTTACTCACATCGGCTGCGGAGAGCATGATCACACAGTCTTCCGGAACAGCTGATGCTCTCATACATGTTTCAGTGTTATTTATATATATATAGTTGAAGTCGGAAGATTAGAGTCATGAAAACTGTTTTTTCAATCACTCCACAAGTTTCTTCTAAACAAACTATAGTTTGGCAAGTTGGTTAGGGCAACTACTTTGTGCAACTTATTCACTGTATCACAATTCCAGTTGGTCAGAAGTTTACATACACTAAGTTGACTGTGCCTTTAAACAGCTTAGAAAATGCCAGAAAATGATGTCATGGCTTTAGAAGCTTCTGATAGGCTAATTGACATAATTTGAGTCAATTGGAGGTATACCTGTGGATGTATTTCAAGGCCTACCTTCAAACTCAGTGCGTCTTTGCTTGACATCATGGGGAAATCAAAAGAAATCAGCCAAGACAACAGAAAACAAATTGTAGACCTCCACAAGTCTGGTTCATCCTTGGGAGCAATTTCCAAACGCCTGAAAGTACCACGTTCATCTGTACAAACAATAGTACGCAAGTATGAACACCATGGGACCACACAGCAGTCATACCGCTCAGGGAGGATACACGTTCTGTCTCCTAGAGATGAACGTCCTTTGGTGTGAAAAGTGCAAATCATTCCCAGAACAACAGCAAAGGACCATGGAGACGCTGGAGGAAACAGGTACAAAAGTATCTATATCCACAGTAAAACGAGTCCTATATCGACATAACCTGAAATGCCCTCAGCACGGAAGAAGCCACTGCTCCAGATCCTCCATAAAAAAAGCCATACTACGGTTTGCAATTGCACATGGGGACAAAGATCATAATTTTGGGAAAAATGTCCTCTTGTCTGAATATAACTGTTTGGCCATAATGACCATTGTTTTGTTTGGAGGAAAAAGGGGGAGGCTTGCAAGCCGAAGATCATCATCACAACCATGAAGCACGGGGGTGGCAGCATCATGTTGTGGGGCTGCTTTGCTGCAGGAGGGACTGGTGCACTTCACAAAATAGATGGCATCATGAGGGAGGAAAATTATGTGGATATATTGAAGCAACATCTCAAGACATCAGTCAGGAAGTTAAAGCTTGGTCGCAAATGGGTCTTCCAAATGGACAATGACCCCAAGCATACTTCCAAAGTTGTGGCAAAATGGCTTAAGGACAACGAAGTCAAGGTATTGGAGTGGCCATCACAATGCCCTGACCTCAATTCCATAGAATATTTGTGGGCAGAACTGATAAAATGTGTATGAGCAAGGAGGCCTACAATCCTGATCCCATTACACCAGCTCTGTTAGGAGGAATGGGCCAAAATTCACAAAACGTATTGTGGGACGTATGTGGAAGGCTACCCGAAACATTTGACCCAAGTTAAACAATTTAAAGGCAATGCTGCCAAATAATAATATAGTGTACATCTGACCCACTAGGAATGTGATGAAAGAAATAAAAGCTGAAGTAAATATTTCTCTCTACTATTATTCTGACATTTCACATTCTTAAAATTAAGTGGTGACTGACCTAAGACAGGGAATTATTTCTAGGATTAAATGTCATGAATTTTGAAAAACTGAATTTGAATGTATTTGGCTAAGGTGTATGTAATCTTCCAACTTCAACTGTAAGTAATTTCACTTGACTGGTAGGCTCGTGTCACTGGACAGCTCGGATGTGCTTCCCTTTGTAGTCTGTAATGGTTTGCATGCCCTGCCATATCCGATGATTGTCCCAACCAGTGTAGTTCGATTCGATCTTAGTCCTGTATTGGCGCTTTGCCTGTTTGAAGGTTCGTCTGAGGGAAGAGCGGGATTTCTTCTAAGCTCCTTCAATATGGCAGTTCTAGCCTTTAGCTCAGTGCAAATGTTGCCTGTAATCCATGGCTTCTGATTGGGGTACATATGTACGGTTACTGTGGGGACAACGTCATTGATGCACTTATTGATAAAGCCAGTGATTGATCTGGTGTACTCCTCAATGATATCGGAAGAATCCCAGAACATATTCAAGTCTGTGCTAGCAAAATAGACCTGTAGTTTAGCATCTGCTTCATCTGACAACTTTTTTATTGACTGAGTCATTGGTGCTTCCTGCTTAAATTTTTGCTTGTCAGCAGGAATCAGGAGGATAGAATTATAGTCCGATTTTCCAAATGGAGGGCTATGGAGAGCTTTGTATGCATCTCTGTGTGTTAAGTAAACCTCAAACACATGGAATAAATCAGTACAATTACATAATTCTTCTCTCTGTGATACAGAATACTTGGCTGCCTCTGGAAGGTTGATTCATGGCTGTGCCAAAGTTCACACTGATGGTGTTGTGAATGACAATGTTGATTTGTTTTGCTTCTGAATTATGACTTTCAAGGTCCCTGGCTGACAAAAATGATTTTGTTTCCATGTCCTCTTTGTTTAATTGTTACATTGTATAGTAATAGGGCATGACATTATATTTGTAGAAATCATTTATAAAGTGGGGAATATTACCTGTGAAAGTTAGCTTTTTAATCAGCTCGTTGTAAAAATCAGCCTAATCTACTGTATATAATATAATTTATTAAATTACATTGTCATTCTTCATGCTAATGCTTGATATTAGGCTAATGATATGGACTGGATGCTGATTGTTGCTGGTTTGGCTGATAATCAATTACAGTGTGAATGGTGCACATAGCCTCCCCATGCTGCATTCATAGAGAGAGAGAGAGAGAGAGAGAGAGAGAGAGAGAGAGAGAGAGAGAGACTCCTCCAGGAACACACAGGCAAATCTAAACTAAACTCTCCCTCGCTCCTGGTGGCCTTTCATCCCTCCATCTTATCCCTCCATCCCTGAAGGAGAGGAGCAGTATTAACCCACTGAGGTTCTGACATGATAATTACATCGCAGGTTCCGGATTTTTACAGCACCTGCAATAAGGTACAGTCATGGTTAGAATATTTAAACCAAAGTATTCTATCACACAAGCATGATACATGAACACATTTTTTTCAATGAAAATTCAAGCAAGATGAGTATACTGACAGTATGCCTCAGTTAATGAGTGAGCTTACAGAAGGTATTTGATATAACATTATTACAAAAATGTTCTTACCTATTTTGTATCACTTCACAACTAATTTAATAGTAGATACTGTATTAACTCTGTTCAGTTCACCGCTTGTTGACTGATTCTTCATGAAAGCACTAACAACATATCCCCAATGACAATCTGTGTGACAAATGGTTTTCTCCCAAGGTGCATCATATCTACATAACTAATGGAGTGTTACTGTACATCATGACTCATTTACATTATAAAATATCTGCAGATATCTAAGACTGTGGCTACTGAGTCTAACACACTACAGTTATAGTTTCTTGTCATCCTTTAAAGACATGCTCTGGAACTTTGGAGACTACTATGTATTTTTTTAAACCTTATACTTTCTGCTGCATGTGTCAATGTGTAGTTCATACATAAATAATTACTGTTTTACCTCAATTAATGCAAGTCACCCGTGATATAAGCCAGTATTCAATGTCCATCCATATCTGAGGAAGTTGGGAGATGACGTTGCCACTAGGGGCAACAGTGAGTGCTGTTTCCTTGAAGTAGGCTTTTGTTTTGCAAGGGCGTTGTGGACAAGGTTGGCAGATGGGTGTAAGCATGTTGCTCAATTAGCCACGAAATCCCTAGTTTGAAAGCAACTGTTTTTCTGAAAGCTGTGCTGTGCCATTTTCCCTACATTTCTCCCAACATGGGCCTGCCCCCTAGCAATTTGAGTTCAACCAATGAGCTTTAGTCCCTTACCATATGACTAACAGCTAGCATGTTGCACATGATGCACCACAGCAGAGCGAGAGAGTGAGAGCAATGACGTTGTGCACATACAGTATCTGCACATAATTATGTGACTTCGTACGCAATTTTTCAGGGACCCCTTTTGGCTCGTGAGCATTACTTTCAGAACTACTGGCTAAAAAGTGTTCAAAAGTATCTGAGCATCTCTTTAAGATAGTCATTCTACTGTGAAGACATAATCCCAAGGTATTAGTTGCTCTTTTCCTAATTCCTAAACATTGTCGCTGGTTATTATTTTACACAAGGCCAATAATATAACCAACACAAACTCCAGACATTACCATTGCCTGTACCAAGATGGTCATTTTGGCTTAGTTCTTTACCTAGTGATCCCATGCATACAATCAGAATCGTACACAAAAATTGCCCAACCATGTAATGAATGGTTGTATTATATGGGCTCCTAGCCTTGTTCCCTTTGTTGTAGCTAGCCTACCTTCCATCAGTGGCCCTGAATACTTATGACCAAGCATTGTTTTTACCGCTTTGAACTTGCATTGCATTCATTTGCATGAAAATGAACATGCAAATTATTTCTTAATTCCTATTTTGGCATGGCACGACTCTAGTATTTGTTCTGAATAATTTGGAGCTGAACCATTAGCAGGTAGCCTAATACAAGGTTTGGCTGTGAATGGAGCCCTTTTCTAATGTTTTTAATTCCATTGAAATAAATTACTCCCAGCGCAGTCGGGGCTTTGAATAATGTACAACCTTATCATCACAAAGACTTAAAGCACGCATTCATTGCATAAAAAAAGTAATTTGAGACTAAAATAATTGTGGTGAATTCACAAGAGATTGATTGATGTTAAAATTATAAACAATAAGGCTCTATTTACAGTGCCAATGCATATATCATTACAAAGTTATCAGAATGTATATAGAATGCATATATAAGCTGTTGTGGGATTGTGTGTGTGTATGTCTATGCATTGTATTTCAACATTTTAAAAAATATATTTGAACGTTTTGGGCTGTTAAAATGATCTATGTGCATAAATTCCCTTTGGTAGTTGCATTTATCTGTGTGCTCGCCCTATATCACTTACAGTAAATTCAAAACCCAGGCTGAATGTGAATCAAATGAGCAGATACCTTACATAACAATCCAGACCACGTTGCTCCTTATTCACAGTACAATTTGTCCTTTCTCTCTCTCTCTCTCTCTCTCTCTCTCTCTCTCTCTCTCTCTCTCTCTCTCTCTCTCTCTCTCTCTCTCTCTCTCTCTCTCTCTCTCTCTCTCTCTCTCTCTCTCTCTCTCTCTCTCTCTCTCTCTCTCTCTCTCGCTCTCTATCTCTCTCTCTCTCTCTCTCTCTCTCTGTCTCTCTTTCTCCCTCCACTTTAGTTAGGAGCCTGATGTGCAGTTCCATTGAGAAGCTATCTCTCTATGAAATACGTATTTTGTTTAGTTAATGCTTTTCAGTCAAATGTACCTTTCAATATGAGCCGTTGTTAAGCAGCGCTTATCCCTGCACTTACATGAGGCAAGTGAGATGTTATAATGACACTACAAGATACCTCTAGACTGCGTGGATGTTAGACATTTGATGGCTTAATGTCCTCAATTTGACTGTCACAAATGTACTTAGAGTAAGACTTTCTAGTAATGTATTATTTTGGCACACCATTTTCTTCTAAATCTGTTGTTACGTATATTATCAACTAAATATATGCATCATGGAAAGTACATCCATCTTGATGTTTTGTGATCGTAGAAATTCAACTCTCCAACCTTTCAATCGGATTCATGTAATAAATATAAGGCAGACGAGAAATAAAATTGGATTTTTTCCAAACATGTTTCATTCCTTGGCTGTTGCCCTTCCTCTTTCCCCTGAAACACTATGTGTTAACTTTGTGTTGAGAAACATGGTGCCCCCCGTTCTCTTTCTGTGGCAGCTATCCTCGTTTCACTATTTTTCCCACAGAGAGCTGCCAGGCCTAATATAAGCTTAGGCGATGTCCCCTGAACAAGGTATGGAGAAGGTTGCGATTGTTTTCTGGCCAACACACCACACTACTACAAATTAGTGATGGGAAGTTTGGCTCTTTTTACTGACTCAGATCTTTTCAACTTGCTCAGTCAAAATATTAAATCTTTCGACTAATTTCATTCATTTGAGACAGTAATGCCCAGAGCACGCAGAACCCCCTACAGGTGAACGATGAACTGAAAACTCAAAAGAGTCATGATTCTTCAAGCCTCTCCTCACATGTCGTTCCCAATAAGGGGCTTATTGGAGCTGTCATTTGTAACTGAGACTTGTAAAAGTGTACTTCAAATAATGTACATTTGTTAATATAGGCATACAAATAACATTATTCCTTGATACATTTGAAACAAGGTCTAGTTGTGGCCGCAACTGGACTAGATTGTGAACGGCTCTTGTTGGAATGCATTGATTGATTCCCATGAAGGTGAAAGTTGCCTACCGTTCACAAACTGCACCCCCCCCCCCCCTCCAAACGATTTGTTTTTGAGTTCGAGGTTGTGTATGTTTTGGTTCTACAAAGCTGTGTCCATCGTAACATTCAATAATCAATTCATTTAATTAATTCTTGCACCATACGATCAGTTACCAGTTCTAAACATGTATTTTTCTTCTCTATGCTGCCTGCAGCATGATATATTTTACAATTATTGGTCGGAGCACGTCTTCGGAGACACTGAGCCAGAGGAGCGCGTATTAATCCTGCTGTAGAATTCATTGCGGCCAGCCAGCAGGTCAAACGAACGACTAAAATGAACGAGTCACTCAGAAAAATGAATCATTGCTCTCGAGTCAGTAAAAAGAGTCCTTCAAAAAGAACAAATCGTTCACAAACTGCACATCACTTCTACAAATGCCTCTGCACCACCACCATTCAACATTTAACCTCTGGTGAAAGGCACTGAAAACAAACACATTGGCATATTGTTCTACTTAAAACTGAATTACTGCATTTGAAAATGCTTTAATTGAAATTGTGTTATCTTTCTTGCCAGTATGATGCATTACTTGATTTCAAGTACTATTTATTGTAAATATTGCTATTCATATATATGGAATATATATACAGTTGAAGTCGGAAGTTTACATACACTTAGGTTGGCATCATTAAAAATTGTTTTTCATCCACTCCACAAATTTCTTGTTAACAAACTATAGTTTTGGCATCTACTTTGTTCATGACACAATTAATTTTTCCAACAATTATTTACATACAGATTATTCCACATATAATTCACTATATCAAAATTCTAGTGGGTCAGAAGTTTTACATACACTAAGAAAATTATGTCATGGCTTTAGAAGCTTCTGATAGGCTAATTGACATAATTTGAGTCAATTGGAGGTGTAACTGTGGATGTATTTCAAGGCCTACCTTCAAACTCAGTGCCTCTTTGCTTGACATCATGGGAAAATTGAAAGAAATCAGCCAAGACCACAGAAAAATTATTGTAGACCTCCACAAGTCTGGTTCATCCTTGGGAGCAATTTCCAAACGCCTGAAAGTACCACGTTCATCTGTACAAACAATAGTACGCAAGTATGAACACCATGGGACCACACAGCAGTCATACCGCTCAGGAAGGTTACACGTTCTGTCTCCTAGAGATGAACGTCCTTTGGTGCAAAAAGTGCAAATTAATCCCAGAACAACAGCAAAGGACCTTGTGAAGATGTTGGAGGAAACAGGTACAAAAGTATCTATATCCACAGTAAAACAAGACCTATATCGACATAATCTGAAATAACGCTCAGCAAGGAAGAAGCCACTGCTCCAAAACTGCCATAAAAAAGCCAGACTACGGTTTGCAACTGCACATGGGGACAAAGATCGTACTTTTTTGGAGAAATGTCCTCTGGTCTGATGAAATAAAAATAGAACTGTTTGGCCATATTGACCATCGTTATGTTTGGAGGAAAAAGGAGGAGGCTTGCAAGCCAAAGAATACCATCCCAACCGTGATGCACGGGGGGTGGCAGCATCATGTTGTGGGAGTGCTTTGCTGCAGGAGGGACTGGTTCACTTCACAAAATCGATGGCATCATGAGGAGGAAAATTATGTGGATACATTGAAGCAACATCTCAAGACATCAGTCAGGAAGTTAAAGCTTGGTCACAAATGGGTCTTCCAAATGGACAATGACCCCAAGCATACTTCCAAAGTTGTGGCAAAATGGCTTAAGGACAACAAAGTCAAGGTATTGGAGTGGCCATCCCAAAGCCTTGACCTCAATCTTATAGAACATTTGTGGGCAGAATTGATCAAGCGTGTGCGAGCAAGGAGGCCTACAAACCTGACTCAGCTACACCAGATCTGTCAGGAGGAATAGGCCAAAATTCACCCAATTTATTGTGGGAAGCTTGTGAAAGGCTACCCGACACGTTTGACCCAAGTTAAACATTTTAAAGGCAATGCTACCAAATACTAATTGAGTGTCTGTAAACTTCCGACCTGCTGGGAATGTGATGAACGGAAGAAAAGCTGAAATAAATCATTCTCAATACTATTATTCTGACATTTCACATTCTGAAAATTAAGTGGTGATCCTAACTGACCTAAAACAGGGAATTTTTACTCTGATTAAATATCAGGAATTGTGAAAAACTGAGTTTAAATGTTTTTGGCTAAGGTGTATGAAAATGTCCGACTTCAACTGCATCAATAGAGACAGCATTGTTGCTGTTTCCGTCCCTTCCCTCTCAGGAGTCAGCCTGGCCTACAGTAGGTGATGACACACCTCATCAATCCAATGATGACACCAGCTATGATATACAATATTGAACTCTCCGCCTGAACCACCAGTCCGCGCACACAGTAAAGATTCATCTGTGTTGCCCTCACTTCAACAGCAGCCCTGTATCCAAACTCAGCCATTTACTGAACTGGAATGAGGGATGCCAAATTGTTGATAACACTTTCATTCCCCAAGACACTCCTGTATACTATAGATGCACTGGCTATATCAGGTCTACGCAAGTTTCTCTTAAACAGACTGTAAACAGTGCATGCAAGATGTGGTTCTGGGTTCTTAGATCAGGTCCTCCCTGACTTAGTTGAGGGGATCTGATGTACCAGAGAGTGTTTTGCTGGCACTGCTTGTTAGTGTTTATGTGTGTGTGTGTGTGCGTGTGTGTGTGTGTGCGTGCGTGCATGTGTGCTCTACTGACACTATGCTTGTTAGTGTTTGTGTGTGTGTGTGTGTGTGTGCGTGCGTGCTCTACTGACACTATGCTTGTTAGTGTGTGTGTGTGTGTGTGTGTGTGTGTGTGTGTGTGTGTGTGTGTGTGTGTGTGTGTGTGTGTGTGTGTGTGTGTGTGTGTGTGTGTGTGTGTGTGTGCGTGCGTGTGTGCGTGTGTGCTCTACTGACACTATGCTTGTTAGTGTGTGTGGATACAGCACCACTTGTAGTCAACGCATCTCAGACACATCTTTAATTTCCTTGTCTAAACACAATGCTAACCCTGTGACTTACAGAGCAGGCTGGAGACAGGCAGAGACAGGCAGAGCAACAAGCCTTGGCCACTGATACCTCTGAACAGTCTCTTCTC
Source organism: Oncorhynchus kisutch (assembly GCF_002021735.2). Taxonomy (NCBI): domain Eukaryota; kingdom Metazoa; phylum Chordata; class Actinopteri; order Salmoniformes; family Salmonidae; genus Oncorhynchus; species Oncorhynchus kisutch. The sequence goes on along the minus strand of NC_034175.2, from coordinate 53,409,942 downwards.
TGGGTGAACTCTGAGCCTGTCAGCTCAACTCACACTCCCCGCGATGTTGATACACGCAGACACATTGGCTGCATCTAAGTTGCTACCCTATTCCCTACATAGTGCACTACGTTTGACTATGCCTTGATGGAACCTGGTCAAAAGTAGGGCACTATATAGGAAATAGGGTGCCATTTGCAATGCACTTACTGACACTTATCTTCCTCTGGCACAGCTGCTTGTTGTGTCAGGAAACAAAACGTCAAGCTGTAAAATGACAGTCTAGATAACCAGACATTGTAACAAACCTTCCGTACATTTCCTATTCTGTCCCAGACAGAAAAGATAATAAAGACTTTGGAAGAAAGGACAACATGAAAACACGTTGAAATATTTCCTTCCACATGCTGAACATTGCCGCAGTCTTTTTACTCTCTGCAAGGGTGTGAATATCATTAGTTTAACATGAACAACTTATACTAAGAGACAATCAAAGGCTTTGGTTGCAACCCAAATGGCAACCTATTTCCCTATGGGCCCAGGTCAAAGTAGTGGACTGTAGACCTGTGGAAAGTGGAATGTCTCTCAGACTCTCCCACAGACCACAGTAGAGCCCACTTACGAAATAACTCTGAAAGCCTAAGCATGGAGCTATTAAGAAAGCACCGTTCCTAATTAAACGTAAACATAAAGTCTTTAGATGAGTTGTTAACAGGGAGATGCCTACTGTGATCTGGTCCAGATTGAAATGCATTTAATGCAAAGTAACGTGACTGTTGGGATGGAGTAATGGTAGTGGCCACGGCTTCAGTCCCATCAGCATTAGTTAGAGTGCCTTATAGTAGCAAAATGGCTGACCCTGAGGGATGGGCCGGACTGGGAGTGTTTTAACGCACACACTAGGACTTTACAGAGTGGAGGGACATGACATGCGCAAAGGCCTATCAACCCAATCATGTCAGAGGGAAAGGTATCACAATGATCAAGTCATAGTTTTGATTCAAGTCACAATGTATTTTATAAATGAATATGCATTAGGAAATGTGACATTGCTGCATGTATCAGACCTTATTCAGCAAAGTTGTGACTTCTATGAAACAGAAACAGCAACAGTGACGTCAGACAGAGATGTCTCATGGGTGACCCATGTGTTAGTAGTCCGGTAAAGTTAGACCAGACGGAGTAGATCTGTGACCTGTAAGAAGCCTGAAGTCTTGTAGTTGCATTACTAATTAGACTGCATAAACTGACCCCAGGCCTGTCACACAGTGACACTGCTTACACATCCCTTAAACAGCTTGTCTACACATGCCCATGCTTTGGAGGTCAATACTGCAAGTAAATGTGTGCATCCTCTGGAATTACAGTAGTAGGTTCCAACTGAAGTTAGATGAAACCATGATCAGTCACACACAGTAACTAGCTAGTGCTCAATAAATAAATAACAAATGTCTTAATGTCACGTCCTGACCATAGAGAGCTTTTTATTCTCTATTTTGGTTAGGTCGGGGTGTGACTAGAGTGGGTAATCTAGGTTGTTTATTTCGATGTTGGCCTGGTATGGTTTCCAATCAGAGGCAGCTGTTTTTTGTTGTCTCTTATTGGAGATCATATTTAGGCAGCCATTTCCCCACTGTGTTTTGTGGGATCTTGTTTAATTGTAGTTGCCTGTGATCACTTCATTTACTTCACGTTTTGTTCGTTCTTTATTGTTTGTGTGCGTTTCATTCAATAAACATGTGGAACCCATATCACGCTGTGCTTTGGGCCGAATGTTAGCACGACGATCGTGACACTTAAAATATGTAGGCAGACTGTATACCTCTAACATTGTTGAGATATGTTATTGTTTCACTTTCGCAATTATAACAGGATGAGGAGAGAAAACGTGTATTTATCGCAAGTGCAGAAATACACATCTAAAATGATTACCACTAAGACAATATCAGACAGAGAGGAGATTGTTTTGTTTACCCATTCTGCTATTTCTACAGTAAATACGGCAGGAAGTCTGGAAGTCTAGTGGTGACAGGCCTGTATCACAAAGACCGGAAACCTGAAATATGATTGTAGGACCAAATATACTTCTATTTCTAGACGTAGTTTATAGCAATAGTACCGGAATTGAATAAACCTCAGCATCTATCAAATTACATACCTTATCGATATGAAGTGGAGTTACCATGCATGTTATTTATTTGTTTGACCAACAATTCACTCAAACCATTGCCTTTCTAACACTATAAACACTTCTTATCATCACTATAACTATGGAAATGGACAAATTGCATTGCCACAATTGAGACACTTCCAATATGATTTTCTTGACCAAATATTGACGTTAATTCTAGCTTAATTAAAGGTTCAGCATATGTTCAGTACACCAGCTCAATTTGTGGGCGATATTCATTAGATAGTGCAGTTGTGGGAACTTAGAGTCTGTGAAATTGCTTCAATGTGCCGAGGGTTTCTCTAAGGGTTTGTTCTATTATTCCCAATATGCTTCTTTCTCTACCGCTTCAGTAGGACTGTGAATACTGGGGAATATAAATCAGTTTGATCTGACAATGTATTATCATATATTAAACATTCAAATGACATGGAAAAACATTTGCAATATCAAACATCATGGAGTGGGGAGTGGTGGGATGGTAAAGGGAGGGGAGAGGAGGGACTAGGGGATAACCAAGGCTCCCCAATAAAAAGCAATCGCTGCTCAATAAAAAGGCAGTAGTCACATCTTCAGTGTCGGAGATAAATATTCCCCTGTCAGAAACCCGGGAATAGTCCGATCTCTTTAGGATTAATGCCAGTTTAAAAAAATACTTCATAAAGCATGGAGTGGAACATGGCGACATCAAGTGAGAGAAGGACATTTTAAACATTGGCATTTTGTTCACGAGGTAAATTCATGGTGTACTGCTAAGAATATTTATTTGAAAGTAGATGAGCACTCAGAGAGTGGAGTGGTAGGCTGTTGGGTAGAGACGAGGAGGAGGAGGAGGAGGAGGAGGAGGACTGAAAGGGAAAGGACTGTCTTCTGGTCTGTTCCTGCCATCATGGAGTAATTAGTTATGTTTAGTGAGGTGAGGGAGCAGTGAGTCAGAGAGACACTTGGAACACTAGAGAATATATCTCCCCTTCCCTTCACACGCCCTCTTTCTTAAGAATATCTGTCCCATTTCCTTTAAAGTTATAATTAATAATGGTGCAATGTTTTTAGCACTTTTCATACAAAACAACACTTTATACTGTATACAGCACATGAATGCAAGATATACCATGTATACCTTTCTCTAAATTTATATTTCTCTAAATATATCTCTCATTCACTTTACACAATGTGTTTGGCACGTTTCAAACAATTAACAACACTTAAGCTACAGTACTGTATATAGGCTACATGAATGTATGAGAGAGCATGCTATATCTCTCTCTACCTTTAGTGACTCTATACGGATATACTGTACCTCTGCACAGAAGGAGGTTAAAGGGAAAACTAAGCCCATGCTGAGACCCAGTATTAGACCCATGACCACCCATAGTGTTGGTGCTGCCCAGTCGGCCCCTCAATCAGCCCTGTGGTACAGAGAGGAGTCAGTGGTGCAGAGAGGTTATACACTAATGGACAGCAACAAGAACAAGAACAAGAACACTGCTGCTGATTATAGTAGCAGCTCTCTCATAAATTCCTTTATAGCACTCAAAGAAATACTGTAATTTCTTGCTCTCATTCAAGTCTGTAGTTAACTTTCTGCATGACAATAAGCGGTTAGTCATAAGGACAGATTTCGAAAGCTGTGATATTGAACATGATTAACCACTGTGGTCTGTCCTAATAATACGAGAGGTGAAAAGTGAAAGGATCTAGTGTGTGCTTGTGTGTGTGTGCTTGTATGTGTAGTGTGTGCCTGCCTGTGTGCACGTGTGCATGTGAATTACTGTGGCTCCCAATACTAATTGTGAGGGGGGGGGGGACTACAACAGTGTTTGAAGACATAGTTACCATGATCATCAACTCATGACAGGGAATAGTGTGCAATTCTTCCCCTCTGCGATCAGGGATGGTAGGCCATGCTAGGTCAGTCCCTCTCTTCCTGCCTTCCTCTGCCAGTAGACTAATAATAAAGCTGCCAGATTGATTTAAAGAGCTGGTGGCAGCATTGTGAGACACCATCAGATGTACAATAATTCATAAATCTAAAACAATAAAGGATGAATCAATAGTAGTGTGAGTATAAACCATTTTTCCTTCCTCTTTTCTCTGTGTCAACGCTCAGGAGAAAAGGCACAATTTAATTGTGGAAAAATTGCTGGACACACAATATAGAGATTACTCTGAAAGCTCTGGCAGGGTACAGAGGGAGGGGGCTTCCAATAATACAATAAAAGTTCTTTGGTAAAGTTTGTAGCATTTCTGAAATATACTGCATGAGAATAGTGATCTCCATACACTCCCAACATTTAGTGGTTTAGCAACTGATTCATGACAACAAACTATTTGTTTTTGTGTTAACAGTTGTAAATGAAAAGATCCATTTTGATTTCAATCACAGAAGAAGTAAAAAAACAGAAGTAGATCCAAAACAGTTGCACACGAAATTCATCAAGCCATTAACTATTCAATACAATGAATTATGACGTGCTGTAAACTGAACTTCTAGAGAGCCTCTTCTCCTCTATTAAAGTGGGAAGTTTACATTTAGCAAAACTGCTGAATATAATTAGAGAGAAGAAAAAATACTGTATCTGGCTCCATCTGCAAAAAACTTCTTGACGGCTGGCTGTCAGAGTGTGTTCATCCCTAATGCATGTATTAATCTCTCTCTGCCTGATTTGGTCTGAAGAAGTGAATGACTCAGTCATCTCATCAGATCCTCTGCAGCCGTTCCTCCTCCTCCCTCTAAACCTCTGCTCTGTACATGTTAATGAGAACCTGCTGTCTGGTTTCATACCACAGACAGACTCCTGGTTTCATACCACAGACAGGCTTCTGGTTTCATACCACAGACAGACTCCTGGCTCCATACCACAGACAGACTACTGGTTTCATACCACAGACAGACTCCTGGTTTCATACCACAGACAGACTCCTGGTTTCATACCACAGACAGGCTCCTGGTTTCATACCACAGACAGACTCCTGGTTTCATACCACAGACAGACTCCTGGTTTCATACCACAGACAGACTCCTCTAGCCTTTACAGATGGCTTAAACATGCAATAAACGGGTTAATTGAAAAGCATCAGTTCAATGGATCTAACTACTGTACTAGGCTGGCATGTGGGACGCACACCTCAGTGTAGTCTTATTAGAATGTGTAAATCAGGGCTATAGGCTTATAGGAGAATAGGAGGAGAGACGCCATAAAGAAAGATGTACTGCTGAGTGAGAATAAGCAGAGGCAAGGAGACTCAGAGCTACTAAAAGAACACATCAAAGTGGAGTAAACACATGTTGACACTCATCATTTCCCCTAATGGAGGACGGAGTGAGGAAAGAGGGACATGAGAGGGAGGGAGAGAAAAAGAGAGATGTGTTGATTTAGTGCCTGCCTCTACTTTAGAAAAGCAAAGTGCTCTGGAAATACAACTTCATCAAAGTCTCATTGTTACTGTTTATACATGCCATCTCTAATGTGTCATTGTTACTGTTTATACATGCCATCTCTAATGTGTCATTGTTACTGTTTATACATGCCATCTCTAATGTGTCATTGTTACTGTTTATACATGCCATCTCTAATGTGTCATTGTTACTGTTTATACATGCCATCTCTAATGTGTCATTGTTACTGTTTATACATGCCATCTCTAATGTGTCATTGTTACTGTTTATACATGCCATCTCTAATGTGTCATTGTTACTGTTTATACATGCCATCTCTAATGTGTCATTGTTGCTGTTTATACATGCCATCTCTAATGTGTCATTGTTACTGTTTATACATGCCATCTCTAATGTGTCATTGTTACTGTTTATACATGCCATCTCTAATGTGTCATTGTTACTGTTTATACATGCCATCTCTAATGTGTCATTGTTACTGTTTATACATGCCATCTCTAATGTATCATTGTTACTGTTTATACATGCTATCTCTAATGTGTCATTGTTACTGTTTATACATGCCATCTCTAATGTGTCATTGTTACTGTTTATACATGCCATCTCTATTGTGTCATTGTTACTGTTTATACATGCCATCTCTAATGTGTCATTGTTACTGTTTATACATGCCATCTCTAATGTGTCATTGTTAGCAGGAGCTCTATTTGTCAGTTGGACTGGATTTCAAGAGAGATTTGAGATATGTCAAAAATAACTATACATGTAATATATGGATGGTGCCCAGAAAAAGTATACACAACAACTTTGTTTGTTAATGTAAAGACATTAGAGAAATGAAATGGTATGTGGGTAATCCTTGTTCTTAATTACAGAACCTTTGATTTGGCAGGATTTGGGGGTGGAAACTGGCAACATAACCCTGAGAGATGTGTGGTGAGGCTGCTGTCAGTGTTTAAAACCGTCTAGTGTTGCCAAGTAAGCAGCAGATCTGTCTTCATATAGTACTATCTCATGGTAATAGTGATGTACTATCTCATCTGCTCTGTCCCAAAGGGCATCCTATTCCCATTATAGTGCATTACTTTTGACCAGGGCCCATAGTTCTCTGGTGAAATGCAGTGCACTTTTTAGAGAATAAGGTGCCATTTGGGACATACTGAGTATCTATGCCTGCCTGCTTGGAGGAACAATCAGCCCTCCAGCATTAAAGTGTTGCTCTATTTCCTCCTGCACAAGGATGACAAATAAAGGGTAACACACAATGTCCCAGTTCTGTATGGACTGTATGAACAGTGTTTTATCAACCACAACACACATGCACACCAGACGCATGCAGACCTGCATCAAATACAATCAAATGTTATTCGTCACGTACACAGTTTACGCAGGTATAAAAGGTTCAACGAGATGCTAGCTACATTAACATTGCAGGACAATAATCACCACACATCAATATTAGAAGAGGCCGTATGCCTAGTAATAGCGTGATATGTACACAATAGGAAATACAATATAGATAATTAATGTGCTTTGTCAAGTACAACTGTATTTACACATATAAAGTGGTTGTCTTGGTCTCGCAGTCAAATAAATAGTATATAATGGAACAGCAGCATTGACTGTGTGTGTGTGTGTGTGTGTGTGTGTGTGTGTGTGTGTGTGTGTGTGTGTGTGTGTGTGTGTGTGTGTGTGTGTGTGTGTGTGTGTGTGTGTGTGTGTGTGTGTGTGTGTTTGTGTGCTTGTGTGAAAAGGTTGGATGTGTGGACAGTCAGTGCAAATAGTCTCCAAGGTGAAGATAGTCTTTAAGGTGTAAATAGTCTTCAAGGTGCAGATAGTCTCTAAAGTGTAGATAGTCTCTAAAGTGCAGATAGTCTCTAAAGTGCAGATAGTCCCTAGGGTGCAAATAGTCTCAAAAGTGCAGATAGTCTCTAAAGTGCAGATAGTCCCTAGGGTGCAGATATTCTCTAAGGTGCAGTTAGTCTCTAAGGTGCAGATAGTCTCCAAGGTGCAGATAATCTCTAAAGTGCAGATTGTCTTTAAAATGCAGATAATCTCTAAAGTGCAGATAGTCCCTAGGGTGCAGATATTCTCTAAGGTGCAGATAGTCTCTAAAGTGCAGATAATCTCTAAAGTGCAGGCCTGTGTAGGGAAGCAGCTAGGGTTAGATGTAGCGTCTAATGGCCTGGTGTTAGAAGAAGTCTCAGAGCCTGTTGGTCCGAGACCCGATCCTCTGATACCGCTTGACAGATGGACCTTGACGACCTTTTGGGCCTTTCTCAAACACCGCCTGGTTTAGATGTCCTGGAATGCAAAGGAGCTTGCCCACGGTGATGTGTTGGGCTGTCTGCACCATCCTCTGTAGAGCCTTGTGGATGAGGGTGGTGCAGTTGCTGTACCAGGCGGTGCCGTACCAGGTGGGGATGCAGGGTGGATGCACCAGTCTTTTCTCATATATAATTCAGTTTATTCCAGGATTATAAGCATTAATAAATAATCTTTAAGCATTTATAATGGCCTATTAATGGATGTTCTGCATTCTGTCTTCTGCACTCTGTCCTATCCTTTCTCTCTCCCACCCCTTAGTCAGAGTGAGTCTGTCTGGACCACTCAATGATTTTCTTTCCCTCCAAGAGAAAATCGCTGCTTTAAAGAGTGTCTCATATTGTGAAAATTGCCTTTAATTTATAGCAATTTTCCATAATCATGGAGAGAGAGCTCTTTTGGCTGATGTGTTTTGTTAAGTGAGCAGAGAAAAAGCCTTATCCAGCCTTTATTATCTTATTTTCTTTTATAGATCAGAAAACGAGGCTATAGGGGCCTCCCGAGTGGCGCAGCGGTCTAAGGCACTGCACTAGAGGCATTACTACAGACCCGTGTTCATTCCCGGGTTGTGCCACAACCGACCGTGGCTGGGAGTCCCATAGGACGGTGCACAACTGGCCCAGACTCGCCCCGGTTAGAGGAGGGTTTGGCTGGTGGGGCTTTACTTGGCACATCGCACTCTAGTGTCTCCTTGTGGCGGGCCGGGTCCCTGCAGGCTGACTCCGGTCGCCAGTTGAACAGTGTTCCCTCCGACACATTGGTGCGGCTGGCTTCCGGGTTAAGCTGGTGGGTGTTAAAGAGCGCGGTTAGGGGGGTCATGTTTCAGAGGACGCATGACTCAACCTTCGCCTATCCCGAGCCAGTTGGGTAGTTGGGTAGTTGGGTAGTTGTAGCGATGAGACAAGATTGGGGAGATTGGGGATATATATATATATATATATATATATATATATATATAGAAAACAAGGCTATAGCAAATTAGTTACCAAAGCCTTACTGTATCTTAATAATGCTCAATTAAGTCAAGCCATGTAGGTTGTCTATCTGTAGTTCATTCATATACAGTCAGCTACACATACATTCCCTCCTCTCTGTTCCCCTGAAACTGATATTTGCTAAATTGGCACACACTCACACAAAGACCATAAATAGGTCTGTTATTAATTTGCTAGATCTGTTTTAAAGGCTGCTAACATGGTGTATATAACAACTGAATTGGAGTACTGTAGTTGTTTCTGTCTTGATGCATGGTGCATACAGGGTGAACACTGCAGAAGGTAATGGTAACATTAAATAATCATGCCTACAGAGTTATAGCCTCATGTTCAGGCTTTTTTGTACTGAGTGCTGGTGTGCACCATTTCAAGTTCAACAACATATGCTCTCACCAGCATTAAAGTGTTCCCAAACCTTCCTCTACATCCAGTAGACTTAGTGTATATATATATAGAGAGAGAGGGAGAGAGATGGAGAGAGATTCAAGGAAGAATTCAGATTCCTCCTCCTTTCATGTATTTTCCTCTCTCTCTCTCTCTCTCTCTCTCTCTCTCTCTCTCTCTCTCTCTCTCCCTCTCTCTCTTCCCCCCCCCCCCCCCCCCTCTCTCTCTCTCTCTCTCTCTCATTTATTTGAGAGTTCAGCACTCAGATGACTTCAGAGAGTGTTGCAGACAGAGAACACTTGGGAGGCAGCAGCCATGATGATCAGGGAGGTTCTCTCCAACTCTTAGTTTTGATATGTAGTTGAAGATCGCTGATGAATCATGACATGCTCTAAGGACCCGGGGATGGACGGAACAGATCCGGAGGCCATTTTCTCTGCCGCTGCAGAGTCGCTGTAATTTCAATTATTCTCTTAAAGTAAAGAGTAATTAAGATTCTGATACAGGCACATGCAGCTCTGCTCATTGTGACCCTTGGGCTTATACTTTCTGATATTTTGGGGAGAACAAAAGCATGGATAGATAGCAGTTTCTAACTTTGACATTCCCAATAAACCCTTCATCTGTGGAATTTCTATTCCTTTACGAGCATATGGGTATGTATCACAGCCATGGACATAGAAAGAACATTTAAATGAGAGAAATGTGAAAATGTGCTTGAGAGAAAATGCAGAGAAAATGTGCTTGATAAACATGTCATCTGCCAAGCAGCTGAGGGGCAAGAACAGGGAGCATGCCAAACAGGGAGATTACCATTCCTAATCCCTCCCTCTCAGGTGCCATGATCCCTTTCCTCATGGTCTGTCCCCTGCCTATCACACACCAACACTGACACGCCAATGTAGACTATTAGCACCAGCCACAAAAAACTCACGAGTCTTCACTGAAAAACAAAAGAGTGTCACTTTCTCATGATTAGCTATACACAAATACCCCACTCAGATACAATAGTTACTAGTTTTTTTATTTTAATGTACGGTAGGAGGATTTGCTGTTTAGAATTTGAACGGCTGTAGCCTACACTGGATTGGTTTTGAAGTTAGTCTATAGAGGAGATTTGTGAGTCATTTGTTTTATGGTATTAGCACCAACTATGTGATTATGAATGCTACACTACCTTGCATTTGCTGGTAATCACTGGAGGAGATAAATCTTTCACCTACCTTTTGTTTATTTCATGCTTGGCTTATAATTCTAGAGGTGCAAACAAACAGACAATTGCTACACATGCTGATGAGAATCCACATTGCACAGAGACAATGAAAATATCTTTCAAATAAAACATGTTTAAAAAAATCGATCATCTTCACTTATTACGTTATGCAGACTATTTTCTCTATGTCGTTCAATTTAATTGTAGGATAAGAGCATACATCCTTTCTGTCTTTTGTTTTATTATGAAAACCTACAGAGCTGTGAATTGTGTTTGAATAAACAATATGACTTTGAAAGGTTCAGTTAACTTTAATCCTTCAATAGAAAAGTAGCTTCATCTGTGAGGTAGAGTAGATGGTTTGTGAATAACAGATGTCTTTACACTGTAATTGGAGAGGTACATACTTTTTAAGTGTTTTAGAGAAAATATGAATTCGATTTGGTTGTCAACTCGGATAAAGATATTATTCTATCTAAGTCTACAGAGATCTTTACTTACTCAAGGTTAGCACATGATTCGACCACCATCTCTGGGCTTGACAGGCTCTAGCAATATCCTACATTAGCATGGAGACCAGAGGGCACTGTACTGAACAGCACAGAGAGCCAGTTGAAACATAAAATAGGATTATAAATTAGTATTTACTAAGGGATTAACATCTCTATCCGATTCCTCTGTCAATCAAGACAGCGAGTGATTACGTCCATATCCTTTACACCAGACAGAAATAACACTCAGACAAATGAATAATAAAACATCTTAGTCTCTTTATCATTATCTACTGTAGTATATCCTGAGTTACTAATGTATGTCAGTTATACAAAGAGTTTTGAGCAAGAGTTTGTCCTAAAATATCATAATATTGGATAATGGATTTATTAAATTATGCAGTATATGCTATATATCTATATACATATATATAACATTGAAGTCGGAAGTTTACATACACCAAATACATTTAAGATCAGTTTTTCAAAATTCTTGACATTTAATCCTAGTAAAAATTCCCTGTCTTTGGTCAGTTAGTATCACCACTTTATTTTAAGAATGTGAAATGTCAGAATAATAGTAGAGAGAATTATTCATTTCAGCTTTTATTTATTTCATTACATTCCCAGTGGATCAGAAGTTTACAGACACTCAATTAGTATTTGGTAACATTGCCTTTAAATTGTTCAACTTGGGTCAAACTTGGGTAGCCTTCCACAAGCTTCCCACAATAAGTTGGGTGAATTTTGGTCCATTCCTCCTGACAGAGCTGGTGTAACTGAGTCAGGTTTGTAGGCCTCCTTGCTCACACACAATTGTTCAGTTCTGCCCACAAATGTTCTATAGGATTGAGGTCAGGGCTTTGCGATGGCCACTCCAATACCTTGACTTTGTTGTCCTTAAGCCATTTTGCAACAACTTTGGAAGTATGCTTGGGGTCATTGTCCATTTGGAAGACCCATTTGTGACCAAGCTTTAACTTCCTGACTGATGTCTTGAGATGTTGCTTCAATATATAAACATACTTTTCCTCCCTCATGATGTCATCGATTTTGTGAAGTGCACCAGTCCCTCCTGCGGCAAGGCCCCCTCACAACATGATGCTGCCACCCCTGTGCTTCGCGGTTGGGATGGTGTTCTTCGGCTTGCAAGCATACCCCTTTTACCTCCTAACATAACGATGGTCATTATGGCCAAACAGTTCAATTTTTTTTTCATCAGACCAGAGGACATTTCTCCAGAAAGTACGATCTTTGTCCCCATGTGCAGTTGCACACCGTTGTCTGGCTTTTTTATGGCAGATCTGGAGCAGTGGCTTTCTCCATACTGAGCGGCATTTCAGGTTATGTCGATATAGGACTCGTTTTACTGTGGATATAGATACTTTTGTTACTGTGGATATACAGTTGAAGTGGGAAGTTTACATTGGAGTCATTAAAACTTGTTCTTCAACCACTCCACAAATTTCTTGTTAACAAACTATAGTTTGGCAAGTCGCTTAGGACATCTACATTGTGTATGACACAATACATTTTTCTAACAATTGTTTACAGACAGATTATTTCACTTATAATTCACTGTATCACATTTCCAGTGGGTCAGAAGTTTACATACACTAAGTTGACTGTGCCTTTAAACAGATTGGCAAATTCCAGAAAGTTATGTCATGGCTTTAGAAGCTTCTGGTAGGTTAATTGACATAATTTGAGTCAATTGGAGGTGTACCTGTGGATGTATTTCAAGGCCTACCTTCAAACTCAGTGCCTCTTTGCTTGACATCATGGGAAAATCAAAAGAAATCAGCCAAGACCAATTGTACACCTCCACAAGTCTGGTCCATACTTGGGAGCAATTTCCAAATGCCTTAAGGTACCACGTTCATCTCTACAAACAATAGTACGCAAGTATAAACACCATGGGATGACAATCAAGCAACCTCAAACCAATTGTGATGGTTTAGCATGATTTGGATCGCAGAATGAAGGAGAAGCAGCCAACAAGTGCTCAGCATATGTGGGAACTCCTTCAAGACTGTTGGAATAGCATTCCAGGTGAAGCTGGTTGAGAGAATGCCAAGAGTGTGAAAAGCTGTCATCAAAGTAAAGGTTGGCTACTTTGAAGAATCTCAAATCTAACATTATTTTGATTTGTTTAACACTTTTTGGTTACTACATGATTCTATATGTGTTATTTCATAGTTTTGGTGTCTTCACTATTATTCTGCAATGTAAAAAATAGTACAAATAAATAAATACTTTGATTGAGAGAAACTTGATTGAGTAGGTGTGTCCAAACGTTTTACTGGTACTGTATATTGTATATATTATCTATAACAGTATATGCTCATGTGAGTGGTCTTATCGCCCTTTTGGTTTCTGTGAGAGTTGAAGAACTGAAAGAAATGAAAAATCTTTGAAAGGGGAAACGGACCATAAAATGGTATTTGATGATGATTGATGGTCTTACACTATTTAAGTAGCCTTGATTGGCTGGTGGAGAATATGGATCTGGAATGTAAACAAGCGCATATAAGAGATTACTAATTTCTTCACATCATGGTGCCATCTCTCTGAATAGGTCAATGATTGACTCAGATTTAGGCTTCTGCAGAATGAAAAGACCCCAATCAACGGCAGCCATTTTGACAGCAAGGCTACCCAGCTGTGAGGGAATGAAGGAGAACCAGAACCAGCCTGTGTGATGGAGGTAATAGTTGTGTTAAAAACTCAATTGAATACAGGTTGGAGAAATATGGTTTTACTGTGCAATAACCATTTATCTTTGTAATTTCTTAGTAAATACCTTGTCATATCTGTATTATAAAAGTAATTATTAACTATTACTTTACCAACAACAGCTACACTGTGACCTAGATAATGATGTCTGATCGCCTGATCGTCCAATAGTCTGATCCTCATCATGTTGTTTGGCTCTGTTACTGGCTGTGTTCCCCCTGCATTCTGATCCTCATCATGTTGTTTGGCTCTGTTACTGGCTGTGTTCCTCCTGCATTCTGATCCTCATCATGTTGTTTGGCTCTGTTACTGGCTGTGTTCCTCCTGCATTCTGATCCTCATCATGTTGTTTGGCTCTGTTACTGGCTGTGGTCCTCCTGCATTCTGATCCTCATCATGTTGTTTGGCTCTGTTACTGGCTGTGTTCCCCCTGCATTCTGATCCTCATCATGTTGTTTGGCTCTGTTACTGGCTGTGTTCCTCCTGCATTCTGATCCTCATCATGTTGTTTGGCTCTGTTACTGGCTGTGTTCCTCCTGCATTCTGATCCTCATCATGTTGTTTGGCTCTGTTACTGGCTGTGTTCCTCCTGCATTCTGATCCTCATCATGTTGTTTGGCTCTGTTACTGACTGTGTTCCTCCTGCATTCTGATCCTCATCATGTTGTTTGGCTCTGTTACTGGCTGTGTTCCTCCTGCATTCTGATCCTCATCATGTTGTTTGGCTCTGTTACTGACTGTGTTCCTCCTGCATTCTGATCCTCATCATGTTGTTTGGCTCTGTTACTGGCTGTGTTCCTCCTGCATTCTGATCCTCATCCAGGCTTCCTTTCCACTGTTACCAGTTCATCAACACAACACTATGATAGAGAAAACTGGTGGGGAAAACTAGTTGCACATGAACCAACTGTGCAGGCTAAATTCTGTCGGTGTGTTTTGTTTTAAGGGTGTGATGATATGATACTGTGCTTGTATTTGAATGTCTCCAGAAAGCACCAGTCTCTCTCCCTTTCTTTCTTTGTTTCTGTGTTTCTTTGATTATTTCTCTCTTTCTCTCTCATTTATTTGAGTCTCTTTCTCGATGTTGGTTTAGCAATCCCTCCCCACTCTTGTTCCTGCTTGTCCTCTGCTGATTCCTTGCTGTCCCGCTCTCTTTCTTCACTCTCCTCTCAGTCTCTCTCCTCTTCTTTACCAGACAGGTGTTGTTTATGCCAAGCAGACCTCCACACCTCCTCTCAACCTAGACGTCCATCACTCATTCTGTCTCACAGGATTTCAATTGACCCCTTTATTCATTGAGGTTACACTTTGCTTGAGTATAAAGAAATCTATTTCCTAGAAAGAAACAATGTGCTTTTCCTTCTGTGCGTTTTAACCTTTGTCCTTGTAGACTAGAACCTTTGCCATTATGTTTTGGATTTAGAGAATTGGCCACCCTAAGGTCAAGTTAGATGGTGCTAGCAGGGGAAACACATTTCTGTGACCTTGATGCTATTACCTTAGTGGTCTGGCTCTCAATTTTGGGTACCTGGCCTTAGAATACTGTTGAGTAGATGTTCAGTGATTGAAGAACTTTTCCATCAAAATGAACAAACAGTCATGGAATACACAAAGTTCCTCCATATCGATTGCTATATAGAATAATATGTTTTCTGTTTTTCTCAGTACTGTATCTGTAATGATGCAAACAGATGCAAACGTGGTTCAACTAAAGGACAATAAAGGCTAGGGGAGAACAGCCAGAGCAATTCATAGGAGTCACTAACACCACAAGGCAACGTAAAGCAACATAACACTACGTCACTTATTTTATGGAGGATGTTATGCTCTTTCTGTGTCCATTCCTCTGCGTTTGTTTCCGTCCCTGTTATCTGGTGTGGTTAGAGCATGGTGCTGCTGTCTGATCCTCTGGGGAGAGCTGTCTGGCAGTGACCTGCCCTGTGGAGACAGGAGGGACTCGGACTGAGGGGCTGTTTCTAGTAGGTACAGTGGGTGATGAGAGTAGTTGGCCTTTGCTGACACCAGACGGTCTATGAGCTCGGCAGTGTGCTGGAAGTGGACATGTGCTACAAGAAAAAAGTAAACAGAAAACAGACGAGATAGAAGTTCAAGATGGAAGTGTTACTTCACAAATATGTGCAAGTAGATCCATTCAATATCTCATGTGGGGTATGTCTTTATTTTTTCTTCTCCAAGGTGGCATAGCAGTTCAGACGTCTTTTGTCCTCGTCTTGTCGTGTCCTGTATATATATATATTTACAACTTTTTCACATACATTTTATTTTTATTTTCCATCAACTCATCTTCAAAACACTCTCCTGCAACCCGCCTCACCAATGTATATTTATAAAAAAGTATTATTTACCTCAGATCTGTAATCCTCCAAGAAGCTAGCCAGAAACTCCAGGAGGCTGGCCTGAAACTAGCCAGTAGCTAATCCAGAAGCTAGTTCAGAAGCTAGTTGGCTCCTTTACTGGCAAGTCGTTGGTGTTCAGCTAACCACGGTTTGTGGTCATCGGCTATCCTTTGGCTCGAAAGTCTATCGCCAGTTCTGTACGGCGCAGCGCGGCTCGGAGCGGAGCATACCGGACCAATTTTTCTCTCCATGTCCCTGGATTTCGACTGCTCTCTGGACATTCATGCCCGGATCTCACAGCTAGCTAGCTGCTATCCGTGTGACTATCGGCCTTTGTCGATTCCGGAGCAAACATCAATTGTTCCGGAGCTAGCAAGCTCCGTCAATCACTCCTGAGTTCCATCAATCGCACCTGGGCTGCAGTCGCCTATCCGGACCCGTTTTGCTGCCTTCGCGGAGCCCCACCGGGCCTTCACAACTGGACTGCCGACGTTATCTACCCGAAGGAGTTATTCGGCTGGCTCCTCCGTCGCGACGTTACCTGAACGCCCATCTGCGGCCTGCTAACCGTTAGCTGTCTTACCGGCTGCTATCTGAATAGACAATCGGACAATTTTTATTTTTTATTTTTTATTATTATTATTTTTTTAATTATTATTATTATGTTTTCTTCTTGGGCCTCTATAACTATATCTATTGTTTTTATTTTTGTTGTTGTTGTGTGATTTGGATTGATCCCCTCTACCACACGGAACCCCACTAATCTACTGACGGAGCGCAGGAGGTGGCTAACAACAGACCTCCATCCTATGCTAGCTTGCTACCGATGCCCTGGCTAGCTGTCTAAATCACCAACCAACCTCTCCACTCACCGGACCCTTTTGATCACTCGACTAAGCATGCCTCTCCTTAATGTCAATATGTCTTGTCCATTTCTGTTCTGGTTAGTGTTTATTGGCTTATTTCACTGTAGAGCCTCTAGTCCTGCTCACTATACCTTATCCAACCTATTAGTTCCACCACCCACACATGCAATGACATCTCCTGGTTTCAACGATGTTTCTAGAGACAATATCTCTCTCTTCATCACTCAATACCTAGGTTTACCTCCACTGTATTCACATCCTACCATACATTTGTCTGTACATTATACCTTGATGCTATTTTATCGCCCCCAGAAACCTCCTTTTACTCTATGTTCCAGACGTTCTAGACGACCAATTCTCATAGCTTTTAGCCGTACCCTTATTCTACTCCTCCTATGTTCCTCTGGCGATGTAGAGGTGAATCCAGGCCCTGCAGTGCCTAGCTCCACTCCTATTCCCCAGGCGCTCTCTTTTGACGACTTCTGTAACCGTAATAGCCTTGGTTTCATGCATGTTAACATTAGAAGCCTCCTCCCTAAGTTTGTTCTATTCACTGCTTTAGCACACTCTGCCAACCCGGATGTTCTAGCTGTGTCTGAATCCTGGCTTAGGAAGACCACCAAAAACTCAGACATTTTAATTCCAAACTACAACATTTTCAGACAAGATAGAACTGCCAAAGGGCGGTGTTGCAATCTACTGCAAAGATAGCCTGCAGAGTTCTGTCCTACTATCCAGGTCTGTACCCAAACAATTTGAACTTCTACTTTTAAAAATCCACCTCTCTAAAAACAAGTCTCTCACCGTTGCCGCCTGCTATAGACCACCCTCTGCCCCCAGCTGTGCTCTGGACACCATATGTGAACTGATTGCCCCCCATCTATCTTCAGAGTTCGTGCTGCTAGGCGACCTAAACTGGAACATGCTTAACACCCCAGCCATCCTACAATCTAAACTTGATGCCCTCAATCTCACACAAATAATCAATGAACCTACCAGGTACCTCCCCAAAACCTTAAACACGGGCACCCTCATAGATATCATCCTAACCAACTTCCCCTCTAAATACACCTCTGCTGTCTTCAACCAAGATCTCAGCGATCACTGCCTCATTGCCTGCATCCGTAATGGGTCAGCGGTCAAACGACCTCCACTCATCACTGTAAAACGCTCCCTGAAACACTTCTGCGAGCAGGCCTTTCTAATCGACCTGGCCGGGGTATCCTGGAAGGATATTGATCTCATCCCGTCAGTAGAGGATGCCTGGATATTTTTTTAAAATGCCTTCCTAACCATCTTAAATAAACATGCCCCATTTAAGAAATTTAGAACCAGGAACAGATATAGCCCTTGGTTCTCCCCAGACCTGACTGCCCTTAACCAACACAAAAACATCCTATGGCGTTCTGCATTAGCATCGAACAGCCCCCGTGATATGCAGCTGTTCAGGGAAGCTAGAAATCATTATACACAGGCAGTTAGAAAAGCCAAGGCTAGCTTTTTCAAGCAGAAATTTGCTTCCTGCAACACTAACTCAAAAAAGTTCTGGGACACTGTAAAGTCCATGGAGAATAAGAACACCTCCTCCCAGCTGCCCACTGCACTGAAGATAGGAAACACTGTCACCACTGATAAATCCACCATAATTGAGAATTTCAATAAGCATTTTTCTACGGCTGGCCATGCTTTCCACCTGGCTACTCCTACCCCGGACAACAGCACTGCACCCCCAACAGCAACTCGCCCAAGCCTTCCCCATTTCTCCTTCTCCCAAATCCATTCAGCTGATGTTCTGATAGAGCTGCAAAATCTGGACCCCTACAAATCAGCCGGGCTAGACAATCTGGACCCTTTCTTTCTAAAATTATCTGCCGAAATTGTTGCCACCCCTATTACTAGCCTGTTCAACCTCTCTTTCGTGTCGTCTGAGATTCCCAAAGATTGGAAAGCAGCTGCGGTCATCCCCCTCTTCAAAGGGGGGGACACTCTTGACCCAAACTGCTACAGACCTATATCTATCCTACCGTGCCTTTCTAAGGTCTTCGAAAACCAAGTCAACAAACAGATTACCGACCATTTCGAATCTCACCATACCTTCTCTGCTATGCAATCCGGTTTCAGAGCTGGTCATGGGTGCACCTCAGCCACGCTCAAGGTCCTAAACGATATCTTAACCGCCATCGATAAGAAACATTACTGTGCAGCCGTATTCATTGATCTGGCCAAGGCTTTCGACTCTGTCAATCACCATATCCTCATCGGCAGACTCGACAGCCTTGGTTTCTCAAATGATTGCCTCGCCTGGTTCACCAACTACTTCTCTGATAGAGTTCAGTGTGTCAAATCGGAGGGTCTGCTGTCCGGACCTCTGGCAGTCTCTATGGGGGTGCCACAGGGTTCAATTCTTGGACCGACTCTCTTCTCTGTATACATCAATGAGGTCGCTCTTGCTGCTGGTGAGTCCCTGATCCACCTCTACGCAGACGACACCATTCTGTATACTTCCGGCCCTTCTTTGGACACTGTGTTAACAACCCTCCAGGCAAGCTTCAATGCCATACAACTCTCCTTCCGTGGCCTCCAATTGCTCTTAAATACAAGTAAAACTAAATGCATGCTCTTCAACCGATCGCTACCTGCACCTACCCGCCTGTCCAACATCACTACTCTGGACGGCTCTGACTTAGAATACGTGGACAACTACAAATACTTAGGTGTCTGGTTAGACTGTAAACTCTCCTTCCAGACCCATATCAAACATCTCCAATCCAAAGTTAAATCTAGAATTGGCTTCCTATTTCGCAACAAAGCATCCTTCACTCATGCTGCCAAACATACCCTTGTAAAACTGACCATCCTACCAATCCTCGACTTTGGCGATGTCATTTACAAAATAGCCTCCAATACCCTACTCAACAAATTGGATGCAGTCTATCACAGTGCAATCCGTTTTATCACCAAAGCCCCATATACTACCCACCATTGCGACCTGTACGCTCTCGTTGGCTGGCCCTCGCTTCATACTCGTCGCCAAACCCACTGGCTCCATGTCATCTACAAGACCCTGCTAGGTAAAGTCCCCCCTTATCTCAGCTCGCTGGTCACCATAGCATCTCCCACCTGTAGCACACGCTCCAGCAGGTATATCTCTCTAGTCACCCCCAAAACCAATTCTTTCTTTGGCCGCCTCTCCTTCCAGTTCTCTGCTGCCAATGACTGGAACGAACTACAAAAATCTCTGAAACTGGAAACACTTATCTCCCTCACTAGCTTTAAGCACCAACTGTCAGAGCAGCTCACAGATTACTGCACCTGTACATAGCCCACCTATAATTTAGCCCAAACAACTACCTCTTTCCCAACTGTATTTAATTTTAATTTATTTATTTATTTTGCTCCTTTGCACCCCATTATTTTTTATTTCTACTTTGCACATTCTTCCATTGCAAAACTACCATTCCAGTATTTTACTTGCTATATTGTATTTACTTTGCCATCATGGCCTTTTTTGCCTTTACCTCCCTTCTCACCTCATTTGCTCACATTGTATATAGACTTGTTTATACTGCATTATTGACTGTATGTTTGTTTTTACTCCATGTGTAACTCTGTGTCGTTTTATCTGTCGAACTGCTTTGCTTTATCTTGGCCAGGTCGCAATTGTAAATGAGAACTTGTTCTCAACTTGCCTACCTGGTTAAATAAAGGTAAAATAAAATAAATAAAAAATGACAGTATTGAAAGGGTCAGTCTCTAGTCGGTTCTGTGGGTGATGACTGTAATGAGAGGAGCTGTCTCTAGTGGGTCCTGTGGGTGATGAGAGTACTGAGAGGGTATGTCTCTAATGGGTACAGTGGGTGATGACAGTACTGAAAGGATTTGTCTATTTGATTGATAGAGGTAGATATGTATAATATGATATATGATAATAAGTAGATAGTAAGTTGGTAGATATGTATAATATGATGATAATAAGATATGTACGGTGACTAGCCATTAGGATATATGATAAACAGAGTATCAGCAGTGTATATGACGATTGAATGTGAGTGTTTGTGTGTAGAGTCAGTATAAATGTATGTGCCTATTATATGTGTTAGCAAATGATGGAGTGAGTGTTTGTATGTGTGCTGGAGTATCAGTGTGAATAGTGTGTAAGGGTCTGACAGTGCAAAACAAATAATAAAATACAAAGATATTCCGTGTAGTCATTGAGTTAGCTATTTACTTAGCTATTTAACGGTATTTTGTCTAGAGGGTCTGCCTCTAGTGGGTCCTGTGGGTGATGACAGTACTAGAGGGGCTGTCTCTAGTTTGTCCTGTGGGTGATGACAGTACTAGAGGGGCTGTCTCTAGTGTGTCCTGTGGGTGATGATAGTACTAGAGGGTCTATCTCTAGTGTGTCCTGTGTGTGATGATAGTACTAGAGGGGCTGTCTCTAGTGTGTCCTGTGGGTGATGACAGTATTAGAGGGGCTGTCTCTAGTGTGTCCTGTGGGTGATGATAGTACTAGAGGGTCTATCTCTAGTGTGTCCTGTGTGTGATGATAGTACTAGAGGGGCTGTCTCTAGTGAGTCCAGTTGGTGATGATAGTGCTAGAGGATCTCTAGTAGGTCCTGTGGGTGATGATATTACTAGAGGGTCTATCTCTAGTGGGTCCTGTGGGTGATGATAGTACTAGAGGATCTCTAGTGGGTCCTGTGGGTGATGATATTACTAGAGGGTCTATCTCTAGTGGGTCCTGTGGGTGATGATATTACTAGAGGGTCTATCTCTAGTGGGTCCTGTGGGTGATGATACTATTAGAGGATCTCTAGTGGGTCCTGTGTGTGATGATAGTACTAGAGGGGCTGTCTCTATTGGGTCCTGTGGGTGATGATAGTACTAGAGGGTCTGTCTCTAGTGGGTCCTGTGGGTGATGATAGTACTAGAGGGGCTGTCTCTAGTGGGTCCTGTGGGTGATGATAGTACTAGAGGGTCTATCTCTAGTGGGTCCTGTGGGTGATGATAGTACTAGAGGGTCTATCTCTAGTGGGTCTTGTGGGTGATGATAGTACTAGAATGTATATCTCTAGTGGGTCCTGTGGGTGATGATAGTACTAGAGGGTCTATCTCTAGTGGGTCTTGTGGGTGATTATAGTACTAGTGGCTCCTCAGCTGATTCATTTAGTCTTAGCTCAGGTATAAGAGAGGAGTGGAAACTGCTTACGAGAAAAACAATTTGCATTATTCTGGTGTTGAGTTTTTTTTTAAACAGAATTGTTTTTGGGTTGTCGACTTTTAGAATTAGGTGAACATTATGATGACATCTGTGTATACTGTATTCATTGTACATGATCCTTTAGTACTCTTTGGAGTATAGTTCCAGTAAGAGGGCACTCATTCACAAAGTCATCTGGGGACATTTTGATTGCTTTTCTCCCTTTAGCTGTCTGAGGCAAGTCTATTGGCAGTAATGGTCTCTACTCTCTCTCCTGCTCTGTCTCTCTCTCTCCCTTTCTCTCTGTTGCTTCATTAACACTTCTCAGATGTACTGTAGACCTTCCTGAATACTCCAGTAAAAGTGGAGTTGACATGCTGCTGAGCTAAGCCTCTTTAGATATACAGTCAACAAAGTACCACATAATTGGCTAAGCTTTAGCTGGACACACCATGAGGACCGTAGGCTATGAATGTTAATATAATGTTCATTCACAGTCACATGCGAATTATTGATCCGAACGTTGTCAAGATCCAGTTTCAGAAAAATCATTTTTGCACTGAATCAGAACTACAATTGAATATGCAATGATTTGTTATTTTCAGAACTCGGTGTGGGGGGGTGGTGGTGAGAGAAAGGATAGACACATTATTTCACCTCAATTTCCAAACACTTGCAATGAAATTGACCTTGCTGCTCATCCACTGAACAGCCAGCAGTCATAGGGTCACAGCACCCAGCCAGGGATACTCATACAGATAAACTTTTCAAACCCTGGCCTTCACTTTGACACCAGATTACTTTTTAATTCCGATTTGTACGCAAATGGAATAAATGTTTAATAGCAAGGCATTGGGGTTGCATTATATTAATGGTGGATGGCAGTGCATTTGGCCTCATGAATTAGTATTCTGTTCCTGTAGTCTAGGCTCTGTCCTTCTCCTGTCTGCCTGAAAGATGACAGGCCAAACTGCCAAACCTTACTCTATGGGCAGAACTGTCTCTGATGACGATGGGAAAATAACATCTCCAAGCTGGCCATTAATTCAACTCATTAACATTATGTTGATTGTTTTTATAAACACCTGTCTTTATAGGGCTAGTGGCAACTTGAACAAAACCCTAAAAGTATGTTTGTACAAGAACACTTGCCTAACACCAAGCCATCACACAGACAGCACCAGTCAGTCAGTCAGTTCATTGCCATATGGACTAGTTTTTCCCACCAATGAAATGGATGAGGAAGATGTTCATTGAAGGTCCTTACCCAAAGCCTTTCTTTGTGTTACCATCCATCTATAGTAGGAAAGGAAATGGGTATTTTGATACAGTATAATGCACCTCAGTCAAACCTTCAAGAGTGGAACAATAGGCATGACTATCCAATGTGAGCTAATTTCCTCTGGCTTTGTCTCCCCTTACATTAGCCTTGTCTCTTAAGCTCTCTGTCCCTTTTTACATTACTTTGCCATCTAACTCATTCCTCAACCCTTTATAAATTGAGATAATAATGAATAATGAACCAATTTAATTGTATGTATTAAGCCAGGAATCATTTTGAACTGGGTTCATCATGTGACCAATGTAGCCTATTTAACGCAACAAATGTGTAATTTCATATCCTCCAATACAATGACAGGAGTTTAGATCAATCACTGCCATGGAAGTTTCACAGGATGAATTAGTTCCTCCTAAATTGATTTTACACTGCCTTTGCTTGAACAGCTAGGCTCTTACACCCCATACTCAAAAGATATCCTGTGTGCCTCACCCAAATTATGTGCTGTGTGTTTCAAATACTAAAGCTACAGTAACTCCCAGCATGTACTTGAAATATCTCAGGAGAATCTCCAGAAGCTGCTGAATTAAAAACAATTTTATTTTAGAGTCCTTGAGTCCCACCCGAAGGAAATATTCAGTAATTCACCTCAAACTCAGACATGCACACTCACACACACACACGAATACGTGCACACACACACACACACACACACACACACACACACACACACACACACACACACACACACACACACACACACACACACACACAAGCCTGTCTACACCTGTCATTAATCTAACCTATGATGTGATCTCTGTCCAGGGCTGCTAAACTTTTCAGTAGTGGAGACATCCCGTTAGTTAAGCTTAATTTCAAGTGTATTTTATATAGTGTATTGTATACAGTAGTGTATGTTTAATGGATGCATTGGAAATCTTGCTCACTCGACTTTTGCAAGGTCAAGGACCCATAGGGGCTCTGGTCAAAAGTAGTGCACTGTGTAAGGGGATAGGGTGCCATTCGGGACTCATACTCAGTGTTTTACTCCACTTTGAAACAATGTCTGTCTGTCTGGTATTGTACTACAGCTGTTTTTCACAGGAACACATCATGCTCAGCCTATCAATCCCCTAGAAACAAACACAAAACATATCTATCCTCAACATGCATTCACACACCATTGCTATTCCACACACAGACCGCTCTGAGAACAAAAGCTCCTGTGTATCTCTCATGAGAGGAGAGAGTAGTAATATGAAAAAGGCAACTAGTTTCTCAGAGGAAGCATTCTAGAACGTCTGTTGGGACTAGAAGATGTCTGCTATGATTCCTGTTATTATGATAACAGGTTCTCCTGAGCTCAGCTCAGAAAACAGGAGGATGGTTTTCTCCCAGGCTGGCAGCAGAAAGCAGAATGGCCATTCGGGCAAATGTTAGATGGGCGGGTCCATTTTCAGTTCAGTGGGACGGTCTAAGTCCGGGTTTTTGCACAGAACTTTCATTCTTTGGCTAATAATGGGGACCTCTCAAGTAATATAATGGGCCAGTGTGGGGGTCACTAGGGAAAAAAATGTCCAGTGTGTTAGAAATGCCATGGCTGATTTCTAGTCCCAGTCCGTCCCTGGCTGGCAGAGAACATCATCCTGTATACTCTCTCTGCATAGTGAATAGGCCAGCCATCTTGTGTTCAGTGCTGACTGGCACTCGGGACACTCCTCTGAGAGAAGAGTTGGCATCCAAACAGCTGTAATCCTTTATGCATTACCCCTGCTCTACTAAACTGACACTGTGGAATGAGGAAAACTAACGGGGAAGTATGAACAGCAATGATGTTTTCTGTATTGTAAACTGCTAAAGAGCACCTGCACATGGTGTAAAGTACTTAATTAAGCAAAAACACTTTAAAGTACTACTTAATTAGTTTTTGGGTGTATCTGTACTTTATTTTACTTTACTTTTACTTTGACTTCACTACATTCCAAAGTAAAATAATCCATACATTTTCCCTGACACCCAAACATACTCGTTACATTTTGAGTGCTTAGCAGGACAGGAAAATGGTCCAATTCACACACTCATCAAGAGAACATCCCTGGGCAACCCTAATGCCTCTGATCTGGCGGACTCACTAAACACAAATGCTTCATTTGTAAATGATGTCTGAGTGTTGGAGTGTGCCCCTGGCTATCCATAAAGAAAATGGTGCCATATAGTTTTTTTAATATAAGGAATTTGAAATTATTTATACTTTCACAATTACGTTTGATTCTTAAGTATATTTAAAATCAAATACCTTTAGACTTTTACTCAAGTAGTATTTTACTGGGTGACTTTCACTTTCACATTTTCTATTAAGGTATCTTTACTTTTTCTCAAATATGACAATTGGGTACTTTTCCTACCACTGTATATCTGATTGTGTAAATAAAACCAATCTAATTATGTAAGTTGTTATTTACTGTAACTGTAAATATTAATGAGGTCAGGTCTGCTATCTTGTTGCTTGATATTTTATCTAGTATCTTTGTTGTGCAAAACACTGACTGACCGTGTCCATGTTTAGTCGATACCTGAAAGTAAAGACTCCAGAGACCTTGGCTCAGTGAGGCAGCAGCACCATTAATCACAATCAGCAGCTCTCCTCTCCCTATACTAAACACTAAGCACACACTTCACCTGGAAATCACAGGCTTTTGACACCAGGCCTAAATGGGCTGAACACAGATCCACTTCTGGAGAGAAAATTGGCTGGCTAGCCAATGCAGCTAGCTCATCACACAATCCAAAGAAAGCAATATTTCTCTAAACTAGCTCTGCTCTCAACCATTAGAGCTGCTTGCTCCTCTCATTGACGGCCCTAATAGCCTCCTACTTGGGATAGGTGTTCCACAAATTGCTTCCCCTAAATGATTAACGAGTTCAGCTTGGTCTTATATAGTAGCTAGGTGTAAGCCTGCGGCTAAAGGCTGTGTCCCATATGGCACCCTATTCCATTTGTAGTGTAGTACTCTTGACCAGAATCCTATGCGACAGGGCCTATAACAGGACACTAGCATGTCTGATTAACTGAAGTCTGAATACACATACACACAATCTCTGGGTTATCAAGAAACGCATCTAAATGCTCCAACTCTGAATCAGGGCCCCATTTATCAGTTATTGAAACTGAAACAGAATTTCAATAACACCTGTATTGACTACCGTCATGCCATTTCACTTCACTCTACTGCCTTGAAACAATGTAAAGCATTGCACAAAACAACGTCTAGCTTGATATCCCTGTCTTCCACTGACTCCTGGTCTTTCCTGTGTAGGTCATGTTCTGCTGTTCTGTCCAGTAACCCTCTGTTACCCCCTAAAATCTCAGACATCTGCTTTTCTAACAAGGTACCACAGTCTCAGACCATCAACTTCTACACACCTGACTAAAGCCTCTCACATCCCTGTGTGTGTGTGTGTGTGTGTTGCATAGCTAACACTAAGGCTCAAACCCAGGACCTCTTCCTTGCTAGCACACGTGACCGCCCTCCTGAAGCATCTTACCAGTCGTGCCACATGGAAATCTAGCTAGTCTGTTGCGCAAGTGGGGACACTTCAGGCTGAGGAGTACGTTTCACACATCCCCATGTGGATCACATACACATACTAAACATGTGTGCATATGCGCTCACCGTACTGTAAGTCGCTCTGGATGCAAGCATTTGATAGTGGCAAGTTCCATGGCTCTATTATTTTATTAGTAGACTGAAAATCCCTTGTATTTCCCTCAGTCAACAAAACATTAGGATCACCTGCTCTTTCCATGACATATAGTACATTCGGAAGGTATTCAGACCCCTTGACTTTTTCAACATTTTGTTACATTACAGCCTTATTCTAAAATTACATGAATTAAAATCTCATCAAACTACGCACAATACCCCATAATGACAAATTGAAAACAGGTTTTTAGAAATGTTTGCATATTTATTAACATTTAAAAACAGAAATACCTTATTTATATAAATATTCAGACCCTTTGCTATGAGACTCAAAATGTGCTCAGGTGCATCCTCTTTCCATTGATATTCCATTGAGATGTTTCTACAACTTGATTGGAGTCCATCTGTGGTAAATTAAATTGATTGGACATAATTTGGAAAGGCACACACCTGTCTATATAAGGTTCCACAGTTGACAGTGCATGCCAGAGCAAAAATCAAGCCATGAGGTCAAAGGAATTGTCCGTCTAGCTCCGAGACAGGATTGTGTCGAGGCACAGATCTGGGGAAGTGTATTAAAAAATGTCTGCAGCATTGAAGGACCCCAAGAACACAGTGGACTCCATCATTTTTAAATGGAAGAAGTTTGGAACCATCAATACTCTTTCTAGAGCTGGCCAAGCTCGGCAATCAGCGTAGTCAGGGAGGTGACCAAGAACCCAATGGTCACTCTGACAGAGCTCCAGAGTTTCTCTGTGGAGACGGGAGAACCTTCAAGGACAACCATCTCTGCAGCACTCCATCAATCAGGCCGCTATGGTAGAGTGCCAGACGGATGCCACTCCTCAGTAAAAGGCCCATGACCGCCTGCTTGGAGTTTGCCAAAAGGCACCTAAAGACCTAAAACAAGATTCTCTGGCCTGAATGCCAAGCATCACATCTGGAGTTAACCTGGCACCATCTCTACGGTGAAGCATGGTTGTGGTAGCATCATGCTGTGGGAATGTTTTTCAGCGGCAGGGACTGGGAGACTGGTCAGAATCGAGGGAAAGATGAACGGAGCAAAGTACAGAGAGAGATCCTTGATGAAACCTGCTCCAGAGCGCTCAGGACCTAAGACTGGTTCACCTTCCAACAGGGCACCAACCATAAGCACACAGCCAAGACAATGCAGGAATGGCTTCGGGACAAGTCTCTGAATGTCCTTGAGTGGCCCAGCCAAAGCCCGGAATTGAACCCGATTGAACATTTGTGGAGAGACCTGAAAATAGCTGTGCAGTGATGCTCCCCATCCAACCTGTCAGAGCTTGCAAGGATCTGTAGAGAAGAATGGAATACAGTTCCCAAATACAGATGTGCCAAGCTTGTAGCGTCATACCCAAGAAGACTCGAGGCTGTTATTGCTGCCAAAGGTGCTTCAACAGAGAACTGAGTAAAGGGTCTGAATACTTATGTAAATGTGATATTTGAGTTTTAGATTTTATATAATTGTGCAAAAATGTTTTTTGCTTTGTGGGGTATTGTGTGTCGATTGATGAGGGGAAACTGTTTTTTAAAATTCATTTTAGAATAAGGCTGTAAAAAGTCAAGGGGGCTGAATACTTTCCAAATGCACTGTAGATTGTCCAGGTGAATCCAGATGAAAGATATGATCTCTTTGATGTAATTTGTTAAATCCACTTCAATCAGTGTAGATGAATGGGAGGAGACAGGTTAAAGAGGGAATTTTAAGCCTTGAGACAACTGAGACATGGATTGTGTGTGTGTGCCATTCAGAGGGTGAATGGGCAAGACAAAATACTGAAATGTCTTTTGAGTGTGTCAAGAACTGCAACACTGCTGGATTTTTCACACGCAATAGCTTCCTGTGGGTAACAATAATGGTCCACCATACAAACGGCATCCAGCCAATTTGACACAACTATGGACAGCATTGGAGTCAACATGGGCCAGCATCCCTAGGGAATGCTTTTGACACCTTGTAGAGTCCATGCGCCAACAAATTGAGGCTATTCTGAAGGCAAAGAGGGTGCAACTCAATGGTAGGAAGATGTTCCTAATGTTTTGTGCACTCAGTGTACATGAATGTGTTGCTAATGTCAGATATGTTATTTTGATAGTGGGTACAAATGCAACGCTTGGTGGTCCTCTGGTGTCTGTATGTGTGTGTGTGTGTTAGTGGGTAGTGATGAGTATTTACCTTGTACTTGGGCTGCCAATCAGAAGGTAATGAGTGGTTGCTATGTCAGCTCTTACTGTATTTGTCTGCTCTGGCCCTGGGAAGCTGAGAGACCAATCTAAGTACCTTTGAAGTTTCTCTTAGACACGGTTCGGTTGCCTCATTCAACAAACACAGAGATGAAACACCTTTCTTTCAACCCTCTCATGCAGATTGTGTGTAAGGCATCTGAATGTAGGCTACCTCTGTATTCCCATAACAAGATCCTCTGTGGAAAATGATTTAAACCTGGGTTGCTATGACACTTCAATGAAAAATTATGTATAATGAAGTTGTAGGTGCATAGGGACAGGTAATGGATTATCAAACTCCTTTGTAATCTAACCTGAGTTGGCATTTCACTCAGAAGCCTTTGAGATTCACCTTGCCTGCCTGCCAGTCATCTACCTCACTGTTTGTTCTCCCAATATCTGCCAGGGCTGGAGGGCTGGGGGTTCTGAGCCTTTCAGAGCAGGGTCTGGTCTGGGTGTCTGGGTACATCAAAGGGCTGTCTAGTCTAGTTTGGGACAGTCTGCTGATCAACACTATAGAGACAGACAGACTGGAGAAACACAAAATGGGAGCCAGACACCGTGCCAACGGAGCCACAGTGATCCAGCTTGTCAGTATTGAGAGGGGGAAGAGGCTTTGGTAAACAAACAAGGAGGGAGACAGAGGGGCGGGTGAACTCAGGAAAAGGCCCTCTTATTTCTCTATTTTGATAAAATTCCAGAGGGTAAGCTTATTAAGAAGTAATGCTGCCCCTTCTTATGCAATTCTAATGTGCAGCTGTGCTGTGGAGCCCATTATCATTATAGCTAATACACTTTGATGGAATTGTCTTTTTAAAAGCTAAGTAAATGTGGCTGTTGTGGCTGTTTTGACAGATGACTAGATTTGCATGATCCCTACAGCAAGAAAATACAATAGGTAGAGAAAGAATTGAGAGAGAGAGAGGACAAGAGAAAGAAGGATAGGGAATGAGAGGACAAGACAATGAGAGAACGAGAGAGAGAAAAGACAAAAATTGTGCTGAGAGAGCAATATCAAAGATGAAAGCATCCTCCCCTCCAGCTAGCTCATGAATCCCACACCTGGAGAGAGATGAGAGGTCCCAGGTGTATGACATCTAGAGAGTGGTGCAGGTTTAGGAGTGGCAGTTCAATACATCACTCAATCCATCCTAAGATATTTCTTAGAAGTACAGCAACACGTGCTCTTCATTTCAGTGAAGCGCTGTAGACTGATGGGTTGGCTGCTGTTTTAACAGGAAATCTGGGATTCTAAAAACAACAAAGCAACAAAACAACAACATTGCTTATAAACAATGGAGAGAAACAATGGAGAGAAAAACAAGCTTATACTTTGGGTCCTGATGGTGTACCACAGTTGAACTAAGCTCAAGAAGAATTTATACGTTTTTTTCAAGAATCAATATATATAATATATATATATATATATATATATATATATATATACGTATATATATATATATATATATATATATTTAAATGGTGTAACATTTAAGAAGATGAAATGACTTTAGGAACTGTCCAAATGAAAGCTATGTGACCAGTTTCTACATATAAATCGGTCTCTGGCTGCTTTGACCATGGGGAGCTCTGTTATTGTAGCTATTTTTACTTCCAATAAACCTCATCACTGGCGTCCAGCCATGAGCCTGAGTGCCTCTGATGAGCAGTTGTCTGAGGGTTTTGTAACTAGACGTGACTGGGTGGCAATTAAATTATTGGAGAATGGACAATGAACCTTACATTCATTACCTATATTCTCCAACTGATTACAGACTGGAGAAGTGGACAGACATGTCAGCTGTAATTCATTGGGCTTCCCGAAGCATTTAGGAGTACAATCAGTCTGCTCAAGGCATACATGCTTTTCAAAACAAAGGATTACAGAGTGTAGGTAGTTAATCAAGCACATCACTACAGCATACCACAGAGTCATTATGGAGTAGGGAGAAGACATGTTCTCAGCCATATAAGAGGAGTGTGCCTAGGTGACATCCAGTCACCCTACCCCTCCACAAGCTGCTTCACAGTAATATCCGTGTGTCAGACGTAATAATGCATGCGAGATCAGTATTCTCTGACTGTATCACCCTCTCAACCCTCTGGCATTTGCAATATAGAACCGCCAGGATAAGCCTGGAGAGAACGAACATGATCAGCACAACAACTCAGTCACAAATGAGATCATTTTAACTGCAGATTTATTGTCAAGTCTTCTCTGCACATAAAAAAGAAAATGCCCACAGATAGTAGCAGAAAGTAAAACTGAAATGGAAGTCACTGGCTTGTGCTAACATATCTAGATGACCACACAGATGACCATCTTTTCTACGTGATGCAACATAACCGTAGCCATCAAAGGTTTAACTAGTTGGCATTTGTTTTGTTTAACACTAGGGGCTGCAGGTAGCCTAGTGGTTAGAGCTTTGGACTAGTAGCCGAAAGGTTGCAAGATCAGATCCCAGAGCTGACAAGGTCAAATCTATTGTTCTGCTCCTGTCATTGAAAATAAGATTTTGTTCATAACTGACTTGCCTAATTTAAAAAAATATTTAACTGTTATTTTTCTTCACTTGTGTCAGTGCAGTAACCATGATGTCGATCTAAGATCTAATCCCAGACTGTGTCTGTGCACTCTCTCTGCCAGTGGGAGTCAATGCTGTATAGAGAGAGAGAGAGGCAGGGAAATAAAGATAGCAAGAGTGAGAGATAAACAGAGAAAGACAGAGATTTAGAGAGATAGAGAGACACAGCGAGATGTCTCCCAGTTGAGGATTGAGACGGTGATGTGCTAGAGAGGCCAGACACCTGGGGTAGGGCCCCTGTCTGCTCCCAATTGTCAAGTGAAAGAGTGGGTGGAAACATACACGGCCCTGGAGGCTTCTGGTCTATTAAACTACATCCACAAAACACAACCCGCTGTAACTCTAAACCACTGAAGTCCCTCTGAAACAAATCCACGTCCAGATCACTTCATTTGCTTTGTGTGGGAAAGTGTCCATCCAGGGTTTCATACATTTACTGCAAGACCCTGAGAACAATGTGACCAATACATAGACTACATCCAACTCCCTCCAGTACCTTTTAGGAAAACATCATATAACATCTACATTGTATATTGGACCCTGATGAAGATGGAACTGAAATAAACAGCATTCTAAAACATTAGTCAAATTAACTGTGCCTGGGAGATATTAGTTGAAATAGTAGTTAAACACCAACATCATTTGCATCTACTTTACTTTGTCTTTGAGTGGCTTTCCACACTATTTAATATTAACTGATAGTAATTTGTCGACTTTAAGTAGAATTACCATACCATTGTTTGTTTGCAACAGTCAGAGAAAAATGACTTAAATGATCTGATAATAAGCTAAGGAAAAGCAGGAAATGTCCTAATTGGCTAGAAATCTTAATGTACCCAGCAGATGGTACTATAAGTAAAATTTATGGGGCTGGAATGAAGTCTAGAAAATAAATCTACGGGGATGATTTATCTTTATTTCAAGTCAGTATAAGGTAGAGCATTTGTGTTACAAAACACTCCTAAACAATAATTGGTTTCCAGTGGTTTTGGTTGCCTCTACATTACTTATAGCTCGCTGTGAAGTTACTTTACACTTGACGTATTGTTCATCATAAAACAGTTACCTCGTCTTACTTAATTGAGACTAGTGGTAGATAGATACAAATCTAGAATGCATAAAATGTGATTGTTTGAATTATGACCGTGTTTCATTACATATGACTCATTAGCTATAATTAGTAACAGAATTTCAAGAGAGTTTGCATTCACCCTAAGTGGGATCCATGATAAACAATGATGTGACAAATACACAGTTGCCTTTTGTATGCCAACCATGACACAGCACTCTATTTGCTGCTGGAACCAACATCACTTGGACCAGGAAGTGTTTTCTACATTCATGGAGTGTGTCCCATACAAAGGCAGCCTGCTCAGCAAAGTCTAAAACCTGCAGTGTCATGCCTGGCATGCTGAAGAGTTTTTAGAAAACATAGTTACATAAATAACTGATGCTGGTATACGAAGATGGATATTCATTATTCATGCTGTATGCTAATGTGGCTACTTTAGAAGGGCACTCTCACGGGAAGGAAACCAAACATTAAAGCCCAAAATATGACAATCACTCTAAGACTGGGATGGGATCACTTTATCAAACAGAGCTGGTGTGTTCCCTTCACATAGAGTGCACATCAGGATGGACCAAATGTTACAGTCACTATGGAGATACACAGGCACTGTAACTTCCAAAATAAAGGAAACACCAACATAAAGTATCTAATAGGGCGTTGGGCCACCATGAGCCACCAGAACAGTTTGAATGCAGCTTGGCATAGATTCTACAAGTATCTGGAACTCTATTGGACAGATGTGACACCATTCTTCCACGATAAATTCCATAATTTTGTGTTTTGTTGATGATGGTGGAAACTGTTGTCTCAGGCCACTCATTGATCTCCCATAAGTGTTCAATTGGGTTGAGACCACACACACCCTTTAAATCGCCTATGCTCCTTTGAGGACCCTCGTTCAAAGTCCCTGAGATCTCTTCTTCTAGCCGTGGTAGTCATAATAATGGGCAACTAAGCATGATGGGATGTTAATTGCTAATTAACTAAGGAACCAAACCTGTGCGGAAGCACCTGCTTTAAAAAATACTGTATATAATATATGGTAGCCTCATTTACTCACGTGTTTCCATAATTTTTTCAGTTACTTTTAGATTGAATGACTAAATTGAGCATATACTGTTGAAAAACCTAGCTTTTGAACTCTGATATTGTGTTCAGAATACATCGATCCCTATTGTTGAAGAGATGCTATAATGACGAACCTTTTTATTGGTAACTCACTGAATCCTCTCTATTTTTGTTACACGGGTTGGAAGCTACTACGTTGATGACATCAGCCCCAGCAGAACCCCTCAACCAACGTTCCCTGAATTGAAGTCACAGGTAATACTGAAGCTATATACATTGAAAGAATAAAACGCATGGAAACACAGCTAAGTGCATTCCCTAAAAATGTAAAACCTTTAGAAAATGACTTCTGCTTGCATAGACTGTGCTTGTGTTTTTGTTTACATCTTGGTACAGCTGTGCTCATTCCACAGTGTAGAGAGGCAAGGCTGATGTAATGCTAATCAGCAGTAGTTGTTTTCTGCGAACAGCCGTGACTGAGATGAAAATGCGTGTCGTTAATTTAAGCCAGCTGGAACCTAAATTGATGTGTCATGGACTATGTGAGGTCACAGAGGAAGACCCGTTTGGAGTGGTTTGATTATTCAATTAGCTGAGGCTTGTGAGATGAGCAGGTGACAGGTGGGACTCTGCCTCAACACATTGCAAACATGGGATGTATCCCAAATGGCACCCTATTCCCTTCATAGTGGGACTACACTACAGTTGTGCGATTATGCTGCAGAACTTTTAGAGGTAATTGGTGGTTTAGTATGGTACCCTGCGTCACTACTTCATTGCTCCAGACCAGCGCAAGGGGGAATTAAAGCACTGATTAATACACTTAATAAGGTGCCATTTGGGACGCAACTATAGAAACTACGGTACAAAATACACAGCACCGCCGAAGACTTTCACGAATATCATGTTTGTTACTCACACAATTTAACACAAGTGATAGCTGTCTGGTACCCAAAGGTAGGTAGACCTATCTAGTACAAAATAACAAGAAACAAGCTGAAGAGCAAAGGAATTCATATAGTCCTCTGGTGGTTCTTCGTAGTCCTTTGTAACTCAGTTGCTAGAGCATGGTGCTTGTAATGCCAGGGTAGTGGGATCCATTCCCGGGACCGCCCATACCATACTATTAACTGTATGCATGTGTGACTGTAAGTCGCTTTGGATAAAAGCGTCTGCTAAATGACTTATAATATTATTGATATTATTAATATGAATCATGAGATAATTATTATGTAAATAACATTGGCTTTCAAGCCGGAGACCCGATTTATCTTCCTGCTACCACTATTCGCTACAATATCATTATAAATACCAAGTAAATAGTGGACTGTGAATTCCAGTATAACAAGAAAATCCAAAGCTTAGTTATGATTACCCACCTAAAATATATACTGTGCATTATGCCTTTTTATCTTTAATAAGCATGAGTGAGATTGATGGCTGCAGTGTTAATAAAAACATAAGGATGAGATATTGAATTATGGATAATATGATGGATAAGCTAACATTACAGTCTCTCAATGTCTTCTGCTTAAACTAAACTCAATGACAAGACTAATGAACTGCTAACTTTAATTTTAATTGCAGCCTCCACAACACTAAACAATACATTAATTTCACTATCACGGTGACAAACGGTGCCCGCAAACTGTTAGGGCCTACATAAAGCTGTCCCGACAGCAGAGTCCCAACAGCAGTCCCAACACCTTACCACTGCTACAGCTGGCTATCAGCAGAGCTTTGTCTGGCAGTGAAACAGTTAATTCAGCCTCATTTACCACCTTTTTAAAAAACATAGCTGATATGGCTAACTTGCTTAAACAAATGTGGTTTCTACTGACAATTGAGGTGTACAAACTATGGCATAAGGGGACGACATGCGGATAAGAGGCAATCTGTAATTAATTAATGAGTGAGGTAGGACGGACTTAGTGAAAATAACTATTTGTTCAGCACTTTTGAAGTGTACAGCAAAATAATTCAGAACATGGCCTGTTCTTACAGTGATCTCCATGTACACCAAGTCAGAACTGTAGGATAAATAAAGGGGGCATATAAGCAGACAATGAAACAATTGTCTGTACAATATTTGATGATTACATTTCTAAAAAAAAACAGGTTATAGGCTACATGTGCACCACCAATTTAGAACAGTAGGCAAAATTAAGAGGTGAAAATAGACCAAATTATTAGGGTGAGGCACATGGGCAACTAACAGCTTACTACACAACATACACTTAGTATTACTTTGTGGGCAAATTTTGTCATCAAACTTTGTCATCAAAGTCTGGCATTCTCTGGATTTATTGTGATTTCAAGACAACTAGGAACTCTGAAAAAAAAGTTGAATCATAATGACATCAGTGATCTTCAGATCATAGCTCTAGAAAGAGGCCCATGTTCCGAATGTACAATTCAGAGTTGGATGAAAGTTTTTCCCATTCGTAGCTTGTTTTTCCTGAGTTCTCAGTTGTCTTGAAGTCACTTAGTCAGATTTTGCAGTTCCCGAGTTGCTGGTTGTTTTGAGCGCGGCACAAATCATGCTTCATTGACAGCATGGCCAATGTTGAATGTTTATAATTTTAAACTAGGAAAAGAGACCCTTAATCTGAGACTTGGGACCACACAGCCACTCCACTGAATAACAGGCTAATGATGGCTTTGCAATGCTTTCAGTTAGCCACTGATTCCTTCCAACTTGTTATGTAATGTTTATGTCCAATGCCCAATGAGCACAGATACATATTATCTATAATTTCTCTTCATTCTTTCTCTTCATATGACAAGGATTAAATAGGATTTGCCAGTAGATTGTCGACTTGATTCCTGATGATGACTGCTAGCTAGTGTTGACAGGTGATGATGTCCTAATATGGATACCGTACAGCTAACAGCTGCTCTGATCCTCAGCACCCAAATGTCTCAGTGTGAATAACCAGCATGCACCATTCCCCCACCACCACACGCCAGGCAGCAGGCAGTCTGAGTGACATTGAGCTGGAGACAGAAACAAGGACATACTCTCTCAGTGGCCCCTGGATGACCATAAGAACAGCTGGCCACGAGAAGGAGCCCAACTAATAGCTTTCACAGGGAGTCATTTAGAACATGTCCATCAGTGGGCCTCTGAGAACAAAACACGTAGCATAAGGCTAATCTGCCTCTAATGACTAATTATGGATATTTTATAAGATCAGTTTTTAAACACGTTATATATTATTTAAAAGTAAAGTTCCAGTCTGGAGAAGTGGTCCAATGGTGTAGCAGGGTATTTTATTAATCACGAAAGGGTGACACATAAATTGAGTAGGTGTTTGAATAGTCACTACAATGAATGGGGTAGATGCGATCAATGGATGATATCATAAAATCTTAATCAAATTGAATCAAATTTTATTTGTCACATGGGGGGTGTCAATGTAAATAGTCCGGGTGGCCATTTGATTAATTGTTCAGCAGTCTTATGGCTTGGAAGTAGAAGCTGTTAATGATCCTTTTGAACCAAGACTTGGCCCTCTCGTACCGCTTGTCGTGCGGTAGCAGAGAGAACAGTCTATGACTTAGTTAACTGGAGTCTTTGACAATTCTTTGGGCCTTCCTCTGAAACCGCCTAGTATATAGGTCCTGGATGGCAGGAAGCTTGGCCCCAGTGATGTACTGGGCCGTAGCATTACCCTCTGTAGGGCCTTATGGTCAGATAACCTCTTCACGACTGTCTGGTGTGTTTGGACCATGACAGGTTTTGTTGGTGATGTGGACACCAAGGAACTTGAAACTCTCGACCTGAGTCCACTACAGCCCTGTCGATGTTAATGGGGACCTGTTTGGCCAGCCTTTTCCTGTAGTCCACGATGAGCTCCTTTGTCTTGCTCACAATATGGGAGAGGTTGTTGCCTTGACACCCACACTGCCAGGTCTCTGACCCCCTCCCTATAGGCTGTCCCATCACTGTCGGTGATCAGGCCTACCACTGTTGTCTCGTCAGCAAACTTAATGATGGTGTTGGAGTCATGCATGGCCACGCAGGAGGGGACTAAGAACGCACCCCTGAGGGGCGCCGGTGTTGAGGATCAAGATGTGTTGTTGCCTACCCTTACCACCTGGGGGCGGACCGTCAGGAAGTCCAGGATCCAATTGCAGAGAGAGGAGTTTTGTCCCAGGGTCCTTAGCTCTGTGATGAGCTTTGTTGGAAGTATGGTGTTGCACACTGAGCTGTAGGTCAATGAACAGCAATCTCACATTTCCTTTTGTCCAGGTGGGACAGTGTGGACTGCGAAATAGATTGCGTCATTTGTTTATAGGTTGGGGAGGTATGTGAATCAAATCACATATTATTTGAGCCAAATACAACAGGTGTACAGTGAATGCTTACTTACAAGCCCGTAATGAACAATGCAGTTTTAAGAAAAATAAATGTTAAGTAAAAAATAGATAAGTAAAAATGGTAAATAAAAATACAGTTGAAGTCGGTTTACATACACTTAGGTTGGTGTTATTAAAACTTGTTTTTCAACCACTCCACAAATTTCTTGTTAACAAACTATAGTTTTGGCAAGTCAGTTAGGACATCTAACTTTGTGCATGACACAAGTATTTCTCCCAAAAATGGTTTATTTACAGATTATTTCACTATAATTCACTGTATCACAATTCCAGTGGGTCAGAAGTTTACATACACTAAGTTGACTGTGTGTAACGGTTCTCTGGATGTGAAGGAGAGTTGGACCAAAATGCAGCGTTGTGATGATTCATGTTATTTTAATGAAGGAAAAAACTATACATGAAGAAACTACAAAATAATGAAATGTGAAAACCGAAACAGTCCTATCTGGTGCAAACACAGAGACAGAACAATCACCCACAAACACACAGTGAAACCCAGGCTACCTAAATATGGTTCCCAATCAGAGACAATGACTAACACCTGCCTCTGATTGAGAACCATATCAGGCCAGACATAGATATAGACAAACTAGACATGAAACATAGAATGCCCACTCAGTTCACACCCTGACCAACCAAAACATAGAAACATACAAAGCAAAATATGGTCAGCGTGTGACACTGTGCCTTTAACCAGCTTGGAAAATTCCAGAAAATTATGTCTTGGCTTTTTAAGCTTCTGATAGGCTAATTGACATCATTTGAGTCAATTGGAGGTGTACTTGTGGATGTATTTCAAGGCCTACCTTCAAACTCAGTACCTCTTTGCTTGACATCATGGGAAAATCGAAAGAAATCAGCCAAGAGCTCAGAAAATAATTGTAGACCTCCACAAATCTGGTTCATCCTTGGGAGCAATTTCCAAATGCCTGAAGGTACCACGTTCATCTGTACAAACAATAGTACACAAGTATAAACACCACGCAGATGTCATACCGTTTAGTAAGGAGACGCGTTCTGTCTCCTAGAGATTAACGTCCTTTGATGCGAAAAGTGCAAATCAATCCCAGAACAACAGCAAAGGACCCTTGTGAAGATGCTGGAGGAAACAGGTACAAAAGTATCTATATCCACAGTAAACCGAGTCCTATATCGACATAACCTGAAAGGCGCTCAGCAAGGTAGAAGCCACTGCTCCATAAAGAAGCCAGACTACGGTTTGCAACTGCACATGGGGAGAAAGATCATACTTTTTGGAGAAATGTCCTCTTGTTTAATGAATTTTTAAACAGAACTGTTTGGCCATAATGACCATCGTTATGTTTGGAGGAAAAAGGGGGAGCTTGCAAGCCGAAGAACACCATCCCAACCGTGAAGCACAGGGGTGGCAGCATCATGTTGTTGGAGTGCTTTGCTGCAGGAGGGACTGGTGCACTTCACAAAATAGATGGTATCACGAGGAAAGAAAAATGATGTGGATATATTGAAGCAACATCTCAAGACATCAGTCAGGAAGTTAAACTTGGTTGCAAATGGGTCTTCCAAATGGACAATGACCCCAAGCATACTTCCAAAGTTGTGGCAAAATGGCTTAAGGACACCAAAGTCATGGTATTGGAGTGGCCATCACGAAGCCCTGACCTCAATCCTATAGAACATTTGTGGGCAGAACTGATAAAGCGTGTGTGAGCAAGGAAGCCTACAAACCTAGACATAGTTTATACCAGCTCTGTCAGTAGGAATGGGCCAAAATTCAACTTATTGTGGGACGCTTGTGGAAGTCTACCCGAAACGTTTGACACAAGTTAAACGATTTAACGCTACCAAATACTAATTGAGTGTATGTAAACTTCTAACCAACTGGAATGTGATGAAAGAAATAAAAGATGAAATAATTACTATTATTTATACTATTATTCTGACATTTCACATTCTAAAATAAAGTGGTGATCCTAACTGACTTACTAGGATCAAACTTAGGAATTGTGTAAAACAGAGTTTAGATGTATTTGGCTAAGGTGTATGTAAACTTCTGACTTCAACTGTAACAAATAGTTAAAGAGCAGCAGTAAAATAACAGGGGGGTACCTGTACAGAGTCAATGTGCTGTGGCACAGGTTAGTCCAGGTAATTGAGGTAATATGTACATGTATTTAGCGTTAAAGTGATTATGCATAGATAATAACCAGAGAGTAGCAGCAGCATAAAAGAGCCATTTAATTAGCTGTTCAGGAGTCTTATGGCTTAGGGGGTAGAAGCTGTTAAGAAGCCTTTTGGACCTAGACTTGGCGTTCCGGTACCACTTGCCGCGCGGTACCAGAGAGAACAGTCTATGACTAGGGTGGCTGGAGTCTTTGACAGTTTTTAGGACCTTCCTCTGACACTGCCTTGTATAGAGGTCCTGGATGGCCTGGAAGCTTGGCCCAGTGATGTACTGGGCTGTATGTACTACATTTTGTAGTGCCTTGCGGTCGGAGGCTGAGCAGTTGCCTAACCAGGCAGCGATGCAACCAATCAGGATTGTCTTGATGGTGCCGCTGTAGAACTTTTTGAGGATCTGAGGATCCATGCCAAATCTTTTCAGTCTCCTGGGGGGGGAATTGGACCATGATAGTTTATTGGTGATATTGACACCAAGGAAACGGAAGCTCTCGACCTGCTTTACATACACCTTAGCCGAATACATTTCAACTCAGATTTTCACAATTCCTGACATTTAATACTAGTAACTATTCCCTGTCTTAGGTCAGTTAGGATCACCAATTTATTTTAAGCATGTGAAAGAAGGTGAAATGTCAGAATAATAGTAGAGAGAATTATTTATTTCAGCTTTTGTTTCTTTCATCACATTCCCAGTGTGTCAGAAGTTTACATACACTCAATTAGTATTTGGAGGCATAGCCTTTAATTGATCAAATTGGGTCAAACATTTCAGGTAGCCTTCCACAAGCTTCCTATAATAAGTTTGGGGAATTTTGGCCCCTCCTCCTGACAGAGCTGGTGTAACTGAGACAGGTTTGTAGGCCTCCTTGCTTGCACACGCTTTTTCAGTTCTGCCTACACATTTTCCGTAGAATTGAGGTCCTGGCTTTGTGATGGCCACTCCAATACCTTGACTTTGGTGTCTTAAAGATATTTGCCACAACTTTGGAAGTATGCTTGGGGTCATTGTCCATTTGGAAGACCCATTTGCGACCACGCTTTAACTTCAAATCAAATCAAATCAAATTTTATTTGTCACATACACATGGTTAGCAGATGTTAATGTGAGTGTAGCGAAATGCTTGTGCTTCTAGTTCCGACAATGCAGTATTAACCAACAAGTAATCTAACTAACAATACCACAACTACTGTTTTATACACACAAGTGTAGGGGGATGAAGAATATGTACATAAAGATATATGAATGAGTAATGGTACAGAGCGGCATAGGCAAGATACAGTAGATGGTATCGAGTACAGTATATACATATGAGATGAGTATGTAAACAAAGTGGCATAGTTAAAGTGGCTTGTGATACATGTATTACATAAAGATGCAGTAGATGATATAGAGTACAGTATATACGTATACATATGAGATGAATAATGTAGGGTATGTAAACATTATATTAGGTAGCATTGTTTAAAGTGGCTGACTGATGTCTTGAGATGTTGCTTCAATATCCACATAATTTGTCTTCCTCATGAAGCCATCTATTTTGTGAAGTGCACCAGTCCCTCCTGCAGCAAAGCACCCCCACACATAATGCCCTGTGCTTCACGGTTGGGATGGTGTTCTATCAATCAAATGTATTTATAAAGCCATTCTTACCTCAGCTGATGTCACAAAGTGCTGTACAAAAACCCAGCCTACAACCCAAAAAGCAAGCAAATTATGTGTAGAAGCACGGTGGCTAGGAAAAACTCCCTAGAAAGGCCAGAACCTAGGAAGAAACCTAGAGAGGAATATATAACCCCACCCACCTCCAACCACCAACTTAACAACCTGAGACAAGGCTGAGTATAGCCCACGAAGATCTCCCCCATGGCACAACCCAAGGGGTGGCGCCAACCCGGACAGGAAGGTCACGTCAGTGACTCACCCCCTCAGTGACACATCCCTCCCAGGGATGGCATGAAAGAGCACC